>NC_140978.1:38966990-39049490 GCF_056783735.1 Eptatretus burgeri | reverse complement strand
CCGGTGGGCGACGTGCCGCGATTCGAGTTACGTGGCCGTCGCACGCCGGCGGGCGCGAAAACCGCAACACTGGTGTCAGGTCGTGCGATACAAATCCATCGCCCTCCTCGCGGCACTGGTATCGGAGAACAGGAAAACGGGCTGTCCTGTCTCCGGCTAAATTCACGGGAATCGGTCCAGGGGTGAGAGAAGCGACCCCCGATTCCCTCCAAATTACGAGCGAGCAAATTAACCCTTCACGAGAAGCAAGATGGCGTCTCAAGGCGAGCGGGAGCCGGGGGTATAAGAAATGGATGTAGAATGTGTAGGATCCATGGTCCAGGATGGAATCCCCGAGCAGGAAATGTTGATTGTGCAGGAACACGGACTCGCCCAACTGAACCCAGGGCCCGAGGTGGGTGCGGCAGCGGCCGCGGTGTATGACACCTCCCCCCCCCTCTCCACCAAGACCCTTCCCCAACCCCTGCCGAAACGGCTCACTTGAGTGCATCCGACATGGCCCAGCTATTCACCATGCTGGCACAAATGAATGCGGCAATGACAAATGAAATAAAAAACGAAATGAAAGACATGAACAAACAAATAAACGAAAAGATGGATACATTCACAAACGAAATAAAACGCATGAAAACTAAAATGGAAACAAACATGAAGGAAGAAACGAGAAAGCTACGGGGTGAGACGCAGAACATGGGCCGATGCCTGCAGGCGGGCATGAAGGCCGTGAGCAGGGAACTTAAAATGGCGACTCCACGTGTCGGAACAAACGAGCTGGAAGGGGGTGCAACGGCTGACAGGCCCGCGGTGGAGGCGGGTAAGGAAAAAGTAATTCGGGAGACAAGAGACGAGGTGAAAGTAATTGCGAGGGAGAGAAAAGAACAATTAATACGGAAAGCAAGGATGAGGTACGCGGAGATCGTAAAAGAGCAAGGAGTGAAAAACAGGGAAGGACGGGAGCGACTTAAAGAGAAAGCAAGGTTGACCTACATAAAGATAAGGGAAAGACGCCAGAAAGAAGCAGAGACCAATAAACACGATGAAGACGGGGTAAGTGACGCGCACACACACACGGAGGTAGTGGAGGACAATGGGGGTGAGCTCGCGGAGCGTGTGGGGACCCAGTGCGAGCACCTGGATGGCCTCCTCCAGGAACGAGGGGAGGGAGTATGCCCCCTTGAGGCGAGTCACGACCAGGTGGGTTCGGTCGTGCTTTGCGAAGTTGAGGGGACGAGTGCTGCGAACGGGTGCTTGGAGAGCTTGGGGGGTATAGAGGCCCCGGAGACCCTTGTGGGGACACAAATCCCCAGTGTAGTTGTCCCTGTGTGTGTGGTGCAAGGTGTGAGTGCGGCACCGTGTGTGAGTGGTGAGGTGGCGATTGTGCCGGAATACGTGCTTCCCAGCACGCCGTGTGTGGATGAGGAACGGAGTGTGAGTGAGGCACCGCGGGTTAGTGCCCCCGCGTGTGTGGGTGAGGCACCGTGTGTGGAAGAGACCGCGTGTGTGAGTGTCGCCGTGTGTATGAGTGAGGTACCGCGGGTGAGTGCCCCCGCGTGTATGAGTGAGGCACGGTGTGTGGATGAGGCACAGCGGTTGAGTGCCCTCGCGTGTGTGGGTGAGGCACCGCGGGTGAGTGCCCCCGCGCGAGTGAATGGAGCACCACGTGTGAGTAGTATGGTTTGTGTGAGTAGTGAGGCACGCGTGAGTGAACGGCCGTGTGCAAGGTCGCTGTGTGCCAGGGAGACCGTGTGTGTGAGAGAGCGGTATGAGAGGGAGATGTCGGTCGGCATGCGGGAGCACGCAGCCGCGTCTCCCCGTGTGAATGTGATTGAGTGGACTGTGTGCGTCGTGACACGCAGGTGTGCGTGGGTTGAATGGAGACGGAGACGGCGACATGGGAGAAACGAAAGCCGAGTAGCGGCTGTAGTTGTTTCGAGGACCGTGCCGGGTTCACCCAGCAGTGAGCACGCGGTTCGTGCTGTGCAACGCACGAGACCGCCACGTGCTCGCTTGCGAGAGTGAAGTCCCGGTCCGGAAACGCACGCGGTGGATTTGCCGATCCCGCGGACGGACAAAGTTTAGGCAGGTAAATGGATTTGGACCGGACGGGTTCTCCACGCGATCGTGTGTGTTAAGCTCCAACGGGCAAAGCACATGTGTTCGCGTGGGGAACCCCTCGAGACGTGGGGCTTGTGTTTTTTTATGCGCACGGTGACGCCATGGCTGCACGTGGGGTTGGAATTCGGCAGGAGGGGTATCTCTGCCGGATGGTCCCGTCCAAGGAGGGACGAGGAACACGTGCAGCTGCATGACGTCACGGGCAGGTGCAAAGTGCGCGAGCTCTGAGTTGCCGCGCAGGTGCTGCGCATGGAAAAAAAAAAAAAGCAAGCCTCACTTTCGGGTGTACAGGATTCCTGGGCAAGGGGTGAAAGACCCCCTTACCTGGGCACAGGATGAAAACTAGTTAGGGGGAAGGGTTAGCTTAGTTAGACCGACTCCATGGGGCAGGGGTAAGTCCTCATGGAGTCCGTGGAATGGATTAGGTAGAGGGATTGTAGCGAGATTTAGGTGGGGAAATAAAATGATTTATTTGGAGACAGTGACAGACTTGTGAATGTGTAGAGGGGACGTAGTTTAGCTACGTAGTGTTAAAAGGAACGTGCTACTAGTTTAAGGGACGACGTGGGAGCACGAGTTAGTTAGGGGGTGCAGATAGAAGGATGGCAGAGTTCAGTGGTGTGTGTGTTGAAGAGTTGGTGAGTTGTGAGGCATGTGCTTGGTGAGTGAGTGAGGCCAGCGGGTCTGTGTGCATGGAGCAATTGGGGAATGCATGGTGCGATGAGTGATTGGGGGGAGGAGTGACTCCCGCCCAAGGGACCCCGGGGTCAGAGTAAAGTGAGTTAGCTGGGTTAGTCAAATTGAAAAATGGAGGTCGTTTTGTTGTTGGTGGGAAAGTAGGCTCGAGACCCATTTGGAGGGGTGCAGGAGCCCTGTTGACGGGCTTGGGAGCGTGGCTGCGAAAGGTGAGTATCGCTGAGTGGGTACCCCGGGCACCAGGCTAGTCGGCCGCGGTAGGCCAAGGGCCCATGGGGGGCCGGGATAGAGTAGTGGGCACGGGTGCGCCTGCTTGGTGCGGGGGCCCGGGGCGCCATTAGCCGCGTGGGCAGTGCAGTGGGCACGGGTGACCCTCGGAAAGGGGCCCGGGAGGCCGGCCTGCCACGTGTGCGTTTCAGGGGAGGTGCCATGGGGGCACTCCCCGGTGTTAGGGAGCTGGTAGGCTCGGAGGCAGTGTAGTGCCCGGGGGTGCCATAGCGGGAGAATCTGCAGAGGGTCGTGCCTGCCAAAGGGAGCCACGTGTCCCAGCCAGGAGACCGTGTGAGGGCACGGAGAGAAAATTGGGGGGCGAGGCCCGAAATTGTGAGGACACCAACACAGGCGACGGGAATCTGGGTTGTTAGAACCAATAGTTTAAGCGAGAGGCGCTTGTTGAAAGCCCGGGGTAGTTTAAGAGTTAATGGTTAGGGTAGATTAGGAGATGTACCCCTCCGCACCATCCATCCCCTCGCTGTCGTTGTGGGCCGCTGGACCCACTTGGTGTTAAGATCGCCGAACTCTGGGGAGGCCATTCTGAGGCTTCGTTGGGCCTCAGCACAGGACGTTAGCTCTCCCTTGTTCCCCTCCGGGAAGGGAACGTAGGGGTTGGGAGTAGGCTAGGTGACAGAATAGGTTAGCCGAACAAAGACGATAAAGGGGGTTAGGGGACGATTTATAGTGGGGAAGTAAAAATAAAAACAACAAAAAAAATAAGTTGGGGCTAAATTGGTGTTTGACAAATTAAGGGAGTGGGTATAGACAGTGACAGGCAAAGGCGATAGGTGGGAGGGAGACAGGTAGGTAGGTCCGAGCCCGCCTTCCAAGTGGCCAGCACCACCGCACTCCCTCCACCAACCTCCACTGAACGGCAAGAGCTGGCCAACTTCATCGGCTGGCCGTGTTTTGCTTCAAGGCGGAGGCCGGCCAACTTCATCGGCAGCTGTTGTTTTGCTGCAAGGCCTGTGCCATCGGCTGGCCGTGTTTGCTTCAAGGCCTGTGCCGGCCAGTTCATCTGCCGGCTGTGTTTGCCTGCAGCGGCCTTCTTCTGCGGGCTGCGTTTGCCTGCTGCCTTTGCCATGCCATGCCCACTGCCCCTGTTCACCAGCCCCCGTTCAATTTTTGCTTTGCCCCCCCCTGTTCATTTCCATGTGCGCCAGGATCCGCAAGGCAACAGTTTGCAAGCTGCGAGAACTGCCCTGTTGGCAGCTACAACACGGGCCTGCAGTGGCGGCCCGTGCACCGTGTTTGTGTTCATGCATCCATTCGTTGTGCTCATTGCGTGTGCCACTTGAGCTGGCACGGAGACTGCGTTGTGCAGCCCATGCACCGTTGTGGTTCACTGCGTTCAGTTCAAAAGGGAAGGCCTTGGACTGCGTGTGAGCAGCCAGCCACGTTCCCTGTCACCTGCATTATTTGAGTCAGAGACTGCATGCGGGCAGCCTGGCTCCCTGTTAACTGCTTTCTTTTTGCAGAGTTCGATGATCCTGGGCCATGGTTTAGTGTAAAATTTGTAAGTTAAGGTAAGATGTACTGTAAATATGAGTGCGCCCCCGGCATGTATGTCTTAGCGCCGGCAATTTTATTTAAGTCGTCCGTGTGAGTGAGTTTGTTTAGGTAGTTACGCAGCCCTCAGGTTATTTATTTTGGGGACACGAATACCATGAATGTCGCACTCAGGGATCCGTAGGTAAAATGTACTAGGGGAAAACTACACATGATGGCACACGAAAATTTGACGACTCGGGACGAGTCTGTAAAAAGGGAAGGGGGTAGTGTTGTGGTTACCAGATTCGCAAACCACCATTCAGGTCCCTTAGGTGAGGTATCTCGGTAAGTGCATGTGTAGTTAGGCCCAAACCCGTTGTCTAGTGGGAATACATGTCATTTATACGTGCTGCGACTCTTCAGGATAGCCGTTTTTCTTTTACTATCTTTATTTTGGACCAATCGCCACCATCACAACCACAACAACAACCACCAACCACAACGCCGCTTCACCACAACCGCCATGACCTTTACCGTCACAACTCGCCACCATCGCATCACCGTCATCTCGCGCCACTCATGGGCACCGATGCTGGACTCGTGTAGGGCGCACGTTGAACAGCGTGTACAAAACCACGGATTTTCTGCTTCAAAAACGGATCCAAAACGACACACGCCCACTTTTTGCCGTCCAATCGGTGAGCGAGGGGCGAATTGGCCCCGCCTCCAGAACGATCGATATATGCAAATTTGTGGATCAAAAAGCCTTCACGCCCACTTTTTGTCGGGCCAATGGGGAGCGAGTTGAAAGGTCAAAGGGAGGGGGTCAAAGGCGAAGTTACGGGGGGATAAAAGGACGGTGTTCGTCAGTAAAAGGAGGAGTAAGAAGTCGGAACGAGGAAGAAAGGGGTAGTAAGAAGTCGGAACGAGGAAGAAGGGAGTCGTAAAGGTCGGAACGAGGCGAAGGAGAGTCGGAACGGAGGGGACGAGCTGTGGAGAGGCGGCGAGTCGGACGAAGGGTGCTCGCGTCGTGCAAGGAGCTGCGCGCCCGAGGGAGGCCGGCAGCGCGACCTGGCCGAGGTGGAGACGCTCGTCGCGCAGATAATAAAGATCCTCTATACCCCGAGCATCAGCAACCCCCTCCTGTTCCCCCCCGCGCTGAGATAGTGCGACCAAGGGGGCCCCGTTCCCACCCCCCTGCCAGGCACTGTCCACGAGGCCCGCGGGTTGCGGGGCCATCGCCGCTCCGCGTCTCATCACCAGACGGGTAGGCCCGACCAGGTCTCGGCCCCAGGCCTACCTCATTCTTGAGGGTATTTCTTTTCCTTGGTTTTGGGTATGTGTTGTCGGCGCCGTCTGTGAAGTAGAATTGTATAAGTGTTGCCGTGTGCTCGGTAGTCGGAATTAGCTCTGCACTGTGTTTTCACTTTTGTGTTTGCTTTTTGTGTAAATGGAATTGTGTTTTCTTTTTTGTGTGCATTTGGTGGAATTGTATTTGTGTGCTTTCCGTTCGTCGAGAATAAACGTGCTTTATTGTTGAACTGTTTCCCGCTTCGCTTCGTCTTTTCCTCCATTGAATCCCCATCTTGCTTCACGTAAAGGGTTGGTAGTGGGCTGAATACGCCCGATAATTAATCGAACCGTCGAGGTCGACGATAACACCGCTCGGTTATTCTGATAGTACGGAACGGGTCGCTTAAGTGGCCCGTGTCCGAAGTCGACCTGCGGCGAGGTGCGATCGCCCGGTCTACCCTCCGCGTGGGTACTTAGGTAGTTCGAATTTGGCGAGCAACCCTATCCCACGCGGGGGCTGATTGGCTCGATCGCGGTGAGACCGAAAGGTCCACCCGTGACTGGTTCCCGGCGTTAGTCCGAGAGGGTCACGACTGGATTGTCCGTCCGGTGGGCGACGTGCCGCGATTCGAGTTACGTGGCCGTCGCACGCCGGCGGGCGCGAAAACCGCAACAATATATATATATATATATGTGTATGTATATATGTATGTGTATGTATATGTGTGTATATATATATATGTATGTGTATATATATATATGTATATATATATATATATATATATATATATAAATAAATGTGTATATATATATATATATATATATATACACATATATACATATACATATATATACATATATATATATATACACATAAATATATATATACACATAAATATATATACATATATATATATATACATACATATATATATATACACATATATATATATATATATATATATATATATATATATATATATATATATATATATATATATATATATATATATATATACACATATATATACATAAATATATATATATATATATATATATATATATATATATATATATATATATATATATATATATTGTTACGGCTGTGGAAATTCGCAGAGCACCATATAGGTCCTTCGTTCAGTTATTCCGATAAGTCAGTGTTCAGTTAGATTTCCCCACCGTTGTTTATTGGGAACTATTCGTGTCACCCGGGCTGTGATCTTCAGTTTGCCGTTTTTCTTTCGCTATCGTTATTTTGGACCAACCACTTCAACACCAACCACGATCGCCTCAACCACCAACCACAACAACCACGATCAACACCAACCACGATCGCCTCAACCACCAACCACAACACCACGATCAACACCAACCACGATCGCCTCAACCACCAACCACAACAACCACTCCGCCTCAACCACCACTGTTTTCTCTACCTCGGCACACGGTTGCCAGAGGCCTGGCCTTCGTCAAGGGAAAGCAGGTGATCCCCGTTTCCCCCTCCCCACCAACGAATGGCATCTTCGCTGACAAACGCGGTGGATTTCACCCTGCAAGGGACAAGGGTGAAAACCCAAGCAATGAAGCAGGCCGCGGCGGGGCGCGTCCCTAATTTTGTGGGAAAATGCTTCCTCCTGGAAGTTTCCCGAATGTTCTGGAAGGAAGGGTGGGAGTTGAGAAGGGGCGGCACGTGGGTATAAAGCGGAGGAACGCGAGCGTGGAAAAAGAAGAGTGGGAGAGTCGTGACCGTTTACACGAGGATCAAGAACGAGGTGGCAGGATCGTGTGTGCTGAGGGGATTGCGAGGAGGGCGCTCTGAATGGCGCTCTCGTTCGCAGGGTCGTCGAGTCGGAAGAGACGCCAGCGGTGAAGGCTGAGTCGAGAGAACGGAGCCCAAGACTTCACCACACGGTCATGTTCTCTTTCTTTCTTTTGGGCTTTTGTGTGAATGTTGTGGCACCATGTCCCGCAAGTAGAACTGTGTAAGTCAGGGGTCGGGAACGTGTGGCTCGCGAGCCAGGTATGGCTCTTTTGATGATTGCATCTGGCTCGCAGATAAAATTGGAGTTTGAAACTTGGAAAGCCCAATATTTCTCGCAGAAGCTTTACCTATAGTTTGAATGGTGTCGTTCTTCATTCACGTGCAGGGCTGAACTTGGCAGAAGGAGAGAAGAAAAAACACCTCCGAATTGTCTGAAGCGGTTTTTGTTTCGTCCAGTCATGCGGCCGACGCGAGTCGTGATTTCGGTTCCTCCAATGACGTGCCGCCGCCGAGACGCGTCACGGAATTCATCTCGACCAATCACGCGCCACCGCTGAGGCGACTCGTGATTTCGGTTCCTCCAATGACGTGCCGCCGCCGAGACGCGTCACGGAATTCATCTCGACCAATCACGCGCCACCGCTGAGGCGACTCGTGATTTCGGTTCCTCCAATGACGTGCCGCCGCCGAGACGTGTCACGGAATTCATCTCGACCAATCACGCGCCACCGCTGAGGCGACAGCATCCCAGAGTCGGCTGGCCGCGCCGCACCTCTCGAGTATGGCAGCCCGTGCGCAGGCCAGCCAGACTCACTTGGGTCAACATCTCCCTCTCTCTCATTTGCTCAAAGCTAACCCTTCGACGAAGAAGATGGCGAAAAGAAAAAAAGATGAGGAGTATCGTACATTTCAGGACGAATGGGCCGAAGAATTCGCCTTTGTGGAGAGAGCAGGTTCTGTGGCAGGGGTCGGGAACGTGTGGCTCGCGAGCCAGGTGAGGCTCTTTTGATGATTGCATCTGGCTCGCAGATAAAATTGGAGTTTGAATAACTTTTTTTTTTCATCATTTTGAAAAACAGACAATTTAAAGATGCATGCACAGCAAGTGAGCCCACTCAAAACTTTGATCTCCACCAGTTAGCTGGCTTCACATCCAGTCTCCTACAGTCATTCAAAGCACGCTTTGGAGAATTTCGTGAGCACACTCGTCTTTTTGAGTTCATCACCCATCCAAACGAGTGTTCACTGAACACAGCCGACCTGAGTTACATTCCTGGTGTCTCCGTCAGATATTTTGAAGCAGAAGTGGCTGACCTGAAGGCCTCAGACATGTGGGTGAATAAGTTCAAGTCACTGAATGAAGATTTGGAAAGAATCGCACGACAGAAAGCAGAGTTGGCGAGCAAGCACATGTGGACAGAAATGAAAAAACTTCAACCCTAAGACGAGCTGATTATCAAAACTTGGAACGCGCTTCCTGTCACATACCACACACTGCAGCGTGTGAGTATTGCTGTATTGACCTTGTTTGGATCTACGTATGCATGTGAGCAGTCATTCTCACATCTTAA
The DNA here is from genome assembly GCF_056783735.1 of Eptatretus burgeri. Classification (NCBI taxonomy): domain Eukaryota; kingdom Metazoa; phylum Chordata; class Myxini; order Myxiniformes; family Myxinidae; genus Eptatretus; species Eptatretus burgeri. The sequence continues at coordinate 39,040,286 of NC_140978.1, read as the reverse complement.
AAACATCAAGTCCAACCTACGATCACGTCTAACGGATGAAAGCCTCAACGCTTGCATGAAGCTTAACCTCACCAAGTACCAACCAGACTACAAAGCCATCAGCAAATCCATGCAGCACCAGAAGTCCCATTAATGGTGAGTATTATAACAACATTATTTAAAATAATAAATTCAGAGGCTTATTATACTCACATTTCGTTGAATTCAGTCTTAAAATATATTATATGGCTCTCACTGAAATAGATTTCCAAATATTTTGTTTAATGGCTCTCTGAGTCAAAAACGTTCCCGACCCCTGGTGTAAGTGCTTGTAAATAATAATAATAAACGGTTGTAGTTCTTCTTGTCGTGCTTTTCTTTGCCTTGCATAAATGTATACGTGTATGTCTGCATACGTGGTATGGAAATAAATGTCCTTGTGTGAATGTTAACCCGTTTGTTGTGTCCTCTTTCCCCATCGAACTGCTATGTTGCTTTCGGAGTAATAGCGGGCTTTTTAATAGCCGATAAAAGAATTGGGTCCAGCGAGGTCTCGCGATAATACACGGCTTGGTTATCCCAGAACGGAACGAACCGCTTAAGCGGTTCGTGTCCAAGCAGACCTCGCTGAGGTACGGTCTCTCGGTCGTCTGCCCGCGCGAATACTTAGGTATATCAATAATTTGGCGATTGACCCTGTCGCGCGTGGGCAGTGTGTTGACTCGGCCGTGGTGTGCATTTGGAGCACACCCGTGACTGGTTTCCGGCGTTGTTCCGGAAGGTCGCGACTGAATTGTCCGTCCGGTGGGCGAGACGGCCGTCATTGGCTAATGCGGCTGTTCGCAAGCTGGGCGGGCGGAAGATTCGTAACAATATATATGTATATGTATGTATGTATGTATGTATGTATGTATGTATGTATGTATGTATATATATATATATATATATATACACATATATATATACACATATATATATATATATATATATATATATATATATATATATATATATATATATATATATATATATATATATATACAGTGCTCAGCATAAATGAACACACCCCCTTTGAAAAGTAAGATTTTAATCAATATCTCAATGAACACAATAATAATTTCCAAAATTTTGACAAAATTGAGTTTCATAGAATATTTGTTTAACTCATAACATGAAAGTAAGGTTCATAATATAACCTAGATTACAAAATCTTCAGTTTTACTCAAATTCGTTGATGCAAAAATGAATACACCCCACAACAAAAACTATTACATCTCGTATTTTGTATGACCTCCATGATTTTGAAGGACAGCACCAAGTCTTCTCGGCATGGAATGAACAAGTTGGCGACATATTGCAACATCTATCTTTTTCCATTCTTCAAGAACGACCTGTCTTTTTTTGAGCCTGGATGCTGGATGGAGAGTGATGCTCAACTTGTCTCTTCAGAATTCCCCATAGGTGCTCGATTGGGTTCAGATCAGGAGACATACTTGGCCAATGAATCACTTTGACCCTGTTCTTCTTCAGAAATGCAACAGTGGCCTTAGATGTGTGTTTTGGATCATTATCATGTTGGAAAAGTGCATGACGACCAAGGGCACGGAGTGATGGTAGCATCTTCTCTTTCAATATCGAGCAATACATCTGTGAATTCATGATACCGTCAATGAAATGCAGCTCCCTAACACCAGCAGCACTCATGCAGCCCCACATTAGGACACTGCCACCACCATGTTTCACTGTTGGCACCATGCATTTTTCTTTGTACTCCTCACCTTTGCGACGCCATACAGTTTTGAAGCCATCAGTTCCAAAAACATTTATCTTGGTCTCATCACTCCAGAGTATAGAGTCCCAGTAGTCTTCATCCTTTTTCGCATGGTCCCTGGCAAATCCTAGGCGGGCTTTTTTGTGCATGGGCTTTAGGAGAAGCTTCCTTCATGGACGACACCCATGCATGCCATTCCTCTGCAGTGTACGCCGTATTGTGTCATGGGAAACAGTCACCCCAGTTTGGCTTTCTACTTCTTTAGCTAAGTGCAGACAACTTGCATGGCGATTTTCTTCAGCCCTTCTCATCAGAAGACGCTCCTGTCGAGGTGTTAACTTCCGTGGACGGCCTGTACGTCTCTGCGAGATGGTTGCAGTTCCATATTTGTTAAATTTTTGTATCACTTTTGCTTCCGTATTCTGACTGATGAGTAAAGCTTTGCTGATCTTCTGGTAGCCTTCACCTTCCTTGTGTAAAGAAATTATTTTCTTTGTCAGGTCTTGTGTCATTTCTCTTTCATATGGTGCCATTGCTGACAGCATGAAATGGGAAGGGGTTTTTTTTGTTAAGCATCACCCTTTTATAGTCAACTGACTGCTGGACACCTGTTTAATGAATAATTAGACTCACCTGTGGTTGAATTATTGTTGAGTAGAATTTTGTAGTCTAAAATTTAGCTTTGCTCCTAAGACTTTCATTGGGGTGTACTCATTTTTGCAACATGGTCTTTAATGAAGTTGTTAGGAAAATTCCTTTTTTGTGTGTTCAAATTAATAAATCTTGTTTGCAATCAATGGCCCACATTTGTAGGAGTATTTTGTAGTATAGTATCCCATAGAAAATGTGGATTCTGAAAGGAAACTAAAGGTTTTCTGACAAATCTGTCGGGGTGTACTCATTTATGCTGAGCACTGTATATATATATATATATATATATATATATATATATATATATATATATATATATATATATATATATATATATATATATATATATATATATATATAGATAGACAGTGGACAAGTCCAAATGGACTTGTGCGGGAGTTGGACGACCCCATCTCCACTGTCTTGTGTGCATGCCACTTGCACAGTTGACAAGTCGTTGGTTCCAGCGGCTTCAAGGCCTGTCTACCTCACATGTGAAGCCTGGGTTCGGCGAATTGCGCGGAGGAAACCACCAGAAGGTTCAACGGGCAGAAAGGCAATCCCAACAAAGTGTCGTGGAGCGCAAATAGGGCAGAGTGAGATACAAAAGACACTTCTGACCATCCACTGCATCCTGACCTGTCCCCAGCCGTCTCGACTATGTCTTGCTGCTGGATTCTGATAGGCCAGGATGAGAGCGTGAGGCCGACGATCTGCGCAACTCCCCCTCACTTAAAACCAAGTCACGCGCAAGTCATGACTTCAACCCCATACTGTGCAACCTCAAGTCCTGTGGCAATGGGAGAGAGGCGAAGCAGCAGGTGTGGATACACTGGAAGCTGAAGTCACGAACCTGCACACAGGCAGCCTAGGGCATAGGGTCGCTCTCGACTGGACCGAAGCAGCAGTGTAGTTCGGCAGCCCCCCGGGTGTCTGAGCAGCCCTCTCTCGGATTCCCTCTGCTCACCTCCATGGAGGAAGAGGCTAGAAAAGGTGCCTTAAACATAGTCTGCTTCACTTCACCCTGGCCAGCACACCACGGCTGGTGGGGATCCCAATCAGCGGTCGAAATAACAAGGAAAACAAGTTGAAGATGCTCAACCTCGGCACGTGGAACATGCGAACCCTGCTGGATGGCACCAAAGCAGATAGACCAGAAAGAAGAACTGCACTAATCGCCAAACAACTAGCTCGCTACAACGTGGACATAGCAGCACTTAGTGAAACATGCCTTGCAGACAAGGGACAGCTCTTAGAATTTGGTGGTGGGTACACCTTCTTTTGGAGTGGTCGCCGCAGCGCTGAACGACGAGAGGCAGGCGTTGGATTCGCCATCAGATCTCACCTCGTCCAACAACTTGCCAAGCTTCCAGAGGGCATCAATGATCACCTGATGACACTTCAACTCCCACTTGGAAACAAGAAGAGTGCAACGTTGATCAGTGCATATGCCCCAAACAATGACCAACCCGGATGATATCAAAGATAAGTTATATGAAGAACTTGACGCCCTCATTGCAGCAGTCCCACAGTCAGAGAAGCTTATTGTCCTCGGGGACGTCAACGCCAGAGTGGGAACAGATCACCAGACTTGGGAAGGGATCATTGGAAGACATGGCACCGGCAAGTGTAACAGCAATGGCGTTCTACTCCTGAATATGTGTGCCTCACATGACCTCGTCATCACCAACACACTCTTCCGCCTCCCCACCCGTAAAAAGACATCTTGGATGCACCCACGCTCTAGGCAATGGCATCTGATTGTCACTCTCACGTCCTGCCTGTCCCTCTTCCTGGTGATGACATAATCAAAGGCCATGTGTGGTGCCGACTGCTGGACTGATCATCGCCTCGTGTCCAAACATAAGCTTCGCATTCTGCCCATGAGAAGACCCCAAGGTCAGAAGACTGCAAAGAGGCTCAACATCTCCAAGCTGAAGAGCAGCAAAGTTGCAGAAGAAATCTTCAGAGACCTTGATGGCAAGCTGGTGGACACACCCCATGACGACCAGGACAGCCTTGAAGAACAGTGGGTGGCTTTCAGAGATGCAGTCTCCTCCATCGCCCTCGCACACCTCGGCCAGCACACCTCGGGTCAGCATCCCGCAGAAACCAGGACTGGTTTGACAAGAACGATGAAGAGATACAGGCACTGCTTTCAGAGAAACACCAACTGTTCGGAGCACAACAGAATGACCCCACGTCACAAGCAAAGAAAGATGCCTTTGCTAGCGCAAGACAAAAAGTACAGAAGAAACTCCGTGAGATGCAGGATGCATGGTATAGTAAGAAGGCTGATGAAATCCAGGGCTACGCAGACAGTCACAACACCAAGCGTTTCTATGACGCATTGAAGGTTGTGTATGGACCCCAGTCCTCTGGCTCTTCTCCCCTCCTCAGTGCAGATGGGACCCAGTTGCTGACAGAAAAAGCAGATTCTGGAGAGATGGGCTGAACACTTCAACCAGGTCCTCAATCGCCCTGCTGATATCAACGATGAGGCCATCACTCGCCTTCCTCAGAAGGAGATCAAACAGGACCTTGACAACCTCCCGACAGAAGAAGTCACAAAAGCCATCAAGCAACTTTCCTGTGGCAAAGCACCAGGATCAGATGCAATTCCTGCTGAAGTGTACAAAGCAGGAGGCCCTGTCATGGTGCAGAAGCTGACTGAACTCTTCCAGTCCATGTGGAATAAAAGGAAGGTTCCACAACAGCTGAAAGATGCCAGCATAGTCCACATCTACAAGACGAAAGGCAACCGCCAGTCTTGCGACAATCATCGAGGCATCTCCCTCCTGCCCATAGCTGGGAAGATCTTAGCTCGCATCCTGCTCAACCGCCTCAATCAACACCTTGAGCAGGGTCTCCTTCCAGAAAGCCAGTGCGGTTTCCGTACTGGATGTGGAACTGTTGACATAATATTTGCTGCACGCCAACTCCAGGAAAAATGGCAAGAGCAGCACAGCGATCTGTTTGTGACTTTTGTCGATCTGACAAAGGCCTTCGACACTGTCAGCAGAGATGGCTTGTGGAAGATAATGCAGAAGTTTGGCAGTCCAAGCAAGTTCATCACGATTGTCCGTCAGTTCCATGACGGCATGATGGTGAAAGTGCTAGATGATGGAGACGAGTCGGAAGCCTTTCCAGTGACAAACGGCATGAAGCAAGGTTGTGTTCTTGCCCCTACACTCTTCAGCATGGCTTTCTCTGCCATGCTGACTGATGCCTTCTGTGACTGCCAGGATGGAATACACATCAGGTACAGGTCTGACAGCAGGCTGTTCAACCTCAGGCGCTTGCAAGCTGTTACAAAGGTGAAGGAGACCATCATCAGAGATCTCTTGTTTGCTGATGACTGCGCCCTCAACGTCTGCACAGAGCAGAAGATGCAGGACGAAATTGACTGCTTCTCACAGGCCTGTGACAACTTTGGTCTCTCCATTAGCACCAAAAAGACTTAAGTTATGTACCAGCCTGTGACTGGAAAGCCCTACCAGGAACCACACATCATGGTGAAGGGGCAGCATCTACAGGTTGTCGACAGCTTTACCTATCTGGGCAGTGCACTCTCACGAGTGGTGAACATTGACGCTGAGGTCAATAACAGGATTGCCAAGGCCAGCGTTGCCTTTGGGCGACTCCGTAAGAATGTTTGGGAGTGGAGAGAACTCAGTCTTACCACCAAGCTGAAGGTCTATCGTGCAGTGGTACTCACCACTCTTCTCTATGCCAGTGAGACATGGATTGTCTACAGCAGACACACCAAACAGCTCAACCACTTTCACCTGAGCTGCATACACAGACTCCTTTTCATCAGGTGGCAGGACAAAATTCCTGACACAGAGGTCTTGGAACGGGCAGGAATCCCCAGCGTCCACACCCTTCTACGGAAAGCCCAAGCCAGATGGGCAGATCATGTCGTTAGAATGCCCGACAGTCGACTGCCAAAACAGCTTCTGTCTGGAGAACTGTGTCAGGGTAAGCACTCAGTAGGGGGACAGAAGAAACAGTTTAAGGACTGCCTTAAATTGTCCCTCAAAGACTTGGACATCAACCTCAGCACTTGGGAATCTCTTGATCTGGACCGTCCAACCTGGCATCGCAAGCTCACCACAGGAGCCCGTGTAGCAGAGAACAGGCGCACTGCAGAGGCCCAGAAGAAACACACCGCGCATAAGGCCCGGGCTGCCTCCACTTCCACTGCAGCACCCATCCATTTATGTTCTACGTGTGGGCGTGCCTTCCAGGCCCGGATTGGCCTCACCAGTCACTTCTGGACCCAAAGTCACCAATCTCCCAACTGAAAGTGAAGTCATGGTCATCTTCGAACGAACAAGATATGTATATATATATATGTATGTAGATAAATATATATATATATATATATATATATATATATATGTGTGTATATATATATATATATATATATATATATATATATATATATATATATATATGTGTGTGTATATATATATATATATATATATATATATATATATATATATATATATGTGTGTATATATATATATATATATATATATATATATATATATATATATATATATATATATATATATATATATATATATATATATATATATATATATATATATATATATATATATGTGTGTATATATATATATGTGTGTATATATATATATATATATATATATATATATATATATATATATATATATATATATATATATATATATATATATATATATATGTATAAAGCTGAGTTTGTATCTGTCATTCAAAACTGCCACCCATTCTACAGGCCACACCTTCCCCTCTCTCCCTCAACATCCCAGGCACCATGTACAAGCAAGGCCATGCCTTTACCTCCAGCCACCGAGAAATCGCAGCCACCTTTTTCACTCTGCATAGCTCTGAGGATTTTTAGGCCTATGGTTTTCACCTGACTTTTCAAGGCTGAAAACAAACATGATGGACGTGTAATTCACATATGTGAAGTAAATCGTCTTGTGAGAGTGAAATGCATCCGAAGTTAATTAGTCGGTGTGAAAGTCAAAATAATTAATTCCATCTTGTGAAATATGAACATGGACATTTTGGTAATAGAAAGATCTATGGATCACATGACTATTGCAAATCACTGGTGTTTTTGTATTATACATACTGAAAGAAATATTTTTCATATTGAAATAAGTGTTCTTTGTCCACAAATGATGTCCTCATTTCTCTTTAATTTTTGCTTTTCAGCAATATTGAAGTATAAAATCTGTTGTAAAGAAAAAGGCTAAAATCACTCTGCAAAGAATGGCTCACATGCGCTGAATTGAGATGAACGATTTAAATTGTCTGCAGGATAATTATGCTTATCAGGTTTCTCACAATGACGAGGTCAGATCTCATTAAATTTTCAGAGTTAATACTGACAGGCCACGAGTAAATGTTCACTCCACTGTGGTCTTGTTAATTCTCATTGTGATATACTTGTCCCATTTCAAACCTTAGGATCATTGATTAACCAATATGGTAACAACAAATATATAATCCCCATACTGGCCCAAGTGCATCTGGGCCTGATAAGAGATCTTGTTAGTCCATGTTTAGTTAAAGGAAATATGTACCCATCTGTAAATTTTGTTACTCCAAATTATACTTGATAAATCATTACATACTGAAGGTTGTTTCATAAAAAATTACCCCCGTTTGGGGGTGACGGTCATCTCTGAAGCTCTGTAGATGTGGATCTCTGATCGGCTTAGAATGGCTTCGATGTCGTCTTGTCTTTTGGTTCAACGTACAGACGAAAGCCCGGGAGTAAAAAGGATTGAAAACCTCAGAAATCAAACTACATTTCTGAGTTATACGGATATAGATTTTGAAAATGGTTGACTTGGAACATTTATGATCAATGTGTCTTCACTAGGATAGAAACCGGACCTCAGAAATGAAACCGCATTTCTGAGTCATAAATGGCGGATGATATTATGCCAACGATTTTTGCAACTTTGAAGACACGTGACTTGATAACCAGGACAAATTTTAAAAAAACGGCCTGACCAAATTTAGATATTGTTCTATATTATCAGGTCAGGTCAGGTATGGGAGCATGTGCCAGAACAGCACGTCACTGCGTCCACTTTCCGCCGGTACTCCAGGGGCCTCCGTCTGGCCATCCCCCAGGCAGATGCCAGGCCCATCCCCATCTCCTTGAGATGATGGTCAACCTGTTGCAACCATGAGGCACGTGGTCGACCCACTGGCCTCCTCCACTCATGAGACTCCCTCGCTGAGAGAATCTGGTGAGCAGGATCAGAGTCAGGAAAACGAGCCACATGTCCATACAGCCGCAACTGACGCTCACAGACTATGCAGGTAATAAATCTCATCCGAGTCTCTCTCAACAACCGCTCGTTGGACACAAAATCCGACCAGCGATAGCCAAGGATTCTCCGAAGAGACCTGGTACCAAAGGAATTAAGTCTCCGTCTCAGATCCTTGGTCAGAGTCCAAGTCTCGCACCCATAGAGCAAGACTGGAAGTACCAAGGACCTGAAGACTCGGACTTTCGTCCTCCCGCACAGGTACCGGCAGCGCCACACCCCATGATCCAGTGAATCCATGACTCCCCAGGCCCGACCCAGACGTCTATTGACCTCTGACTCGCAGCCAGCAGAGACATGAATATCACTGCCAAGGTAAGTGAATCTCTCCACGACCTCAACATCCTCACCACAAACAGACACAGACAGGACAGCAGCATCCAAGATGTCACCGAAAGCCTGGATCTTAGTTTTGACCCAAGAAACCCGTAATCCCAACGGCTCCGACTCCTCATTCAGCACCTCGAGGGCCCCCAAGAGGATGTCTAAAGTCTCCGCAAAGATGACTGCATCATCTGCAAAGTCAAGGTCCGAGATCTTGACATTCCCAAATGACGCACCGCAACTTGACCGCAAATATTATCAGAATCCGAAGAAATTTCGAAGATCGGATCACAAACGGCAGAGGAGATAGATTTTGAAAATGGATGATTTCGCAACTTTGGAGTGGCCTTGACCTTGACCTTCAATCGTGTCAAAAGTCATACCGTCGTGCATCACTCATCGAACCCTACCTACATACCAAGTTTCATCAAGATCGGGCAAATTTTTTTTTTGACCGTATCACATCGACGATTTTTCCAACTTTGAAGACACGTGACTCAATAACCAGGACGCATTTCAAAAAACCGGCCTGACCAAATTTAGATATTGTTCCATATTATCAGAATCCGAAGGCATTTCGAAGATTGGATCATAAACGGCGGAGGAGATAGATTTTGAAAATGGACGATTTCGCAACTTTGGAGTGACCTTGATGTTGACCTGGACCTTAAATCGGGTCAAAGGTCATACCGTTGTGGATCCCTCATCGACATCTACCCACATACCAAATATCAAGAAAATCAGAAGAAAAAAAATGGGGACGTACGTACGTATGGACGGACATCGAGACTGGTTTTATTAGGTCATCTCTAACGAGATGACCTAATAAATAGATATAGTATGTTGGTTAACTATGTAACAATATAATCTGATATTTTCACGTTGGTTGGCAAATTGGGGAGAACTACTTTGGTGACGCTAGAGAGTCGAGTCCCCAGAGGCATTAGTCTCATTAACTCGGCCTCCCATTCAATTTCAAAGTTGTATAAACACGAACTCTGTCTTCTCATTGTCCTCTTATCAACAGGAGTCTCATCGAACTGCAGAGGTCATTGACCTCTAATTGTTCTGCAAAAGCTGTGCAAACCAGATGCTCCATCTGCATGCTGAGAAAAATGCTTCTCATTGCCTAAAATAAATGTTTTCTGTGCATACACACCCTGAAGGAAGACACGCATTCTTTCACAATGCAATCTGCTTAATTATGCACTAGATTGTTTTCTCTTTACTTTAAGGACCTCGTTTGCAAACAAAGCTTTCTTGTAGTCTGATTGGCCAAGTGCCATGTGATGTTCTGACCCCTCCCGATTTCCAATTGTATAAAAGGCTATTATTCTGGCTCAAAGCAAGAGATCTGCTTGGACTCTTGAGACAAGCTCTTCCTTCCACATGTATGTGGTTTTGTATAATAAACGTCTGTTAAATTATAAAGAGTTTTCTCTTTTGGTCGGAAATCTCCACCACATTTGGAGGCTGCTAGAGGAATTCCTGAGAAATATTTATTTTATATATATATATATATATATATATATATATATATATATATATATATATATGTACATATATATGCATATATATGTACATATATGTACATATATGTATATATATGCATATATATATATATGTACATATATGTACATATATGTATATATATGCATATATATATGTACATATATGTACATATATGTACATATATGTATATATATGCATATATATACACACACACACACACTTTAAAAAAGTTATGTACACGTACACTTTCATACACTCAACATCACGTCTAAGTTTATGTACATTTTAAAAATGAAAACAATGTGTTGAAAACTAAACAACGTACATTTTAGTCATGATTAATATTTTAAATCTTTAATTAAAAAAAACTCCTTGTTGGTGTTTTATCTGGACTGGATGCTATCGAGATGCCCAGGGGTGTGTTCATTTACTAAGCAGCCAGCTAGCGCTTGCCAAGCCAGCAGTTCCTTATCAATGGTTTCCAATGGAGTGCTTGCTTGAGTGCTCAAGCAACTTGGTGAGCGTTCTTCAAGAAACTTGATAACTAGTCCACTTCCGTGGCATAGCACATTCTATTTGCAAAATAAATATAATGATAACATTGTTACAAAGCTTCTATTAATTAATACTAATAATAACAACAATAATAATAATAATGAACGTATAATCCCTGCCCTGGCCCAAGCACATCTAAGCTTGATGAAAGGCAAGCTGTAATACTCAAGCAGCACAGCAGGCAGGTATGCTACAAGGCCATGAGAACCAATGAAACTTTGGTCCAATGGCCAAATGGGCCCACTCGTATAAATCATGCAAAAGAAGTAAAAGTTGCTTCAAATTACTCCAAACCTTCAGGAAAATAGAAATTTTTTTTGGTTAATTAGATTTAAAAAAATTTAGACCTGCTTTACCTGAGCAGTGTATAAGGAAACAGATCGATCCTCACTCGCTCCCGACTTTTTACCTCCACCACCAAGGGTGAAGGAGGTTATGTTTTCACCCCTCTCTGTCTGTCTGTTTGTCTGTTTTCACCCCTCTCTGGCTGTTTGTTTGCTTGATATCCTCAAAAAGTTGTGGACGGATCCAGATGAAATTTTAACAGATTGGGTGTGTGACAAGGATGTACTGATTAGATTTTGGTGAAGATCCGGATCCAGATCTGACTACGATAATTTTTTAAGTGATTCTTCATCACTGATAGGGCCAAAAATGATATATAGCACGACATCTCAAAAAGTTGGGGATGTTTTTGGATGAAACTTGGTGGGCAGGTTGGGCGCGTGATCATGACAAATTCACTCGATTTTAAGTGAAGATCCGAATCCGGATCTGGGTACGAGATCAATTCATTTTTAAAGTTATTCTTCACCATTGAGAGATAGGGCAAAAACAATATATAGCACGATATTTCAAAAATGTATTGGGCCCGATATGTTTGCATGGATCAAGCGTTATAGGGTGGAGGGATGCGCTTTACCAAGTGCCCTTCCAGTTTATTTGCTGTTAATAAATATGCTGCGATATCTTTGCAGTGAAAAAAATATGATGATTTTGAAATTTCACAATTCTCTATGCAGATATAATTGCCTAATGCTGTCTGTCAGATCCTTGAAGGAGAAGTCCAACACACATGCACACAGTTCATGAGTACATGTCTGCAAATTTTCTTCACAACTTCTTTGTCTGTTTTGTAAAGAATGACAGAAGAAGCTTTTGATATAATTCGCTGAACCAAGAAACGGATTCTCGATGGATGAAGTAAGATAAGGATTAGTAGGAATCGACTCTGGAGACTAGGACAGGTAATCGATTGTGGAATTTAGGGTTCGATTCCCAGTTCCGATGGATGGAATAAATTCAAACCAGGTAATCGATTATTTCGCCCAAGCCGAATCTGCACCATGACTTCTTCTGGTCATATCGATGAATTTGTCCCTCAGGGGGCAAGGGAAGGGGATGGAGTGGTAGTTCGGAGGGAGGTGGGGCAGGAGGAGGGAGGGGAAAGAGTGGGGTAGGAGCCTGGAAGGGGAGTGGGAGGAGGGAGGGGAGTGGGAGGAGGGAGGGGAAGGGCAGGAGGAGGGACCCGGTATTGCCAGACAACACCAGGTACCCCTGCTAGTTCAATAGAAATCAAATGAGATGTAAAGTTTCTGAAGCCCCCAGTTATTATTTTTATGAGTTCCAATATGTAAACATTATTTCCAATGAACCAAAACCATGTTCATTAAAGCCAGCATAAACGCGTCATGTCAGACATTTCACAAGGTCTCACTTTTCAAAAGTAAACTTTCTAATAATTATTATTGTGGGTGGAGGTGTTTTATATATTGTCTTGGCATGAATAAATGAGTCGGCGAGATAGCACTGGCACCTTGGCCAAATTCCAAATTGCTACTAACTGCATCAGTGGCACAGCTGTTTCCCCAGCAAATGTTGATACCCACAGCCATGTGCTGCATATGAACGAATGAATGAACCCCCATCCATTTCCCAACCTGATTGTGTTTAAGATTCACTGATTAAACTTGGTTTATTACATTATTATTAAAATTCATTTACTATTTTAGCATCTACATGTATGATCAGCTTTGATTACTTTAGGGATTACTTTAGGGTAACAAGTTTTGATTTTTTTTATCCAAACTCGTTTTAACATAAACACGTAATTAGAAAAGAGATGTTAAATAATGAAGAAAACAAAACACAACATTTGGAAAATAAATTTTGAAATGACGTCCTCGACCCTTGATGAAAAATTGACTTTCAGCAACGTGATCCGCATGTGGCATCTTACAGGAAGCCAAACATGGACGCTCAAATTCAAGATAACAAAAGGATTCCCAGGAAGGAAAGTATAATGCTTTCCACAGTAAAACATAAATAAATAAACAAACAAACAAGCTCAGCCATTCTATAGTACAAGAAGAACCACTCAGATGGGAAATTGTCACAAATATCATATTGGCATGATCACAAACAGTTCATCGGCCTCACCTCTCCACCCAATGTTTATAGTTGGGTATATCCTTGGCGTAAAGAAGTTTGTTGGATGGTGAGTCCTTGCCCAGTCGATGTTCCGACGTGGAACACGAGTCCATGAATGTCTGGGCCACTACAGATAGGCAAGCATCTGTGATGCTACTTTTATGGATGTCAAACACAAACTGAGGGTTCTTAATGACATTGACCCAGAATCGAAGTGGAAGGCTGAGGAGAGGGGAAAGATAGAAAGGATAACTGAATTAGCATGATGTTGTGGCTTTTCTCATTCAAGAAAATGCAGAGCTTGACCAGGTATTTTATCCACTGTAGTAAAAAAACAAACAAACAAACACTGCAATGACGGTTCATCAGCTCCCGCAATGACGTCCACAGTGATGCCATTTGCACAGAAAGTGCTTTAATCAATTTTCTTTCGCATATTGTCCTCCGTTTTTGTTGTTCTTTATTGGAGGTTCTGTTTGATGCAGTGTGCTTGAACGGCGATATGACATTACAGCACAAATTAGATTTTGGCCGAATTCTGAAACAAATACGCGGCCAAGGATTGGAATGTTTGTCTGACCGTCTGCCTGGCATTACCATTTTGGTTTTATGGTGCTGGCAGGTTGACCTAGAGGTACGCACCTCACCTCTGAGCCATCTAGCATTGGTTTGAGTCTTGGCCCAACTCCAAACTGTCATCCTGGTGTCTCGCAGGCAGTGGAAGGCATCAATCAATGTGTATACCGTCCCTCGGATGGACGTTAAACTGGGCGTCCCATCTGTCGGCATTCGTTTGTGGATGTCAAAGCTCCCATTGTATTCTTCCTGAAGAGTAGGCGAGCTATCACCAGCAACATGAACAAATTATAAATTCCTGCTCTCACCTACAGGGGGGCACTGCATCAGCGGCAGAGTCATGCCCCTCTCAGCCAGTGATGCTACTCGCAGCCATGTGCTGCTTGTGAAAGAAGAATAAGATATAACAGCTTCCCACCTTGAGGAAAGAAATATCTGAGGATGACTTTTTAGATCAGGTGTGCTCATTTAGCCAGGTGGTCATGTCTGCTTTGGTCAAACATTGCAGTTACTGTCCAGTGAATTTGTAGTATTTTTTAATTTGGTGGTAATACTCAAAATCACTATCTGCAAGTAGTTACCGGAAAATGTAACTCACTTTGTACATTTTGAATGTTATTTATCTTCGAGGTGAACTAAAAACAGTTTAGGATATATTTTGTACTCTGCCTCCTTTGGTTTCAGGTACGTGGTGGTGGACGCTTCAAAGTTAGTTTTGTTGTCAGATTGATATCAATAGTGGAATATTTGGAGGATCATGTCAAGCTAATAAGGAAGCACACTCGAATCGTCTACAGAGAATTATGATAGTAATGGAGCTCTACTGAAACTGAAGCCCAGATTGGAAGTGGCTTCAAATGGACAAGTACTCTTCCTAATGTATAACTTGCCAAGAGAAGTGGAGGTGAAAGCAATCAAAGGCAACAAGAGAAGGCTTAAATACATTTCATGGTGCAATGCGTGTGCAAAAGGATGAAGTGTTTGAATGGCTCAGGCCTGACTTGGAATCTCTGGTGGCCCAGACCGATGCTATCTGGCATCCTGACTTTTAGAAATCCGACACGACACGACAAAATTTGCAATCGCTCCAAAAAACTGAACCTGCAATGAGTTTGCCAGTGGGCGTTGTGAACAACGAATGTCAAGATTCCGACAAATTCCAGGTGCTCTGAAACTCCAACATTAGACTAGAATTGTACATTTTGCCTTTCATCGGACTAAACTTTCCACTGGATGATGACATGTGATGCAGAAAGGGCCATTAAGGGAGGTTGTGCAAAATGACATGGCGCTGTGGGTGAAAATCACCGGTTGATTTAATTACCCAAGAAGGTAAGTAACCATAAGCATTGTTACTCTGGTTATATTTCCTGTGGGACATGACAACAGCGAGAACATGCAGAGAGTGATCTTATAGCTCTGTTATAACGTAATGCTATAATGATTCAAAAAAAATTAATGAAGCTTTCACCATTAAGATTGTAACTTGTCAAACCCATTCCTCTCATGCACATGCAGGTTTGTCCGAATAGTTCACTTGTGGTGTGATGTATGGATAAGTATATTGTTTATTTATTTATTTTATTTTTATACTTCCACTTGTTGTGGTGACGTGATTTCATGCTTTCAACTATGAACAACGGTGCATCACCACTGCTACCGAGTATGGGGAACCACTGATGCAATGCCTCAATTACCTCTTCACTGGTACTCATTTCACCGACCTCTGAACGATGACCCCACCTAGAGTCCACCCCACCTCGTGTTAATTCAGTAGCCGATAGGGCTCAAACTCAGGACCCAAAGATCCCAAGCCCACCACCCTAACCACGAAGCCAACACCAGGCTTAAATACATTGGTAATGAACCATGATTTTATGATTTTTGATGTGGCAGACTATTTATAGTGTCAGTGCTACCGAATTAGTTTCTTGGTTGGTTTGCCGTTGCCTTCCCAGCGTTGTTTGTCCGTGCTCTATCCTTTGAAATGCTGAGAGTCAAGCAAGGATGTAGCACGTATCGTTTTTAGTCTTTGGTATGACTCGGCCAGGGTTCGAACCGCCGAACTCCCAGACAGAGAGCGGATGCTCCAAGGCTAACCATTACGCCACCAAGTCTGGTCCTGAACTATGAATAAACGTTCAATTCAGAACAACATTTGAGCTGCTATTACTGTAGAGAGTTTGCTGTTCATGAAAACTGAGAAGACAATGTAAAGTGAGGCAAGACGTGCAATTATGATGATTGAGTGCTTCCTCATACAATTGCACTTCTGGATTCATTATAACCTTTTCAAGCGAACATTCACAAATTCTTCATAAGATGCATTTCACACAAGGAAAAGAGGCCAAGAGAATGTAAGATGAGCTGCAGCAACCTACATTTATTTGGCCATTCCTGCAAACTATGCCAGGGTGAAAGCATGAGAGGTTATCACAATTAATTAAGCATGAAACTTTACCAAGTTGTAGAGGTAGTCTCAACTGAGAAGCCTACTGATTTTGAGGTCAAAGGTCATGTTGAGGTCAAGTTTTTAAAACCATTTTTCATCTGATTAACTTGAAATTTGAACAGGATTTTCAGACTGTGTCACTGAATTGGGAAACCAATTATTTTTGAGATCAAAAGATCAAACGTCAACTCAAGGTTAAACTTCTAAAATCATCAATTTTCACCTGAAAAATAATAAATTTTCATCCGATTAACCTGAGCTTTGATTAAGATTGTCAATTTTAATGTTAATGAAATGGACAATTTGATGTATCCAAAGCAACCAACCTTTGGAGAGGGTGGGGGGTGGATTTTGCAAGCATCATGTCTTTTTCTTGTTACCTCCACCACCAAAGGTGGAGGAGGTTATGTTTTCACTCCTTTCTGACTGTCTGTCTATGCGCAGGATATCTCAAAAAGTTGTTTATGGATCTGGATGAAATTTTGTGGACAGGTTCGGCGTGTGACAAGGACGAACTGATTAGGTTTTGGTGAAGATCCAGATCCAGATCCGACTACGAGAATTTTTTCAGTGATTCTTCACCATTGAGAGATAGGGCCAAAAACGATATCGTACTTACTGTATAGCATGATATTTCAAAAAATGTATTGGGCCCGATATGTTCTCGTGGATCAGGCACTGTGTGGAGGAGGTATGCGTTCTCCTGAGTGTCCTTCTAGTTTAAATATGCATTCCTCTTAACGTTAAAGCAATTTGAGGCCAAATAAGTGAAAATATACCAATCTGCATAAATCTGGGATTCCTGAAAAAGAACGTGAGGATGCTGCACCATTAAATCATTCCAATACTTCTCTCACAAGGAAAAGAACCGGTCACAAACCAGTCACTCTTACCAATTGCTCTTCCATGTGTGTCGTACATCCGGATCGCTTATCTGGTGCTTGTCTGCTTGCTCATCCAGATAGTCAAACATATACTTGATGGCAAGAGGCAGGGAGCTGCCACGATGCGCCGTGCTGAATATAGTCTCAAATAGATCATCCACAAACTTCTGCAATGTACCCTGCAACAAAAGATTCAATACAGAAAGCAACATATTACTTATTATTTTCCACTATACATGATTGATTGAAAAAATTCCATGAAACGAATGCATTGCTCAACCGCCGACAGAACACGTCACATAACAATGCCCTGTGTGAAAAGACAAAGCAATTCAATGTAATTAAATATGAATTTGGGATTTTTATATTTATATAATTTTATCATGGTAGGATGGCCTCGAGGTATGCACACTAGCCTCTGAGCTGTCTAGTCTGAGTTTGAATCTCGGCCCAGCTGTAAACTGTCATCCCGGTATTTTGCAAACAGGGAAATGCATCAAATCGTGCAGTGTCGCTTGGAAGGACGATAAACGAGTGTCCCGTCTGCTAGCGTTAGTAGGTGAACGTTAAAGATCCCATGGTGTCCTTCACCGAGCTATCGCTACATTCTAAATTTCCGCTTTAACTTCCCGGGGGGCTGCATCAATGACACAGCGGCGCCACCAGTAAATGATGCTACCCGCAGGCATGTGCTGCATATGAAAGAAGATGAAGGTGATCTCTTTGACTGGCAAAAATTATCCAAGAGTGACTGCAGCCATTGTCAAATTCCAGAAAATTATGCCGAATAAAGGAAGCATGACTGACTGCGGTTTTGTTTGTTCTTTAAGGTAATCTAAGATTCATGGTAAAGCCTGTATATACATTCGTCACATGCGGGACAAAGACATCAGTCGACATCAGTGCATTTAATTTTTCTTTCCAAGATCGTGGGCTCGTGGAAGAGTGAGGTGACGGAAGTTGTGACCTGACAGTGGGGCAAATGTTTGGCACAAGAAGCAATGGAATGAACAAACAGGAAGGGAGGAGAGAGAGAGGAGGAGGGGAAGAAACACATCAAACCGCACAAGTAGGAGTGTTGCCACTTCCAGACCAATTACAAGGATATGAATCGCCAACGGACAAATCAACACAGTTTACAATCTTGTAAACTCGGTTTTCAGCATCATAAACCATGAGCTGAAATTAATTGGTTTAAAAAGGCCTTCGTTGTGATCAGCAAATATATAACAAGGCAAATTACAACATGTTTTATGCACACCTTTGTTGCCAGAAGGCGCGTGAGGTAGATCTCAGAGACCATTTTGCTTCCACGGTCTCCCTCTTTCTGGTCTGCATGATCATGATTTTTGACAAGGTGCCACAACTTGGTTCCGCTTTCAAGATCGGGTGTAATCATGGGTGTGCGTGAGCGAAGACTATCAGGACTGCCCGCATATCTCATCATGTTTTCTGCATGAGCAACAGATATTTTGGCCAATCAAAAGTAATATACTGAGTTTGTTCATCTGACAATGGTGAGTAAGTTATGGGAAATGCAAAAGAACAGATGATCTGGAACCCAAAACAACTGAATCTGTTGAGTTAGCCCGAATGTTATTGAAGACTTACCATATCTGCTCAGGGAGGGCCGTGGTAAGACAGGAGGGTTGGGGTTGGCAATGTAGGATGTCTGTTTTGGAACTAATGCCACGGTTGAACCATCGGAGACCTGTCGGGAAAAAGTTAAAGGTTTTTACCTGGTACTTCGACTAAAAATAGGCCCTCTGGCCTTGTATTTCACCTGGGCCTGACTATCACACGTACAGCATAAACGCTATTAAAAACAGTCCGAGACAAATTTCAACATCAGAAGCAAATTTTTATGATTCAAATTAAAACAACATTATTTATTCGTTTATTGGATGTTCAAAAAGTTTTACAAATAAATTACTCACAATCATCCAATAATATGTTAATTTTTTTCCAACATGCAAATACATAAGATTAATAAAACACCCAGTATATAAAAGTTTTTTTTGTTTATATCTGCATGCATATTTATACATTTTTGGGATGTCATGGACAATTACGATGTTTCACCCGTAGAACATTTTGGACACCATGTTATTTTTGTCATTTGTTGGATTTAAATAAATAGACTATCCCATCTAAAGGGGCTTCAAATGGATGAAGGTATTTCATTGGACACAAGACATGCTTTTTCATACAAATTCCCTGTCCTCATTAAAATAAAACTAGTACGGGCCCGTAGGGGCGGGCCCGTAGGTGCGTGCCCGTAGGTGAGTGCCAGTATGTGCAGCCTCTTTCTCTCTTTCAAACCTCGAAAAGGCACATCCGCGGGTCAAGAGCAATATTCCTGGCAAGTTTCAATCGTGCAAAAGAAATAATAAAAAATAAATAAATAAACAAACATTAATTGTGATGTCATTCGTGACGTCATAGCACCGTGTCCTGTCATTGGTCGACAGATAAATGGCCGTAACTTGGGAACTGCTCATCCGATTGATATCAAACCTCGAAAAGGCACATCCGCGGGTCCCCGGCAATATTCCTGGCAAGTTTCAATGAGATCGGACCGGCGGTCGTCGAGAAACGGCGGTCGCAGACAGACAGACAGACAAACAGACAGACAAACAGAGATTGCTGGAATTATAGATAGACTAGTACGGGCCCGTAGGTGCGGGCCCGTAGCTGCGTGCCCGTAGGTGAGTGCCAGTATGTGCAGCCCTCTCTCGCCCCCCCTCTCTCCCCCCTAGTCTCGCCCTTCCTCTCTCCCCCCTCCTCTCTCACCCCTCTCTCTCGCTCCCTCTCTCTCGCCCCTCTCTCATCCCCCTCTCCCGTCCCCCTCTCTCGCCTCCTCCTCTCTCCCCTCTCTTGCATTGTGACGCTCCCTCTCTCTCACCCCCTCTCTCCCTCCCCTCTCGCCCCCCTCTCTTGCCCCCCTCTCTCCCCCCTCCTCTCTCGCCCCTCTCTCTGTAAATGTATTCACAAATGTCTACCAAGCACAACAATTACTTCAAACCTTTGGAAAAAACAGCTTTCAAACCCTTGGGAAACAGCTGTTTCCCTTTGGAAAATTCAAACCTTTGGATTAATTAATAATTTGAACAATTAATTCAAACCTTGGGAAAAAAACAGCTTTCAAACCTTGGGAAACACTTGGGAAACAGCTGAAACGGATAAATAACGATATCAAACCTTGAAAAGGCACATACTCAGGTCCCCAGCTACGATTGTGACGTCATACCAAACGAAGAAGAATTGTGACGTCAAACGTGCAAAAAAAAAACCCCCCAAAAAATATTAATTGTGACGTCATTCATGATGTCATAGCACCATGTCCTGTCATTGGTCGACAGATAAATGGCCGTAATTTGGGAACCGCTCATCCGATTGATATCAAACCTTGAAAAGGCACATCCGCGGGTCCCCGGCAATATTCCAGGCAAGTTTCAATCAGATTGGACCGTCAATCATGCAAAAAAAAAACAAAAAAACATTAATTGTGACGTCATAGCACCGTGTCTTGTCATTGGTCGACAGATAAATGGTTGTAACTTGGGAACCGCTCGTCCGATTAATATCAAACCTTGAAAAGGCACATCCGCAGGTCCCCAGCAATATTCCTGGCAAGTTTCAATCAGATCGGACCGTCAATCGTGCAAAAAAAAATAAATAAAGAAATAAATAAACATTAATTGTGACATCATTCGTGATGTCATAGCACCGTGTCTTGTCATTGGTCGACAGATAAATGGCCGTAACTTGGGAACCGCTCGTCCGATTAATATCAACCCTCGAAAAGGCACATCTGCGGGTCCCCAGCAATATTCCTGGCAAGTTTCAATCAGATCGGACCGGCGGTCGTCGAGAAATGGCGGTCGCAGACAGACAGACAGACAGACAGACAGACACACACACACACAGAGATTGCTGGAATTATAGATAGATATCGGCGAGCCCCAACCCTTACCATAACCCCAGCTTGTACGAGCCCAAACTCCTACCATAACCCCAGCATGTACGAGCCCCAACCCTTACCATAACCCCAGCTAGTACGAGCCAAAACTCCTACCATAGCCCCAGCATGTACGAGTCCCAACCCTTACCATAATCCCAGCATGTACGAGCCACAACACTTACCATAACCCCAGCATGTACGAGTCCCAACCCTTACCATAATCCCAGCATGTACGAGCCACAACACTTACCATAACCCCAGCATGTACGAGTCCCAACCCTTACCATAATCCCAGCATGTACGAGCCACAACACTTACCATAACCCCAGCATGTACGAGCTCCAACCCTTTCCATAATCCCAGCATGTATGAGCCCCGACCCTTGTCATAACCCTAGCATGTACGAGCAGAGTCCTTTCTGCTAAAAATAGTTGGTGGATGTTAAATTTCCAACTGTGTCCTTCATGAAGAGTCGATGAGTTGTCTCCAGGACCCTGAAAAAACTATAAATTCCTTCCACCTTCAGACGACCATTCTGTCTGGTCATCCGTTTTGTTAAACACTTGGGCCAAAAACTTTCTCTTACAAAGCCCACAAGAAGGTCAGGATAATTGGGGCAATGAAAGAAGTAGCGGTGGTATATTAAAGATCTGAACAACGATTCCTGTATTATACCTGACCAGAGTCACTCTATGGATAAAATGCTGAACATCGAAGATATTTTTCTATTTTTAACAAATTTCACAGTTTTGTGCTGTTACGTCTTTCGCACGATGTTCTCATAACCTTTGCAAATGAACAAACAAATACAATCAAGTAAGTATTAGGAGCAACTGGTGAAGACATAAATATGAGAAAGTACCTGATAATGTACCAAAGTGTTTAACCTCTTCCAGTCATTTTCGATCTTCGTTGTAATGTCTTCATCTTGCACAAATATGCGAGCCAACCGGCCTTGTCGCCATTCTAAGAGGAAAGAACAATGTCATTTTCAGGTCACAATGACAAATATTCCAATCTACTGTTAATTATAGCTTGTCTAGCTTTGTAAACAAGCTTGAGAACATGGAGTTGAACAAATTAGACAAGTAAATACGAAGAAAAATTATTAAAGGCTTTCAAGAAAATGCAACGTAATCATCACTGCCAGGTTTGTTGACGTCTAAGTTATCAATAAGAAGCATCAGTGAGCTCAGGCACCCCGTGTAATACAGTGTTCTATGAACAGCCCTAAACTGTCATCAGAACGATACTGAAAGACTGTGGCATCCGTGTGTCATCTGTGGTTACTTTTGCTAAACTAAAGAAATGCTTTCCACCATCCTTTAATTATTTTGGGGGGTTTTTTTCAAAAATTTTTATCACACGATATCTCAAACAGTTGTGGACGGATTCAGACAAAACTTGGTGGACAGGTTGGGTGCGTGACAAGGACGAATTTATTATATTTCGGTGAAGATCTGGTTCTGGTTTCAGATACTATAATTATTTAAGTGATTCTTCACCATTGAAGATCGGGCCAAAAACGATACATAGCACGATATCTCAAAAAGTTGTGGACGGGTTATGAAGATACTTGGTGAGTTGATTCGATGACAAGAACAAGCTGATGAGATTTAGGTGCAGGTCTGGATGCAGATCCGGCCTATCAGAAGGATACAAATACAGTAGCTTGTATATACTAGTGTTATGGTAAAGGGAGGGGGGGTTGGAGGTGGGAGAGGGAGGGTCAATGAAAATAAAAACAACAGAAACACTTTAATGAAGTTTATACAACCTCACTTGATATGGAAAATTCTTCTTACTAAAATGCAAGTTTTCAAGATGTATTATTACCCAAGTCCATGTCCGAGGGCCTTGGTCGCAAGGAGTATGGCACATTTTTGTAGACAGCATCCAGAAGTTTGTCTTTCACCTGAGTCACCGTGTCACAGTCGAGTAGTTTCACAGGAATTTCTGCCCCATTCTCATTGTCAGGATTGACACAATTTAAGGTCTGAGAACAAACAGTATGGTTAACCTTATCTAATGTCCGATTCCACATTCACACTCATGATGTTCCATGTTTCCGCAGAAATAATAATAATAGACCTAAAGCCATAAAAGAGAAATTTCACATTCCAAATTGCTTACACTGCTCAAGCTTATAATGGTTGGAAAAAAGCTCATGTAATGGAGGAAACTTAAACGATGATATCTCCCCGTGAAACCTAATAATCATTAATGGAAAGTAAATCCCCAAATAATATAAAATATATCGTGCCGACAACTGAGTTTCTTTTCACTTGTTTAGTCTCAATATGATATTTCAGCAATGTTTGCCAAAAAGAGCAATATACTTGCAATGTTGTTAAGATGGCATCTTATCGTAGATTTGAAAAGAAAATTTATTTGAAAACTTCTGTGATGCCAAACATTTGGGTGTGAAAACCACAACTGATGGTGTTGGAAGAGCTTCTGCTCAATACCAAATCTCAATATGGTTTTACATGAAAGCCATTGTTGAGTAAAAGCTTGGTGGTGTAATGTTACCAGACTCGGTGGTGTAATGGTCAGAGCGTCATCTCCGAGTCAGGAAGGTCGGCAGTTCAAACACCGGCCGAGTCATACCAAAGACTTAAAAAGCTGGAAGGGCACTCTTTGATGTTGCCAGATATGCCTCCACCCACATTATGACATCGTTATACATATGTACTTGTACCAACTTTGATTTAAATCCTGAACCCAGATTCAAAATATTAAATAATTCCAGCTGCCAGACCATGCATCTGATCAGGTTAATATTTAAAACATATTCCCCATGACTTATCAATCATAATTGTGAAATTTCATATTGATTGATGAAGCAGTTCAAGAGAAAGAATTTTTTTAAAGATTTTCATTCAATCCAATATGGCTGCCAGACCATGTGACCTACGAATTATTCATGAACACCCTGGTATCCTCAATGGTTGGAGAGCACGTGGGTGATGTTTCCCCTCGATCTGTCGAGTCATTCTGGAGAAGACGGTTTTTAAAGGTTTATTCTTCAAAAAAAATCATAGCTGCCAAACCATATGACCTATGACATCATGTTTGTGAACCTTTTGTTCCTCATGGATAGGTGGTCATAGTGTAAAGTTTTGCCTTGATCTGTTTCACTGTTTCATAGAAGAAGGTTTTTGAAGGTTTTTTTATTAACAAAAAAAATATGATGGCCGAACTCGGTGACCGATGACATCATCAAATTTTTTTTCCTCCATACAATTTAGCCATAGATGACCCTCAAAATTTTTCCTACTGATCGGATAAAGCGTTCGACATTTGCAATTATGACATCATAACGAAGCCACCTGTGATATGATTTTTTTTAAATCACACAGTTGAGATGGGGAGTACTTCACATGTGCCAAGTTTCAATTTTTTTCCTTGATGCAGTTTCAGAGAAAGAGGTCCGAAGTTTTTCCTTTTATCCAACATGGCTGCCATATCATGTGACCTATGACATCATAATTATCATTACAACATTCTACATAAGTAGTCGCACGTATGGTGAAAAATTTGTGTCAATCGGATAAGCAGTTGCAGAAAAACACAGAAAATTAGCATGGACTGATTGATGTACGTACGGACATACGGATGGATGGACAGACAATCTGAAAACATAATGCCACTGACTGTTAGTGGAGGCATAATAAAACAGGGGCAATACACCTGGGTGCTCACCTAGTAGCGGGTGGATAAGATAACCAGGGAACCACTGGAAAGTGTGGATGACCCACAAAATATGTAATGGAGAAGAAAGACAATACCTATGGATTTTGTTTTTAATGTCGTGAACAAAATTAGGTACATCACGGGTGATTAAAGTTGTGGTCAAGTTTCATCAAAATTGTGTGTGTGGTTTCTGAGAAGAAAGCAAATACCAATTTTGGGAGGACAAACCCCCCGCAGACTCCCTGAGACCATAATTTTTTTTTATGCCGTGAACAAAATTTGGTACATTCTGGGTGATGAAGGTTGTGGGCAAGTTTCATCTAAATCGTGTGTGTAGTTTCAGAGAAGAAGTTGCAAGTATTTATGGACGGACGGACTGACGACATTCCATCCCATAAGCTCCCCGGAACTACGTTCCAGGTGAGCAAAAAATGGTCCATGCTGCTTCCTTGCTTGATGCTCAGAATATGAAAGGAGAGAGCACGGCCAAACCCCATTGGTTGACATCCATGGGGAGGAGAAAATTCCTCCTGAGGAAATGCCTCGCTGAGTGCAGTGAGAAAGGTGGTGTCATTGGTATGACGTTGCTGGTATGGGAAGTGACGTCGCTGAGTATTTTGTGAAGTGACGGAACTTTCCTCAAGCTCAGTGTCTGTGTAGGTCTGGTGTTGGCTTAATGGTTTAGTTGCTTGGCTTAAGATCCTTGGATCTTGAGTTCAAGCCCCTGTCGGGCCATTGACGTCACACCAGGTAGGGTTGACAGCCTGTCATCCTTCCGAGGTTGGCAAAATTACCAGCATTCTGGTAACAAGGGGGCACTGCATCAGCAGCACAGCTGCACACCCAGAAAATGATGCAGTCAAGCAGCCACAGGCTGCATACAAATAAATAAACGAGGAAGATGTCATGCATAGCACGATAATTGCGAAATTCATCAAAAATTTGACCTCAAAAATAATTGGTGAGTTGAACTGGGTGACCTGAAATATAAACCCTCTACAAATTTCAAGTCAATCGGATGAAAATTGAGGATTTTAGAAATACCAACTAGTTGTTGACCTTGGGCCTATGTTGACCTTTTGGTCGATGTTGACATCAAAAATAATTGAGTTGCTGAATTCAGTGACCTGAAATACAAGTCCTTTTCAAATTTTGTCAATCGGACGAAAGTTGAGGATTTTAGAAATATCACCTTAGTTGTTGACCGTGGGCCTATGCTGACCATTTGGTCTATGTTGACCTCAAAAATAATCGGTGGTTGAATTCAGTGACTTGAAATCTAAATCCTCTTCAAATTTCAAGTCAATCAGATGAAAATTGAGGATTTTAGAAATCTCACCTAACTTGGTTGACCTTCAGCTTTTGTTGACCTTATGGTCCATGTTGACCAAATAAAAAAATAGGTGGTTGGATTCAATGACCAAATATGCAACTCCTCTGCAAATTTCATGTCAATCGGAAGAAAATTGACAATTTTAGAAACCTGGCCTATGTTGACCTTTTGGTCGAAGATGATCTCAAAAATAATTGGTGGTTCAATTCAGTGACCTGATGTGCAAATTCTGTTCAAATTTCTAGTCAATCGGATGAAAATTGAGGATTTTAGAAATACGCCAAATTTCGTGACCTTTGGCCTAAGTTGACCTTTTCATCTCAAAAACAATAGGGTTCTTGCTTATAACAAACTCTAAAATGTGCTGAAGTTTCATGAAGATTGGTTCACAATTGTGACCTGTCGGCGATAAACATCAAAACAAATAAACAAACAGAAAAATAAAAATGGCCCATCGGGCCAGGACTTGACGAAATTCAACAAGATCGCGTACCATCGAGAATATTGAGCGATAATAGGTATTTTTGGGGTTAAACATAGTTTTTAGGGTAAACAAACAAAAAAACAAAAAAATTAAATTAAAATACCTGTCACCTCCGTAATCCGTAACGGATGTGACCAATTTTTAATCCAGTCAAAGATATTCCCCTCCTACGTCCGTGTTTCAAATTTGAAAGGAATCCGTTAAGATTTGGCGGAGACATGAATTTTTGAAAATCGGCCCATGCTAAAAGATACGGATTTTCGCGATTTTCAGGAATTTTTCCTGACCTTGACCTTTGACCTTGGTGCAGTGTGTGATGATCCGAGGTGCAATGATCATGCACAACATGCCAAAAGTTATAGGGACCTATTGTGGTGGCCAATAAGTCCATTGGTGAAGTTCCATGACATTCCGACTCGAAATGCGACCTGTAGAGCGAGACGTACACACACACAAACAAACTCACAAACTGAACCGACCAACATACTTGACAAAATCGTAGATTTTGTCAAGTAATAACGCACACAACCAGCCAATATATTTTCGCAAGTAAAAAGCATCTTTTAGGTGTTTGTCTCGTCAGTATGTGTGTGAGTGTGTGTGTGTGTGTGTGTGTGTGTGTGTGTGTGTGTGTGTGTGTGTGTGTGTGTGTGTGTGTGTGTGTGTGTGTGTGTGTGTCAGCTATATTATGAACCTTAGACCTCCTATTTCCAAAAATAGGAAAAAAAAAAAAGCAGGATTCAGGAGGAAGCCACAATGATGTAATGATGCTCCTTGTTTTTGTTTTGGGACTGTTGCCGGTAAGAATGAGATGGGGCGATACATTGGTTGGGATGGTGAATATTCACAGAGAATGAGAGTTATTATAAACAGCCTGGTTTGTTGTCAAATTTAATTCATTGAGATAATAAGAAGCCAACTTATGGAACGAACTTCTGGTCTGAGATGACGTCATTGTAGAAAAGGAAGGATTTGATGTCAACTGCGATGATGGATCCCATGACTTCAATAGTAAGCTCACACGCTGGAGATAAGAGGATCTATTTTGCACCTTTTTTGTTGTAAGTAAGTGAGGTGTTTGACTTCCCAGAAGACAGAAGGTGACGAAGGGCAAATTACAGGTTGAAGAGAACAGAAAGGGAAGACACTCTCTTGGCATCAAGGAGCTCTTCCAATGGAAGGGACAGTCTTGGAGTGCGTGACACAAAAGAAGGATCTATGGGTGGTTATACCCTGGGGGTAAGACTATAGCACAGCGCCAGGTAGAGAAGGAAATTCAATAGGATTTTAAGTTGCATTCGCAGGTGGCTATATTATAAATCAAAAGAGGTAGATGATGATGATGGTTAATACTGTACAGGAATTCAATGAGGCTCATCTGAACCGTTGTGTACAGTTTTGACCACATCTGAGGATGGTCATAGCTGCCATACATGTGGTTTAAGCCTGAGTCACATTTGCTCTACGGCTAAGATACGGAGGCCCCTGAATTGACCCCCCCCCCTGAATTCACAGAAACATGCGGCGGCCGCAGAGTTTCTGAGGTGGCCTCAGGGTGGACCTACGCCGTATGGCTATATTTTACAGGCCGTGGGGTTGGCGTGGAATTATAGCGCGGAGTTATAACTTTGTTCATTTCTACGTTGGCCGTAGCAATTCGACAAGCCAAGCTGTGACGTAGATGTGTTCCACGTCGACCGTACATAGGGAGTACGGTGGGCTTGCATTATTCGTGCGGCGGCCGTAGGCTCTTATGAATGAAAAATGAATTTTGCCAACCCCCAAAAAACTACGGCGGCCGCACTATTTCCACAGTCGCCGTAGGGTAGTCCTAAGGCGTCCCTGTGTTCAACGTACGGTGGCCTTGCGGTCTGTGTGACGACCTGCGGGCAACGCAGGGTCGACGCACGGTTCCCCTACGCCCGCCGTGCGTCCTACGTATGGCCTCCGTGGCAGTCTGCGTCGACCGTGCGTCCACTGTGCGCTACCGCTTGAGATCGGAGTATACGTAGGTGTTTGCCTATACTCCGAACTGGTATATTCAGTTATATATATTATATTATAGTATATTCAGTTATATATACTGGTGCATTCCGAACTGTTATATTTTTATTTCAGTAAAAAAAGAACTGGTATATATACCCACTCGTTACCGCCCGTCTGGCCGCACGTTCGCCTTAGGGCCCCCCTGCGGTCGCCTTGCGGGCACCTTGAGGCTACCTTGCGTCTGCCTTGAAAATTATATGGCCGCCGCAGGGACGCCCTAAGGTCACCATGCGACATCAAATCAAAGACCGTACGGCATCCCCATGTTTTCGGTCTCCACAATTTCTAAATACGCCGTGCGGCTCCCCGAAAAATAAAAACATATGTGACTGCTACATTGTGTGACCGTGGAAATACTGCGGCCGCCCTATAATTGCTAGTGGCCGTAGATTTTGTAGACCCTACGGCCGCCGTGCCAAATGTGACTTAGGCCTTAGCATGGAGTTACATGATTGCTTCTGGGGCCTATCTGGACTAAGCTACAAGGAGAAGCTGAAAGAGATGTGACTTTGTACGTGAGAAAGGAGGTGATTATGAGGGGATCTGATGGAGATGTTGAAAGTAATTAAGGGTAGAGACAAAGGAAACACAGATGAGTTTTTCAGCAGAATATACAGTGATAGGAACAGGTGATGCAGCTTGAGAGTAAAGAAGAAGAGAGTTATGACAAAAAAAATAGGGCAAGGGTCTTTCATTCAGAACTGACTGAACACAGGCTTCAATATACAAAGGACGAGGGGATGGGTGCAATAGCTGTGTGATGCGACCTGGGTCAATCATTTAATGCCAGAATCAAAGCGAACCACACATGTTGATCACCATCACCAAGAAAAGTCCATGTTCAGCCATCAGCCAGAATACTTAGGGCAATCATGTTTTGGCTCCTGAAGAGTTTAACCTTTTGAACCCTGAGTTCCCTGGCCTTTTGGCTCCCTCACCCAGGCTCCCTGAAGAAACATCCAACCGCTCAGGTATGTGGAGGTTTGAATCGTGGCAGGGAAAACGGCCGCTACGGTTCAAAGGGTTAATGAATGTCGAAATTTCTTGAATGCAGGGAAAACATCAATGCACACACACATTCCTTGTTATGCAATACATCATCCTTCTACAAGCCATAGTTGCAAGAATTTTGTTTTTTTACACCTCAAGCCTGTAGAGAACAAAGACAGGTAAAGAGCAGCATGAAGTGTGGGTAAAGACAAAAAGCAGTAAATTACAGACCAAAGTGCGGTAGTCTATTTGTTGTCTGATGAGCTTGTCCTCACTCAGTGAGTACCGTGCCTCGCCCGTGATGGCATCAATCGGTCCTTTCTCCATTTGCTGCTTTATGGCACAGTACAGCATGAAGAGGGGTTCTCCAGCACACTCCTAGAGGATGTGCAACACACACAAGCACACAAAACACACACTCGATCTGAGATTTCTCGAGTCTAGATTCCCCGCACAATTCAACGGAAAGCCTGATTGGGGCGAGGGAGGTGCCGTATCGCTCCGGACTTACCTCCCTTTTGCTTTCCCAACCCACAAATTATTTGATGAGTCTGTCCGAGACACGAAGGCCTGCCTCTACCTCCCTGTAACAAATCCTCTCCACACCCGCAACTCTCCCATCTGGCTCTGTGCTCTGTGCTCTGGCAATGCATCCCCCCCCCCTTTTTAACACTACGTCTCTGAGACTACTTCATCTGCTCAACATCACACTTTCTGAGAACTCATCCACAACATGAAGTGGAAACTTGCTGTTGTATGTTTTCAATTAACAATGAAACAATTTATTTCAGAAAATATCACACTTTGCAATTTTTAAAAAATGAATGCAATTCAATGTCTGAAACCATAGACACATTGATTCTGAGTACAAGTTGACGCCCAGACTTTTGGGGAAAAATATCAACTTGTACACCGAAAAATAAGGTATTAGTTCAGATCATTGAGGAATAAATACTGCAGAAGAATACTCCCCCACTTCAGCCTTCACTCCCCCACACCCCCAGGAATACCTCTGGCTACGCCTTCCCCTCCACTCCCACCTCATCTTTATACGTGTACTGTACCGTCCACCAAACAGTGATGACTCCATCTACACCTCACTATCTGAAAACATGGACCAACTTCTATCTTCTCATCCAAACTCTCTCTTCCTCTTATGTGGTGACTTCAATTGTCATCATGCCAGTTGGCGAGGTGTTGGTACCTCTCTGACCTGTCATGGCACTTCAGCAAAAGCTTTCTGCGACTCATTGGGACTGACTCAATCGGTCAACTTCCCGACCCGGATCTCAACCAATGGTACTCCATCTCTTCTGGATCTGATTTGACAAATTTCCCTAAAAATATCTGCTTTTCTTCCTCCACTCCAATCAGTTCCTCCAACCACTTGTCAAAGTGGACATCTCTCTGGCTATTACCAGAGAACAACCTCAGCGCCGTCGAGTCTGGAATTTCGCTCAAGCCGACTGGCAGGGTCTCCAAGCAGCCATCAAACTTCGAGACTGGTCTCCTATCGCTACTTTCTCCAACATAAACTCATCCTCGGAATTATTTCAAATAAACTTGCTATCCCTCATGCACAGATTTATCCCCTCTCGTCTTCAGTTGTCCTACCCTTCCTCCCGCCCTTCGTTCACTGAAGCTTGTGGCAAGGCAGTTGTCCTGAAACAACTTGCCCTTGCCTCATGGAAAGCAAACCCAACTGAGGGCAATATCAGTTCCTTTCATAAAGCTCGGAACAAGTGTGTATCTACCCTCAGGAGAGCCAGAAAACAAAATCTTTCTCAGCTCAAGTCTGAACTCTCAAACCTCTCTCCCTTCTCCAAATCCTGGTGGCATCCAATCAAATCTGTTTCTGGTGTATGTTCCCCCTCCATCCCCTCCCTTACCTCAAATGGCCACACTGCTGATACCGCACATGAAAAGGCTGAATGCCTAAACTCGGTGTTTGCATCAAAATCTTGTGTCCCAAACCCATTGCTTTCTGTACCCACATTACCCAGTCACACCAAACTGTGCCTGGACTGCATGTCCTTTTCGTCTGAAAAAGTGGAGAGTTTGCTGTCAAATCTCGACTGAGATTCTGCAACCGGTCCAGAAGGCATCAGCCCACGTGTCCTAAAAAAACCTGCTCCTCTGCTCTTGCTCACCTTCTCTCTGTTCTATTCACCCACCCTCTCATTTGCTCAAGTTCATCTGCCATCTGCTTGGAAATCAGCAAACATTACTGCCCTGCATAAAAAAGGTGCAAAAACAGATCCCTGCAACGACAGACCAATCAGCCTTCTCTCAATCTTCAGCAAGGTTATGGAATCATCATCACTTCAAACATGAAATCCTTCCTCTTCTCCAATGGCCTAATTTCCGATCATCAATTTGGTTTCAGACAAGGTCAATCTGTCCTGGCTATGCTGCTTCTGATCTCCTAACAATGGATGGAGGTCCTCAATGCCGGACATGAAATCAGAGCCATATCCCTAGACATTTTGCATGCTTTTGACATGGTCTGGCACGCTGACCTGCTCACGAAACTCTCTTCCTATGGCATCCAAGGCCATCTCCACTCACCGCTCGCAGACTTCCTGTCCTGTCGCAGTCAAAGTGTGGCCCAAAATGGAGTTCTCTCATCCCCTCTTCCTGTCCAGGCTGGAGTTCCTCAAGGCAGTGTTCTGGGCCCTGTTCTTTTTCTAGTTTTAATCAATGATCTCTCCGACTCTCTGGAAAATCCTCTATCTCTTTGCTGATGACTCCACCCTCTGCCGTACCATCTGTCATCCCTCAGACCGGCAAGCAGCAACTTCTTCGCTCTCTGCAGATCTGGGTAAAATCACAAACTGGTCCAACACATGGAACATGTCTTTCAATCCGGACAAATCTCACACTCTCACGATGTCTCTCCGAAAGGACTGTTTGGAAAAAAACCCCCATCCACTTTCTCAACAATCCTCTGGAAGAAGTCCTTTCTTTCAAGCTCCTGGGTCTCACTATCTGCTATGACCTTTCCTGGGAAAGCCACATTTCTAACCTCGCCTCCAAAGCCAGTCGCCGACTGGGAATCCTCCGTTGTGCAAAGTCCTTCCTCAGCCCACCTGAGCTCCTGACCACATACAACGCCTTCGTTTGCAGCCTGATGGAGTACTGCTATCCCCTCTGGGCTGGTGCTCCTGCCTCCCACCTTTCTCAGCTTCATGCTGTGGAAACCAAGGCATTTCGGATCATTGGCATCTCCCGCGGTGAGTGTGAGTCTTTGGGCCTCTCACTGCAGGCAGGTCGGTGGTCTTTCTGTCTTCTACCGTCTCCTCTCCGGTCTCGACCCCTCTGCTGTGTCTGCGATTTGTCCCCACCATATTTCCGCAGGGCACTCAAGGTCCGCCAACAACCCCCTTCTGGTAAAACTACCAAAATCACGAATCACTGCTCACCTTCTCTCTTTCATTCCTCTTTTTCCCTGCCTTTGGAATAAACTCTCTCACTCTATTCATTCCCATTCTTCCCTCCAGGCCTTCAAAACAGCTGTTCACCACCACCTCTTATCATCCCCCATCCAAATCCTTGATCTTATCTACCCCCGATAATCCACCCAAGCCCACCTCCTTCAAATTCCCTGCAATGTCCATCTTCTATTCCCCATGTTCCCCGTCCCATCCCTCTCCCTTCCACAGATCTCCTAATGTCTCTGTTCCCCACTGTTTTGCCCCCCCCTTGTTGTACGTTGTATGTTAGCTCTCATATGAGCCTCGACAAGGTATACAAAAAAAAGAGTGGTTGTACACAAGCATCTTTATTGGTGTGGTTAATGGACATTGCGGCTTCACATGTTGCAACAACCCCGCGGCTCCTAAATATGAAGAATGGTTTTGTGAAGTGACTTGTTTGACTTTTCCACATTTTGTTGTGTTACAGCCTGAATATAAAATAGATTAAATTGAGACTTTCTTTGTCACTGATCCACACATAATACATCATAATGTGGAAGTGGACTTCTTTTTTTTTATTTTTTGAAATTTTTACAAATTAATTGAAAATGAAAAGCTGACATCTCTTGCATCAATAAGTATTCAATCCATTTCCTACGACACTCTAAATTGAGCTCAGGTGAATCCAATTTCCTTTGATCATCCTTGAGATGTCTCCACAACTTGTTTGGAGTCCACCTGTGGCCAATTCAATTGAATGGATATGATTTAGAAAGAAACACACTTTTCCATAAAAGTTCCCACAGTTGACAGTGTATGTCAGAGCAGTAACTCAATCATGAAGTCCAAGGGACTGTCCATAGAACTCCGAGATAGAATTGTGAGGACGCATAGATCTGGGGAAGGATATAAAACAATTTCTTGAGTGTTGAAAGTTCCCAACAGCACAGTGAGCTCCATCATTAGAAAATGGAAAGAATATGGAACTACCAAGACTCTTCCTTGAACTGGTCGTCCGACCAAACTGATCAACTGGGCAAGAAGGACCTTGGTCACAGAGGTGACTAAGAACCCAATGACCACTCTGACAAAACTACAGAGTTCCTTGGCTGAGATGGGAAAACCTGCCGGAAGGACAACAATCGCTGTAGCTCTTCACAAGTCTCGGCTTTATGGGAGAGTAGCCAGACGGAAGCCACTCCTGAGAAAAAGTCATGTGACAGGACACCTGGAGTTTGCAAAAGGCATGTGAAAGACGATAAGAGATTACGCAAAAGATTCTGTGGTCTGATGAGACAAAAATTGAACTCTCTGGCCTGAATGCAAAGTGCTACGTCTGGTGGAAACCGAGCACAGCTCATCACCCATCTAACACCATTCCTGCCATGAAACATGATGGTGGCAGCATCATGCTATGGGGATGCTTTCCAGCAAACAGTGACTGTGAGACTTGAAGGATAGAAGGAACAATTAATGGAGCCAAATAGAGATAAATCCTTGAGGAAAACCTGCTTCAGAGTGCAAAAGACCTGAGACTGCAGTGAAGATTTACGTTCCAACAGGACAATTACCCCAAGCATAGAGCCAAAGCAACACTGGAATGATTTCAGAACAAGAATGTGAAAGTGCTTGAGTGGCTCAGCCAAAGCACAGACTTGAATCACATTGAGAATCTGTGGAAAGACTTGAAGATTCCTGTTCACCGATACTACCCATCCAACGCGACAAAGCTTGAGCAAATCTGCAAGGACGACTGGGAGAAAAATCCCCAAATCCAGATGTGCAAAGCTGATACAGACATACGCAAGAAGACTCGAAGCTGTAAACACTGCCAAAGTATGCTTCTACAATGTATTCTGCTTCGGGCTCAAAGATTCTGCAAAGTGTTGACTCAAGGGGTTGAATACTTATTGACGCAAGAGATTTCAGCTTTTCATTATCAATTGATTTGTAAAAATTTCTACAAACATGTTTCCACTTTGTCATTACGGGGTATTTTGTGTAAATCGATGACAAAAAATTTAAGCATTTTAAATTCAGGCTGTAACACAACAACATGTGACAAAAGTCGAAGGGTGTGAATACTTTCTGAAGACACTGTAAATAAGGACCTCAGACACATTTCTAATTACACGTGTTTAATCTCTGCTTGAGAGAATGCCACAGTTATTTGGGTGGTGCATAAGTTAACAGACCACTCTCTCAATCGCTGTGGCTGATCTTCACAAGGGCAGTGACACCTATTGGCTGAAAGTCCTTTTAACTGTGGTTTTGGCTGTTTTACAATGAAGGGAAAATGTATAGGGAGTGCATAGCGATTGTGAATATGACAGCTCCGAGGCGTTTTTGGCTTTGCATAGCAGTGAGCTCAAACATGGTGTCCGTAAGATTTTTCATCATGATGAAATCGTGGGTGGGTGGAGTCAGGCCAGCTGTCCAACCAATCAGTGGGAAGGATTGTTTCAGGAACATGGACCGACACACTCACAAGCGTATTATTAGATAAGATTGTGTCAACTGCACTCTACTTAACAAACTCTATATCCAGGAGACAGGGAGAAGTCTCGATGAACCTTTCCCTTGACATTTACTCAATGTGAGAACAGCAAAAATCTCATAAATCCAATAGCTTGACACATCAGTCTTCCGAGCTATTTCACCCAACACATGACTCTGTGGTATTTATTTTCATCATGGCAATATAGACATACGGATGTGCAAATGTGATGTGCAAGACACCCGGATGTACAAACCCAGATGTGCCCCTGCTCCGATCCCTTTGACATTTGGCCTCCACCCAAAACTATGTAAACCTTCTCTCCAACTATATTTTATACATTCTATTCAGTCTGACCCTTGATCTTTGATCCAACCCTTCTAATCTTTGACCCATACCTAACAATTAATTCACTATCTTCCCTCCATACATGCTTGCGTATTTTGCTCCGACGAAGGGCTTACGCTCAAAACGTCAACGGAATTTTATTTCCCATCAACTTTTACATGATAAAATGCATTGATAAAATAATATATCATATTGATAAAAATATTGGGGACAAAATACCTTGAATACACTGATTTGAAATATAAAAAAATTGAGGGAAATTGCTAAATAAGCATGGTGATAAAGCCACTGCAAAAGCAATTGATATTTCAGCCATCCATCCATCCATCCATCCATCGGGACCATACTCTGTGCAGAGCGTTGGTGCTGCCGAAGCAGTCTCCTTGGCTATTGGGCACAATCCTGGACGAGTCACCACTCCGACAGTATACCAGCAAGCCTGCACTCATTTTGCCGACCTCGGAAGGATGACAGGCCGAGTTAACCCCACCTGGTATTAATTCAACAGCTGAGTGGGAATGATCAACTCAGGACCTTAGGATCCCAAGCCCACCAACCTAACCATTAAGCCAACACCAGACATATTGATATTCAAGTCATCTATCTATATATTACTAAAACTCTCATCTTGTATGTATATAAACAGTATATATGTATGTATGTTCCCAAAATACAGCGAAAACGGTACACAATACCGCAAATTTTTTTAGGGCCACTTCACTCACCATTCTCCTGCGATGTGCCGTATCAAGTTTCATTCAAATGGGGCAACAAAAAAAAATTATTAAAAAATCAATTCCCCATTCAGTCAAGTACTCTTCGGGAGAATTTGATCAATGCAAACAACCTCAGTGGTATAGTTCACTGGAGCTTTCTTTTTTCTTTTTTTTTCCGTGAAATGATTTTTTTCATCAACCGCTGTCACAGCGGGAACCAAACGGGTTCACGGGTCGTCTAGTCAATGATATAATGTGAACGGTGGTGTGTGTCTGTGCATTCGTCTGTCTCCAGTTTATGGCAGCCAGCCGCTTCCCACACTACATTTGTAATGGTGCTGATAAGTTATTTTGCATTTTCATTTCACCTTTCATGATACAATGCAACAGTCACTTTATTGTTCTTTCCAAAAAACGTTAACATCAACATGAACCTCTGGATTAAAGTAGATTTAATACAGATCTTCATGGTGCAATGCACAATTAAAAATAGACATATTTTGCCCTATTTTTGACAAATTGAACCTCCGCCAACCAATGTTACACCACCATTTTGCGGTGGGCGATTGAAGTAGCTCAGAGCTTTGGCTCTGAGTGAAACCAAGAGTGCAACACAATTAACCTTTTCAAAGTCCATGAAGAAATAATTTAAATTGATAGATTAACTTCAACTTTTCCCATCGGACGGGTACTACACAAAGCTAGTTTCCCGAAAATGAGAACACACGACATACCGACATTTAACAATGCATGTGTTGTGAAGAAACGTACCTTCAGGAACTTATGCAGGAGGAAGGTAAACCAGTTCGTGAGCATCTTCTCAGCAACAGACTCAGTACTGAAAGAATAAAATACAAATGGAAAGAGTAAACAAAACTGTGGATAAATATAAACTCAACAAAACTCTTTTTTCCAGATTTTAATATAATAATAAGAGAGTTTTTAATTTTGGGGTTTTCGCGGGTATATTTGGGGTTATTCACGGGCGTATTTGGGGTTTTTCGTAGGCGTATTTGTAGTTTATCGCGGACGTATTTGCAGTTTTCATGGTTGTATTGCGGTTTTTCGTGGGTGTATTTGGGGTTTTTCGTGGGCGTACTTGGTGTTTTTCGCGGGTGTATTTGGGGTTTTTCGTGGGCGTACTTGGTGTTTTTCGCGGGCGTATTTGGGGGTTTTCGCGGGCGTATTTGGTGTTTTTCGCGGGCGTATTTGGGGTCTTTCGCAGGCGTATTTGGGGCTTTTCGCGGACGTATTTGGGGCTTTTCGCGGAAGTATTTGGGGATTTTCGCGGATGTATTTGGGGCTTTTCGTGGACGTATTTGGGGTTTTTCGCGGGCATATTTGGGGTTTTTCAAGGGCGTATTTGGTGTTTTTCGCGGGCGTATTTGGGGGTTTTCGCGGGCGTATTTGGTGTTTTTCGCGGGCGTATTTGGGGTCTTTCGCAGGCGTGTTTGGGGTTTTTCGGGGTTTTTCGCGGGCGTACTTGGGGTTTTTCACGGGCATACTTGGGGTTTTTCACGGCAATATTTGGTGTTTTGCACGGGCATATTTGGTGTTTTTCGTGGGCGTATTTGGGGGTTTTCACTGGCGTATTTGGTGTTTTACGTGGGCGTACTTGGGGTTTTCGCGGGCGTATTTGGGGCTTTTTGCGGACGTATTTGGGGCTTTTCGCGGACGTATTTGGGGCTTTTCGCGGACGTATTTGGGGCTTTTCGCGGACGTATTTGGGGCTTTTCGCGGACGTATTTGGGGCTTTTTCGTGGGCGTATTTGGGGTCTTTCGCGGGCGTATTTGGGGGTTTTCGCGGACGTATTTGGGGTTTTCGGGGACGTATTTGGGGCTTTTCGCGGGCGTATTTGGGGTTTTTCGGGGGCGTATTTGGGGGTTTTCGCGGTTGTTTTTGGGGTTTTTCGCGGGCGTATTTGGGGTTTTTCGCGTGTGTATTTGGGATTTTTCGCGGGCGTATTTGGGGCTTTTCGGGGAGGTATTTGGGGCTTTTCGGGGAGGTATTTGGGGCTTTTGACGGACTTATTTGGGGTTTTTCATGGACGTATTTGGGGCTTTTCGCGGACGTATTTGGGGTTTTTCATGGACGTATTTATGGTTTTTCGTGGGAGTACTTTGGGTTTCTCGCGGGCGTATTTGGGGTCTTTCACGGGCGTATTTGGGATCTTTCGCGGGCGTATTTGGTGTTTTTCACTGGCGTATTTAGTGTTTTTCGCGGGCGTATTTGGGGTTTTCGCGGGCGTATTTGGGGTTTTCGCGGGCGTATTTGGGGCTTTTTCCGGACGTATTTGGGGTTTTTCACGGACGTATTTGGGGCTTTTCACCGATGTATTTGGGGCTTTTGACGGACTTATTTGGGGTTTTTCATGGACGTATTTATGGTTTTTCATGGGTGAAATTGGGGTTTCTCGCGGGCGTATTTGGGGTCTTTCACGGGCGTATTTGGGATCTTTCGTGGGCATACTTGGTGTTTTTCGTGGGCGTATTTGGGGTTTTTGCGGACCTATTTGGGGCTTTTCGGGGATGTATGTGAGGCTTTTCACGGACGTATTTGGGGCTTTTCGCGGACGTATTTGTGGCTTTTCGTGGACGAATTTTGGGGCTTTTCGCGGACTTATTTGGGGCTTTTTGCGGGCATATTTGGGCTCTTTCGCGGGCGTATTTGGGGGGTTTCACGGGCGTATTTGGTGTTTTTCGCGGGCGTATTTGGGCCTTTTCGCGGCGTATTTGGGGCTTTTCGTGGGCGTACTTGGGGTTTTTCGGGGGCATATTTGGTGGTTTTCAGGGGCGTATTTGGGGTTTTCCACGGGTATATTTGGGGTTGTTTGCAGACGTATTTGGGGCTTTTCGCGGATGTATTTGGGGTTTTTCATGGACGTATTTATGGTTTCTCGCGGGCATACTTGGCGTTTTACACGGGCGTATTTGGGGTCTTTCACGGGCATATTTGGGATCTTTCGCGGGCGTATTTGGGGGTTTTCACGGGCGTACTTGGGATTTTTCGGGGGCATATTTGGGGTTTTTTGCGGGTGTACTTTTTCGGGGGCATATTTGGGGTTTTTCGCGGGTGTACTTGGCGTTTCTCGCGGGCGTACTTGGGGTTTCTCGCGGGCGTACTTGGGGTTTCTCGCGGGCGTACTTGGGGTTTCTCGCGGGCGTACTTGGGGTTTCTCGCGGGCGTACTTGGGGTTTCTCGCGGGCGTACTTGGGGTTTCTCGCGGGCGTACTTGGGGTTTCTCGCGGGCGTACTTGGGGTTTCTCGCGGACGTATTTGGGGTTTCTCACGGGCGTACTTGGGGTTTCTCGCGGGCGTACTTGGGGTTTTTCACGGGCGTATTTGGGGTCTTTCACGAGTGTATTTGGGATCTTTCGTGGGCGTATTTGGTGTTTTTCGTGGGCATATTTGGGGTTTTTCAGAGGCGTACTTGGGGTTTCTTGCGGGCGTACTTGGGGTTTTTCGCGGGCGTACTTGGGGTTTTTCGCGGGCGTATTTGGGTGCTTTAGCGGGCGTATTTGGGGCTTTTTGCGGACGTATTTGGGGCTTTTTGTGGACGTATTTGGGATCTTTCGCGGGCATATTTGGGGGTTTTCACGGGCGTATTTGGTGTTTTTCGCGGGCGTATTTGGGGCTTTTCACGGGCGTATTTGGGGTTTTCGCGGGCTATTTGTGGTTTTTCACGGGCGTATTTCGGGTTATTCAAGGGCGTATTTTGGGTTTTTTGCGGGCGTATTTGAGGTTTTCGCGGGGGTATTTGGCGTTTTCGCGGGCGTGTTTGGGGTTATTCAAGGGCGTATTTGCGGTTTTTCACAGGTATATTTGGGGGTTTTCGTGGGCATATTTGTAGTTTTTCGCAGACGCATTTGCAGTTTTTCATGGTTGCATTGAGTTTTTTTGCGGGTGTACTTGGGGTTTTTCATGGGCGTATTTGGGGTCTTTCACGGGTGTATTTGGGGGTTTTGACAGGCATATTTGGTGTTTTTCGCGGGCGTATTTGGGAGTTTTCACTGGCGTATTTGGTTTTTTCGCGGGCATATTTGGTGGTTTTCGGGGGCGTATTTGGGGTTTTTCATGGGCGCATTTGGGGTTTTTCGCGGGCGTACAGTCATGCGCCACTTAACGACGGGGTTACATTCTGAGAAACGCGTCGTTAAGCGACGTCGTCGTTGTGCGAACATCTTTTTTTTTTTCGTTTTCGTTTTCGAACATTGTACTTGTACAAACCGAGACACCTCGGCTATATGGTGTAGCCTCTTGCTCCTCGGATACAAACCTGTACAGCATGTTACTGTACTGAATACTGTCGGCAGTTGTAACACACATCCAAGAGAGACGGAAGACGCGTTCGATTTACCTTTGTGCTGTTCATGACGGCCATCGGTGTTGTTAGCAGCAGCTTACAATCTCCTCTCGCATCGATTATAGACAGGTGAATAATTAGCGTTTGGATTTTATAAATATGTAATCATTGCATCGATGTTATAATTTACAAATGAAGAAACGGGCACCTGTCAATTGTGATATATTTTCAGAACAGTGCGATAGTTTTAGCAACATAAAAAGCTTCGGCAAAAATAAATTTGTGTTTTAATGTCGACTAAGAACAACGATTTATTCGCGGAATTCTTCAATTCAAAGGTAATTTACTTGCGAGAAGGTAAACGTGCAAACATTGGTTCAGTTTGAAAGGCGATTTCCTTGAATCCCGATTTTGCACGATCCTGTTTTTTTTTCGCGATGACATTTTATGGACCTCAACGATCACATTTTTACAGGGCCACACTCGTTTATTATCATTCTGAGGTATTATGTACTGTACAGTGTACATAATTGTATGTGCTATTTTTATACGAGGCTGCATTACTCGGCAATAGGAATTTTTCAGTTACATTTTTTATTTTTTATTTTTTCAGAGCTGGCAGATCCGTCGTATATGAGATCCGTCGTTGCCCGGAACATCCTTAAGCGGCGCATGACTGTATTTGGGGTTTTCACGGGGGTATTTGGGGTTTTCGCGGGCGTATTTGGGGTTTTCCACAGGTATATTTGGGGTTTTTTTGCAGACGTATTTGGGGTTTTTTTGCGGACGTATTTGGGGCTTTTTGCGGACGTATTTGGGGTTTTCGCAGACGTATTTGGGGCTTTTCGCGGATGTATTTGGGGTTTTTCATGGACGTATTTATGGTTTTTCACGGGCGTATTTTGGGTCTTTCACGGGTGTATTTGGGGGTTTTCACGGGCATATTTGGTGTTTTTCGCGGGCATATTTGGGGTTTTTAGCAAGCGTATTTGGGGTTTTTCACAGGTATATTTGGGGGTTTTCGTGGCCGTATTTGTAGTTTTTCGCAGACGTATTTGCAGTTTTTCATGGTTGCATTGAGTTTTTTTGCGGGCGTACTTTGGGTTTTTCACGGGCGTATTTGGGGTTTTCGCGGGCTTATTTGGGGTTTTTCACGGGTGCATTTGGGGGTTTTCACGGGCATATTTGGTGGTTTTCGGGGGCGTATTTGGGGGTTTTCCCGGGCGTATTTGGGGTTTTTCGCGTGCGTATTTGGGTGTTTTAGCGGGTGTATTTGGGGGTTTTTGCGGGCATATTTGGGGTTTTCCACGGGTATATTTGGGGTTTTTTGCGGGACTAATTATGGTTTTTCGCCAACGTGTTTATGGTTTTTCGTGGGCGTATTTGGAGTTTTTCACGGGCGTATTTGGGGTTTTTCAGGGGCGTATTTGGGGTTTTTTGTGGGCGTGTTTATGGTTTTTCACGGGAGTATTTGTAGTTTTTCGCGGATGTATTTGCATTTTTTCATGAGTGTATTTACAGTTTTTTGCGGGCGTATTTGGGGTTTTTCACGGGCGTATTTGTGGTTTTTCACGGGTGTATTTGGGGTTTTTCACGGGCGTATTTGGGGTTTTTCACGGGCGTATTTGGGGTTTTTCACGGGCGTATTTGGGGTTTTTCACGGGCGTATTTGGGGTTTTTCACGGGCGTATTTGGGGTTTTTCACGGGCGTATTTGGGGTTTTCACGGGCGTATTTAGGGTTTTCACGGGCGTATTTGGGGTTTTCACGGGCGTATTTGGAGTCTTTTGCGGGCGTATTTGGGGTTTTTATGGGCGTATTTACAGTTTTTTGCGGGCGTATTTGGGGTTTTTCACGGGCGTATTTGGGGTTTTTCGTGGGCGTATTTACAGTTTTTTGCGGGCATATTTGGGGTTTTTCATGGGCGTATTCACAGTTTTTTGCGGGCATATTTGGGGTTTTTCATGGGCGTATTCACAGTTTTTTGCGGGTGTATTTGGGGTTTTCACGGGCGTATTTGGAGTCTTTTGCGGGCGTATTTGGGGTTTTTATGGGCGTATTTACAGTTTTTTGCGGGCGTATTTGGGGTTTTTCACGGGCGTATTTGGGGTTTTTCGTGGGCGTATTTGGGGTTTTTCGTGGGCGTATTTACAGTTTTTTGCGGGCATATTTGGGGTTTTTCATGGGCGTATTCACAGTTTTTTGCGGGCATATTTGGGGTTTTTCATGGGCGTATTCACAGTTTTTTGCGGGTGTATTTGGGATTTTTCACGGGCGTATTTGGGGTTTTTCGCAGGCGTATTTGGGGTTTTTTGCAGGCGTATTTCTGGTTTTTCGTCGGCATATTTGTGGTTTTTCACGGGTGTATTTGCGGTTTTGTGCGGGCATATTCACGTTCTTTTTTCACGTTTTCACGGTATATCGTGAGTGTATTCGCGTTTTTTCGTGTTTTTTTTAAATTTTTACAGGATTTTTTATTTCCCTTTATGAATCACAAATTGCCGTGAACCTATCCCCCTTTTTCCCATTGAAACAACTGCCCGACATTGGCAGATTTGACATTCACGGCATTTTCCGGGAACGTATTCCCTGCGAATAGTGTCGTCCGACAATACATACAACTACATATTGAACGTATAGCTGAAGTTATTGTTGGAGGAATGGAGGCTTAGATCCCCTTCTCTTTCAAGTCTGTCTCTCCTAACAATTATTGGTTCAATAATTCCTGCTCTCCTGCATGAGGAGAAGCACTCCTTTATCCAAAAGAAATGTGACAACCTCTCATCTTCTTCCACTACTCGATCTCTCTGGTCCTTAGCTGAAAGTATCTCCCACAACTTCTGTCACTGTACCTTTCCTTCACTTTTCCATTCTGATGAGACTATCACTGTCTCTCCGAC
Organism: Eptatretus burgeri; assembly: GCF_056783735.1. Taxonomy (NCBI): domain Eukaryota; kingdom Metazoa; phylum Chordata; class Myxini; order Myxiniformes; family Myxinidae; genus Eptatretus; species Eptatretus burgeri. Next base: position 38,996,100 of record NC_140978.1, on the reverse strand, counting down.
TGATAAAGCAATCATTTTTGGTTCTCTTTTCTCCTATAATTCCACAGTGGATGACTCTAACATTCCAACTCTCCCTGATGGACCCCTTACCAATCCTATGCCTCTCCCTATAATCTCTTTCTATTCAAGAGAAAAATTACTCCTCTCTCTGGACACAAGCAAAGCGTATGGACAAGATGCCATTGCTCCTCATGTTGTGACGGAGTGTGCTTCAGAACCTGCACCTGTTTGCTCACTTGTTTTGTTTTTGTTTAAAAACGCCAAATTTTCCTCTTTCCTGGAAACATGCCTCCGTACAGTCTATCTTAAAGAAGTGATCATTCAAACCCTTTCAACTACCATCCTATTTTATGGTTTTTACTGGACAGAAGTGATCAAGCTCTGACTTGTACTATTTCCAAAGTCTTTGAATATCTTCTCAATTCTCATTTCCTCAAGCACCTTGAATCTCACAGTGTTCTATCTGACCATCAATATGGCTTCCGTTAGGCAAGATTGACTGGTGATACCCTTTCTTACATTACAAATGTCTGGTCTTCTTCTCTGAGAGATTCTTTCGGCTTTCCTTCTTCACTCTGCTCTCTCTTATCGAGCTTTCTCTCTGACCATTATGTCTCTATAATTGTTAAATGTTGATGGTTCAACATTTCCATCCTTCACTATCAACAGTGGTATCACTCACGGTCCATCCTGTCTCCAACACTCTTCCTTCTTTTTATCAATGACCTTCTTTCTTTGATAAATAACCAAATGCACTCGTATGCTGATGATTCAACATTACATTCCTCCATGCATTATTTTACATCTGCTCCATCTTCCCTAATTTGATCTACATCTCGTTTCATCACAGCCACCTCTTTAAATTCGGATTTTGACAAGATAGGCAAATGTAATCAAGTTAAGTTTAATGCTTCATAAACTCAATTTATTCCCACATCTCACTCTCTAAAACCCCCCTGAACTCTCCAATCTCCTTTGAAAGCACCACAATTACACCATGTGATGCAATAAACCCACTAGGTATTACCCGAACATCAAATTTATCCTGGAATCCACACATTACACAAATAGATAAGTCTGCCTTAAAGAAACTACAAGACGAGAAGATTCTTCTCCTCTGAACAGTTGCTTCAACTATATAAAGGATTGATTCATTCTTATATAGAGTACTGCTCTCACATCTGGGGAGGTTCTAGCTCCACATAATCACTGGACAGAATTGAATCCAAAGTAATCTGACTTATCAACTCTCCCAGCCTGACCTGAAAACTCAACATACTCAAATTTTGCTGCAAAGTTAGACTCTCTCGCTCTTCTCTATAGCTATTACTACAGTTTCTGTAGTATTACTACTACAAAATACTGGACAAGCCACTACTTCACATGATCATTGTGTGACCATTGGCAACCAAAGGGTGGGCCCTTATGATGCTTGTTTCTTCCCCTCCGACAGCAAACTCTGGAACTCTTTGCCTTCTCATGTCTTTCCAAACAGTTATGACCTCCATACTTTTTCCTTTTCATAATAATCATAATAATTATTTCATAATAATTTCAGAATAATAATAATCCTTTTCAAAAAGCAGATTTTTTTGCTTCCTCAAAAACTCGAAGACCATTCTCTCTTTTTCACTCTTCTATCCATGCAGTTCTTGTATTTAAGGCCTGGCCTCGATGAAGACTCATAAATCGTGACTGGAGCGTTGAACATGAAAAAAAAAACTCCCAATGAAGGAATTTTTAGGACGTCTTCCCTTCATGTGGATGAACGACATAGATAGCCCATAAACACGTAGAAATACAAAAAGACATGCATGTACTGTACGCATACATGAAATACCAGTTGAAATACCTGTTATATGCCCAGATGTTTTTAATAATGTAGTGGTACGATGATTTCATAATGTGGCAATGAGGTGCTTTTAATAACATGGCGGTGATATGTTTTTCATAATGGGGTGGTGAGGTGTATTTAATAACGTGGCAGCGAGGTGTTTTTAATAACATGACAGTGATGTGTTTTTCATAATGGGGTGGTGAGGTGTTTTTAATAACATGACAGTGATGTGTTTTTCATAATGGGGTGGTGAGGTGTTTTTAATAACATGACAGTGATGTGTTTTTCATAATGGGGTGGTGAGGTGTTTTTAATACCGTGACAGTGAGGTGTTTTAAATAATGAGGCGGTGAGGTGTTTTTAATAACGTGGCAGTGAGGTGTATTTAATAATGTGGCGGTACGGTCTTTTTAATAACATGACAGTGATGTGTTTTTCATAATGGGGTGGTGAGGTGTATTTAATAACGTGGCAGTGAGGTGTTTTTAATAACATGACAGTGATGTGTTTTTCATAACGTGGCAGCGAGGTGTATTTAATAATGAGGCGGTGAGGTGTTTTTAATAACGTGGCAGCGAGGTGTTTTTAATAACAGGACAGTGATGTGTTTTTCATTATGGGATGGTGAGGTGTTTTTAATAACGTTGCAGCGAGGTGTATTTAATAATGAGGGGGTGAGGTGTTTTTAATAACGTGGAAGCGAGGTGTTTTTAATAACATGACAGTGATGTGTTTTTCATCATGGGGCAGCGAGGTGTATTTAATAATGTGGCAGTGAGGTGTTTTTAATAACATGGCAGTGAGATGTTTTTAATAACGTGGCAGCGAGGTGTTTTTAATAACGTGGCAGCGAGGTGTTTTTAATAACATGACAGTGATGTGTTTTTCATCATGGGGAAGCGAGGTGTATTTAATAACGTGGCAGTGAGGTGTTTTTAATAACGTGACAGTGATGTGTTCTTCATAATGGGGCAGTGAGGTGTTTTTAATAATGTGGGAGCGAGGTGTATTTAATAATGAGGCAGTGAGGTGTATTTAATAACGTGGCAGCGAGGTGTTTTTAATAACATGACAGTGATGTGTTTTTCATCATGGGGCAGTGAGGTGTATTTAATAACGTGGCAGTGAGGTGTTTTTAATAACGTGGCAGCGAGGTGTTTTTAATAACATGACAGTGATGTGTTTTTCATAATGGGGCAGCGAGGTGTATTTAATAACGTCGCAGTGAGGTGTTTTTAATAACGTTACAGTGATGTGTTTTTCATAATGGGGCAGTGAGGTGTTTTTAATAACGTCGCAGCGAGGTGTATTTAATAATGAGGCGGTGAGGTGTTTTTAATACCGTGGAAGTGAGGTGTTTTTAATAACATGACAATGATGTGTTTTTCATAATGGGGTGGTGAGGTGTATTTAATAACGTGGCAGTGAGGTGGATTTAATAATGTGACAGTGATGTGTTTTTCATAATGGGGCAGTGAGGTGTTTTTAATAGCCTGGCAGCGAGGTGTATTTAATAATGAGGTGGTGAGGTGTTTTTAATACCGTGGGAGTGAGGTGTTTTTAATAACGTGACAGTGATGTGTTTTTCATAATGGGGAAGTGAGGTGTTTTAATAATGTGGCAGTGAGGTGTATTTAATAACGTGGCAGCGAGGTGTTTTTAATAACTTGACAGTGATGTGTTTTTCATAATGGGGCAGTGAGGTGTATTTAATAATGTGGCGGTACGGTCTTTTTAATAACATGACAGTGATGCGTTTTTCATAATGGGGCAGTGAGGTGTTTTTAATAATGTGGCGGTACAGTCTTTTTAATAACGTGACAGTGATGTGTTTTTCATAATGGGGCAGTGAGGTGTATTTAATAATGTGGCGGTACAGTCTTTTTAATAACGTGACAGTGATGTGTTTTTCATAATGGGGTGGTGAGGTGTATTTAATAATGTGGCAGCGAGGTGTTTTTAATAACATGACAGTGATGTGTTTTTCATAATTGGGTGGTGAGGTGTTTTTAATAACGTGGCAGTGATGTGTATTTAATAATGTGGCAGTGAGGTGTATTTAATAACGTGGCAGCGAGGTGTTTTTAATAACATGACAGTGATGTGTTTTTCATCATGGGGCAGCGAGGTGTATTTAATAACGTGGCAGTGAGGTGTTTTTCATAATGGGGTGGCGAGGTGTTTTTAATACCGTGGCAGTGAGGTGTATTTAATAACGTGGCAGCGAGGTGTTTTTCATAATGGGGTTGCGAGGTGTTTTTAATACCGTGGCAGTGAGGTGTATTTAATAATGTGGCAGGTCAGGTCAGGTATGGGAGCATGTGCCAGAACAGCACGTCGCTGCGTCCACTTTCCGCCGGTACTCCAGGGGCCTCCGTCTGGCCATCCCCCAGGCAGATGCCAGGCCCATCCCCATCTCCTTGAGATGATGGTCAACCTGTTGCAACCATGAGGGACGTGGTCGACCCACTGGCCTCCTCCACTCATGAGACTCCCTCGCTGAGAGAATCTGGTGAGCAGGATCAGAGTCAGGAAAACGAGCCACATGTCCATACAGCCGCAACTGACGCTCACGGACTATGCAGGTAACAAATCTCATCCGAGTCTCTCTCAGCAACCGCTCGTTGGACACAAAATCCGACCAGCGATAGCCAAGGATTCTCCGAAGAGACCTGGTACCAAAGGAATTAAGTCTCCGTCTCAGATCCTTGGTCAGAGTCCAAGTCTCGCACCCATAGAGCAAGACTGGAAGTTCCAAGGACCTGAAGACTCGGAATTTCGTCCTCCCGCACAGGTACCGGCAGCGCCACACCCCATGATCCAGTGAATCCATGACTCCCCAGGCCCGACCCAGACGTCAATTGACCTCTGACTCGCAGCCAGCAGAGACATGAATATCACTGCCAAGGTAAGTGAATCTCTCCACGACCTCAACATCCTCACCACAAACAGACACAGACAGGACAGCAGCATCCAAGATGTCACCGAAAGCCTGGATCTTAGTTTTGACCCAAGAAACCCGTAATCCCAACGGCTCCGACTCCTCATTCAGCACCTCGAGGGCCCCCAAGAGGATGTCTAAAGTCTCCGCAAAGATGACTTGTCAAGTTGCAAAGTCAAGGTCCGAGATCTTGACATTCCCAAATGACGCACCGCAACTTGATCTCTCCGACATCCTCCCTAGAATCCAGTCCATACAAGTACTGAAAAGTGTGGGGGCAAGTACACATCCCTGACGAACTCCAGTAACAACTGGAAATAAGTCAGAGATGGTACCACCACACTTCACAGCACTCTCAGTACCAGAGTAGAGTTCAGACATCAGATCGATCAGTTTTGGTGGCACCCCACGAAGACCAAGAATCCTCCAGAGGACATCCCGATTCACTGAATCGAACGCTTTACAGAGATCAACATAGGCTGCAAGCAGCCCCTGCCGAAACTCTCGTCTGCGTTCGGTGAGGACACGAAGTGCAAGGATACGGTCAATCGTTGACCTCTTTGGTGTAAAGCCTGACTGCTCTGGACGCTGGTGCTCAAGCAGATGGTGGCGAACCCTATCGAGAATTATCCCAGCAAAGAACTTGCCTGGCACTGAGAGCAGCGTCATCCCTCGGTAGTTGTTGCAGTCTTGGCGATCACGCTTCCCTTTCCAGAGAGGGACAACAAGGCCCCTCTTCCAGTCAGTTGGGATGATGCCTGTGTTCCAGGCAGAGCACAAAACTGCATGCAACGACACGAGTGCAGCATTTCCACCAGCCTTGAGAAGTTCGGCATGGATGCCACAGATCCCTGGAGCTTTGCCCCGTTTCAACTGGTTCACCGCAGCCCGTGTTTCCACAAGCGTAGGTGGACCACAGTTGATTCGAGGGTCAGCAACAGGGATTGTAACACCCTTGACGTCCAACTCGACAGTTGGGGGATCAGCCTGGTACAACCGCCCAAAGTAACCGGCCCAGCGGGCCTTCACTTCAGACTCCTCTGTCAAGAGCCTACCACTCTCTGCTCGAACTGTAGTGCTCCGAGGGATGGGCTTGGATGAACGTAATGCGCGAATTCCCCTGTAAACGGGACGAGAATCACCTGTCCACAGGTGATGCTCTACCCCTCACAGATTCCTCGCACATAGGCCTCCTTGTCCACCCTCAGTGCACGTACAGTTTTACGCCTCAGCTCCCTGAACAGCTCAGCTCTGCCATTCAGCCTGGCCCTGCGACTCTGGTCAATGGTATCCAGTGTCCCTTGAGAGACAAAATTCTTCTTTGCCCTGCGGTGAGCTCCAAGGCATCCACCGGCAACATCAAGGACGGTGGTCTTGAAGGCGCTCCACAACTCTTCAGGACCCCCCAAAGCACCCAGACCCCCCAAGTGTCCACTCAGCCTGTTCGCAAACTCCTCAGCTACTCTCTCATCCCTGAGCTTGGCAACATCCAGCCTCGGCTGGGATGGTACCATTCTCCAGGATTTAAGGTTCAGCTTTAGAGTTGCTACAACAAGCCTGTGGTCAGTATTGAGGAACTGAGCACTCCGGTAGACCCTGCAGTTCTGTATCATCCTCCAACGACTGTCAATGAGGACATGGTCAATCTCCTTTGCCACACCGCCAGCGTTGGAATACCAAGTCCAGCGATGAGCTTGTGGGCGCTGAAACCATGAACCAGCCACCCTAAGTCCATGACTTCTTGCAAAGTCAAGGAACTTAGTGCTATTCTGGTTCATAGTTCCTGACCCATGGGGACCAACACACACCTCATAACCGTCCCTATCAGTTCCAGTCAATGCATTGAAATCCCCCAAGACTAGAAGTGTATCTCGTCTGGGGCACTGATCAACCACAGACTCGAGTGTGGCGTAGAATAAATCCTTCACGGTGAGATCACTCGCCTCAGTCGGAGCATAAACAGAGACCAGGGAAATGACACCTAAGGAGTGACGAATCCTTAATCTCATCATACGCTCGTTGACCGGTGTTACCTCAATTATCATTGGGGTCAGCTTATTGGACACAGCTACAGCAACTCCTTGGGTATGGTAACCATCAGAGCGACCAGACCAATAGTAGGTGTAACCACCCACCATTATCTCGCCGCAATCCGGTCTCCGAACCTCAGAGAGAGCTGCAATCCTGATGTCCAAACGCTTGAGCTCAGATGATAACAGAGACAGGTGATCATCCTCTCTTAGGGATAGGACATTCCAGGCACCCACCCGAAGGGACCGCCTCAGGTTAACCCAAGGAGACCGCCGTCTGGTGGACGACACCTCAGCACCACTCCGACACACTCTCCCGCAATCTGACCCAGGGATGTTACCCCGTGGTTTCCCTCCTATCAAAGATTGGGGGTCCCGAAGGCTTTGCCCCAATCCCGTCATCCGGTGAGCTGCCCTGCGAAGGGAAGCTGCACAGGAGGTACTCCCACGGAGTGGGTTTTCAGATTTTTTTTTGCGTTTTGCGGAATGAAGAGTTTTACGGTGGCCGGAGTGCAAATCCTGCCACCAACCTCCTAATAAGAAGTGACCCAACTGCAGGAGGACGTCCGCAGACACAGTTGGGCACTAGATATGGATGGCCGTTGGCTCACAAGGAGCTCCTCCGCCCTTTGACTTGTGGCGAGGTGTTTTGCGAGGTGTTTTTAATACCGTGGCAGTGAGGTGTATTTAATAATGTGGCAGTGATGTGTTTTTCATAATGGGGTGGTGAGGTGTTTTTAATACCGTGGCAGTGAGGTGTATTTAATAACGTGGAAGCGAGGTGTATTTAATAACGTGGCAGCGAGGTGTATTTAATAACGTGGCAGCGAGGTGTTTTTCATATTTGGGTGGCGAGGTGTTTTTAATAACATGGCAGTGAGGTGTATTTAATAATGTGACAGTGATGTGTTTTTCATAATGGGGTGGTGAGGTGTATTCAATAACGTGGCAGTGAGGTGTATTTAATAACGTGGCAGCGAGGTGTTTTTCATATTGGGGTGGCGAGGTGTTTTTAATAACATGGCAGTGAGGTGTATTTAATAATGTGGCAGTGATGTGTTTTTCATAATGGGGTGGTGAGGTGTATTTAATAATGTGGCAGTGATATGTTTTTCATATTGGGGTGGCGAGGTGTTTTTAATAACATGGCAGTGAGGTGTATTTAATAATGTGGCAGTGATGTGTTTTTCATAATGGGGTGGTGAGGTGTATTTAATAATGTCGCAGTGAGGTGTATTTAATAACGTGGCAGCGAGTTGCTTTTCATAATGGGGTGGCGAGGTGTTTTTAATACCGTGGCAGTGAGGTGTATTTAATAATGTGGCGATGAGGTGTTGTTAATAACATGACAGTGATGTGTTTTTCATAATGGGGTGGTGAGGTGTTTTTAATAACATGACAGTGATGTGTTTTTCATAATGGGGTGGTGAGGTGTTTTTAATAACATGACAGTGATGTGTTTTTCATAATGGGGTGGTGAGGTGTTTTTAGTAGCGTGGCAGCGAGGTGTATTTAATAATGATGTGACGTGTTTTTAATAACGTGGCAGTGAGGTGTTTTAAATAATGAGGCGGTGAGGTGTTTTTAATAACGTGGCAGTGAGGTGTATTTAATAATGTGGCGGTACGGTCTTTTTAATAACATGACAGTGATGTGTTTTTCATAATGGGGTGGTGAGGTGTTTTTAATACCGTGACATTGAGGTGTTTTTAATAACGTGGAAGCGAGGTGTATTTAATAATGAGGTGACGTGTTTTTAATAACATGGCAGTGAGGTGTATTTAATAATGTGGCGGTACGGTCTTTTTAATAACATGACAGTGATGTGTTTTTCATAATGGGGTGGTGAGGTGTATTTAATACTGTCGCAGTGAGGTGTATTTAATAATGTGGCGATGAGGTGTTTTTAATAACATGACAGTGATGTATTTTTCATAATGGGGTGGTGAGGTGTTTTTAATACCGTGACATTGAGGTGTTTTTAAGAACGTGGCAGCGAGGTGGATTTAATAATGTGGGGTACGGTCTTTTTAATAACATGACAGTGAGGTGTTTTTAATAATGTGGCGGTGAGGTGTTTTTAATAACGTGGCAATGAGGTGTATTTAATAATGTGGCAGTACGGTCTTTTTAATAACATGACAGTGAGGTGTTTTTAATAATGTGGCGGTGAGGTGTTTTTAATAACGGGGCAGTGAGGTGTATTTAATAATGTGGCGGTACGGTCTTTTTAATAACATGACAGTGATGTGCTTTTCATAATGGGGTGGTGAGATGTTTTTAATACCGTGACAGCGAGGTGTATTTAATAATGTGGCGATGAGGTGTTTTTAATAACATGACAGTGATGTATTTTTCATAATGGTGTGGTGAGGTGTTTTTAATACTGTGACATTGAGGTGTTTTAAGAACGTGGCAGCGAGGTGGATTTAATAATGTGGCGTTACGGTCTTCTTAATAACATGACAGTGATGTGTTTTTCATAATGGGGTGGTGAGGTGTATTTAATAACGTGGCAGTGAGGTGTATTTAATAACGTGGCAGCGAGGTGTTTTTCATGTTGGGGTGGTGAGGTGTTTTTAATACCGTGGCAGTGAGGTGTATTTAATAATGTGGTGATGAGGTGTTTTTGATAACGTCGCAGTGAGGTGTATTTAATAATGTGGCAGCGAGGTGTTTTTATTAACATGACAGTGATGTGTTTTTCATAATGGGGTCGTGAGGTGTTTTTAATACCGTGACAGTGAGGTGTTTTTAATAACGTGGCAGCGAAGTGTATTGTATAATGAGGAGGTGAGGTGTTTTTAATAACGTGGCAGTGAGGTGTATTTAATAATGTGGCGGTGAGGTGTTTTTAATAACGTGGCAGTGAGGTGTTTTTAATAATGTGGCGGTGAGGTGTTTTTAATAACGTGGCAGTGAGGTGTTTTTAATAATGTGGCGGTGAGGTGTTTTTAATAATGTGGCAGTGAGGTGTATTTAATAATGTGGCGGTACGGTCTTTTTAATAACATGACAGTGATGTGTTTTTCATAATGGGGTGGTGAGATGTTTTTAATACCGTGACAGTGAGGTGTATTTAATAATGTGGCGATGAGGTGTTTTTAATAACATGACAGTGATGTATTTTTCATAATGGTGTGGTGAGGTGTTTTTAATACTGTGACATTGAGGTGTTTTTAAGAACGTGGCAGAGAGGTGGATTTAATAATGTGGCGGTACGGTCTTTTTAATAACATGACAGTGATGTGTTTTTCATAATGGGGTGGTGAGGTGTATTTAATAACGTGGCAGTGAGGTGTTTTTAATAACGTGGCAGTGAGGTGTATTTAATAACGTGGAAGTGAGGTGTATTTGATAATGTGGCGGTGAGGTGTTTTTAATAATGTGGCAGTGAGGTGTATTTAATAATGTGGCGGTGAGGTGTTTTTAATAACGTGGCAGTGAGGTGTTTTTAATAATGTGGCGGTGAGGTGTTTTTAATAACGGGGCAGTGAGGTGTATTTAATAATGTGGCGGTACGGTCTTTTTAATAACATGACAGTGATGTGTTTTTCATAATGGGGTGGTGAGATGTTTTTAATACCGTGACAGTGAGGTGTATTTAATAATGTGGCGATGAGGTGTTTTTAATAACATGACAGTGATGTATTTTTCATAATGGTGTGGTGAGGTGTTTTTAATACTGTGACATTGAGGTGTTTTTAAGAACGTGGAAGTGAGGTGTTTTTAATAATGTGGCGGTGAGGTGTTTTTAATAATGTGGCAGTGAGGTGGATTTAATAATGTGGCGGTACGGTCTTTTTAATAACATGACAGTGATGTGTTTTTCATAATGGGGTGGTGAGGTGTATTTAATAACGTGGCAGTGAGGTGTATTTAATAACGTGGCAGCGAGGTGTTTTTCATGTTGGGGTGGTGAGGTGTTTTTAATACTGTTGAAGTGAGGTGTATTTAATAATGTGGCGATGAGGTGTTTTTAATAACGTGGCAGTGAGGTGTATTGAATAATGTGGCAGCGAGGTGTTTTTAATAACATGACAGTGATGTGTTTTTCATAATGGGGTCGTGAGGTGTTTTTAATACCGTGACAGTGAGGTATTTTTAATAACGTGGAAGCGAGGTGTATTTTATAATGAGGCGGTGAGGTGTTTTTAATAACGTGGCAGTGAGGTGTATTTAATAATGTGGCGGTGAGGTGTTTTTAATAACGTGGAAGTGAGGTGTTTTTAATAATGTGGAGGTGAGGTGTTTTTAATAACGTGGCAGTGAGGTGTATTTAATAATGTGGCGGAACGGTCTTTTTAATAACATGACAGTGATGTGTTTTTCATAATGGGGTGGTGAGATGTTTTTAATACCGTGACAGTGAGGTGTTTTTAATAACGTGGGAATGATGTGTTTTTAATAACGTGGCAGTGAGGTGTATTTAATAACTTGGAAGTGAGGTGTATTTAATAATGTGGCGGTGAGGTGTATTTAATAACGTGGCTGTGAGGAGTTTTTAATAATGTGGAGGTGAGGTGTATTTCATAATGTAGCGGTGAGGTGTATTTAATAACGTGGAAGTGAGGTGTTTTTAATAATGTGGAGGTGAGGTGTTTTTAATAACGTGGAAGTGAGGTGTATTTAATAATGTGGCGTGACAGTCTTTTTAATAACATGACAGTGATGTGTTTTTCATAATGGGGTGGTGAGGTGTTTTTAATAACGTGGCAGCGAGATGTTTTTAATAACGTGGCAGTGAGGTGTTTTTAATAATGTGGCAGTGAGGTGTTATTAATAACGTGGCAGTGAGGTGTATTTAATAATGTGGCGGTGAGGTGTTTTTAATAACGTGGCAGCGTGGTGTATTTAATAATGTAGTGGTGAGGTGTTTTTAATAACGTGGAATCGTGGTGTATTTAATAATGTGGGGGTGAGGTGTTTTTAATAACGTGGCAGCGTGGTGTATTTAATAATGTGGCAGCGTGGTGTATTTAATAACGTGGCAGCGTGGTGTATTTAATAATGTGGTGGTGAGGTGTATTTAATAACGTGGCAGCGTGGTGTATTTAATAATGTGGAAGCGCGGTGTATTTAATAATGTGGAAGCGTGGTGTATTTCATAACGTGGCAGCGTGGTGTTTTTAATAACGTGGCAGCGTGGTGTATTTAATAATGTGGAAGCGCGGTGTATTTAATAATGTGGAAGCGTGGTGTATTTCATAACGTGGCAGCGTGGTGTTTTTAATAACGTGGCAGCGTGGTGTATTTAATAACGTGGCAGCGTGGTGTATTTAATAATGTGGAAGCGAGGTGTATTTTATAATGTGGCAGCGTGGTGTATTTAATAACGTGGCAGTGAGGTGTTTTTAATAACGTGACAGTGATGTGTTTTTCATAATGAGGAAGTGAGGTGTTTTTAATAACGTGGTTGCGAGGTGTATTTAATAATGAGGTGGTGAGGTGTTTTAATAATGAGGCGGTGAGGTGTTTTTAATAATGAGGCGGTGAGGTGTTTTTAATAATGTGGCAGTGAGGTGTATTTAATAATGTGGCGGTGAGGTGATTTTAATAACGTGGCAGTGAGGTGTTTTTAATAATGTGGCGGTGAGGTGTTTTTAATAACGGGGCAGTGAGGTGTATTTAATAATGTGGCGGTACGGTCTTTTTAATAACATGACAGTGATGTGTTTTTCATAATGGGCTGGTGAGATGTTTTTAATACCGTGACAGTGAGGTGTATTTAAAATGTGGAGATGAGGTGTTTTTAATAACATGACAGTGATGTATTTTTCATAATGGTGTGGTGAGGTGTTTTTAATACTGTGACATTGAGGTGTTTTTAAGAACGTGGAAGTGAGGTGTTTTTAATAATGTGGCGGTGAGGTGTTTTTAATAACGTGGCAGTGAGGTGGATTTAATAATGTGGCGGTACGGTCTTTTTAATAACATGACAGTGATGTGTTTTTCATAATGGGGTGGTGAGGTGTATTTAATAACGTGGCAGTGAGGTGTATTTAATAACGTGGCAGCGAGGTGTTTTTCATGTTGGGGTGGTGAGGTGTTTTTAATACTGTGGAAGTGAGGTGTATTTAATAATGTGGCGATGAGGTGTTTTTAATAACGTGGCAGTGAGGTGTATTGAATAATGTGGCAGCGAGGTGTTTTTAATAACATGACAGTGATGTGTTTTTCATAATGGGGTCGTGAGGTGTTTTTAATACCCTGACAGTGAGGTATTTTTAATAACGTGGAAGGGAGGTGTATTTTATAATGAGGGGTGAGGTGTTTTTAATAACGTGGCAGTGAGGTGTATTTAATAATGTGGCGGTGAGGTGTTTTTAATAACGTGGCAGTGAGGTGTTTTTAATAATGTGGCGGTGAGGTGTTTTTAATAATGTGGCGGAACGGTCTTTTTAATAACATGACAGTGATGTGTTTTTCATAATGGGGTGGTGAGATGTTTTTAATACCGTGACAGTGAGGTGTTTTTAATAACGTGGGAATGATGTGTTTTTAATAACGTGGCAGTGAGGTGTATTTAATAACTTGGAAGTGAGGTGTATTTAATAATGTGGCGGTGAGGTGTATTTAATAACGTGGCAGTGAGGAGTTTTTAATAATGTGGAGGTGAGGTGTATTTCATAATGTAGCGGTGAGGTGTATTTAATAACGTGGAAGTGAGGTGTTTTTAATAATGTGGAGGTGAGGTGTTTTTAATAACGTGGCAGTGAGGTGTATTTAATAATGTGGCGTGACAGTCTTTTTAATAACATGACAGTGATGTGTTTTTCATAATGGGGTGGTGAGGTGTTTTTAATAACGTGGCAGCGAGGTGTTTTTAATAACGTGGCAGTGAGGTGTTTTTAATAATGTGGCGGTGAGGTGTTTTTAATAATGTGGCAGTGAGGTGTATTTAATAATGTGGCGGTGAGGTGTTTTTAATAACGTGGCAGCGTGGTGTATTTAATAATGTAGTGGTGAGGTGTTTTTAATCACGTGGCAGCGTGGTGTATTTAATAATGTGGCGGTGAGGTGTTTTTAATAACGTGGCAGCGTGGTGTATTTAATAATGTGGCGGTGAGGTGTTTTTAATAACGTGGCAGCATGGTGTATTTAATAATGTGGCAGCGTGGTGTATTTAGTAATGTAGCAGTGAGGTGTTTTTAATAACGTAGAATCGTGGTGTATTTAATAATGTGGGGGTGAGGTGTTTTTAATAACGTGGCAGCGTGGTGTATTTAATAACGTGGCAGCGTGGTGTATTTAATAATGTGGTGGTGAGGTGTATTTAATAACGTGGCAGCGTGGTGTATTTAATAATGTGGAAGCGCGGTGTATTTAATAATGTGGAAGCGTGGTGTATTTCATAACGTGGGAGCGTGGTGTTTTTAATAACGTGGCAGCGTGGTGTATTTAATAACGTGGCAGCGTGGTGTATTTAATAATGTGGAAGCGAGGTGTATTTAATAATGTGGCAGCGTGGTGTATTTAATAACGTGGCAGTGAGGTGTTTTTAATAATGTGACAGTGATGTGTTTTTCATAATGAGGAAGTGAGGTGTTTTTAATAACGTGGTGGCGAGGTGTATTTAATAATGAGGTGGTGAGGTGTTTTTAATAATGAGGCGGTGAGGTGTTTTTAATAATGAGGGGGTGAGGTGTTTTTAATAATGAGGCGGTGAGGTGTTTTTCATAATGAGGAGGAGAGGTGTTTTTAATAACGTGGCAGCGAGGTGTTTTTAATAACATGACAGTGATGTGTTTTTCATAATGGGGTGGTGAGGTGTTTTTAATAACTTGGCAGTGAGGTGTATTTAATAATGTGGCGGTGAGGTGTTTTTAATTACATGGCGGTACTGTCTTTTTAATAACATGACAGTGATGTGTTTTTCATAATGGGGTGGTGAGGTGTTTTTAATAACGTGGCAGTGAGGTGTATTTAATAATGTCGCGGTGAGGTGTATTTAATAATGTCGCGGTGAGGTCTTTTTAATAACACTAGTATGTGCCCGTAAAAAAAAAAAAAATAATAATAATAATAATCATAATAAATAAATATTCAAACCGCGAGCAACAAACAACAACCACACAGGCCGTTTCTTCGCTCTCGCGTGCCCGTACGTGCGTGGCGTGGAAGTTCGCATATCACAGTTACGATGATTCGCAATTCAGGTTTTAATGGCCAATTAATCAATTAGCGCTAATGTATTTTACCTTTTCGCAATGTCATCGCAAGGAAAAACAAAAAGAGAAGAGAAGAGAGAAAAAAAATTACTTCCTGGTTCGGAGCATACCAGCACTCTGATGTTACCGAAAATTATGCACCGTCTCATATGAAACCGATCATAATTTGCGGCATTGTGTTTATCTGTAAATGCGCATAAGAAATCGAGAAATTATTAGAATACACGAAGTCATCACTCTCCGGAAGTCCGTACGTTGTAACCCGTAATGGGGAACGCAGCTGAGCTTCCCTTTCACATCGGCCACGCCCACGCAACAACGTGTCTTGTCATTGGTTTGGTAAATAAATGGCCATAACTTGGGAAGCACTTGTCCGATTAATATCAAACCTTGAAAACGCACATTCTCTGGTCCGCAACAATATACCTGGCAAGTTTCAATTAGATCGGACCAGTGGTTGTCGAGAAACAGCGGTCTCACACACACACACACACACACACACACACACACACACACACACACACACACACACACACACACACACACACACACACACACACACACACACACACACACTGTAGGAATTATAGATAGATGACAGTGATGTGTTTTACATAATGGGGTGGTGAGGTGTTTTTAATAACGTGGCAGTGAGGTGTATTTAATAATGTGGCGATGAGGTGTTTTAATAACATGGCGGTGAGGTGTTTTTAATAACGTGGCAGTGAGGAGTTTTTAATAACGTGGAGGTGAGGTGTTTTAATAACGTGGCAGTGAGGTGTATTTAATAATGTGGCGATGAGGTGTTTTTAATAATGTCGCAGTGAGGTGTTTTTAATAACGTGGCAGTGAGGTGTATTTAATAATGTGGCGTGACAGTCTTTTTAATAACATGACAGTGATGTGTTTTTCATAATGGGGTGGTGAGGTGTTTTTAATAACGTGGCAGCGAGGTGTTTTTAATAACGTGGCAGTGAGGTGTTTTTAATAATGTGGCGGTGAGGTGTTTTTAATAATGTGGCAGTGAGGTGTATTTAATAATGTGGCGGTGAGGTGTTTTTAATAACGTGGCAGCGTGGTGTATTTAATAATGTAGTGGTGAGGTGTTTTTAATCACGTGGCAGCGTGGTGTATTTAATAATGTGGCGGTGAGGTGTTTTTAATAACGTGGCAGCGTGGTGTATTTAATAATGTGGCGGTGAGGTGTTTTTAATAACGTGGCAGCATGGTGTATTTAATAATGTGGCAGCGTGGTGTATTTAGTAATGTAGCAGTGAGGTGTTTTTAATAACGTAGAATCGTGGTGTATTTAATAATGTGGGGGTGAGGTGTTTTTAATAACGTGGCAGCGTGGTGTATTTAATAATGTGGTGGTGAGGTGTATTTAATAACGTGGCAGCGTGGTGTATTTAATAATGTGGAAGCGCGGTGTATTTAATAATGTGGAAGCGTGGTGTATTTCATAACGTGGGAGCGTGGTGTTTTTAATAACGTGGCAGCGTGGTGTATTTAATAACGTGGCAGCGTGGTGTATTTAATAATGTGGAAGCGAGGTGTATTTAATAATGTGGCAGCGTGGTGTATTTAATAACGTGGCAGTGAGGTGTTTTTAATAATGTGACAGTGATGTGTTTTTCATAATGAGGAAGTGAGGTGTTTTTAATAACGTGGTGGCGAGGTGTATTTAATAATGAGGTGGTGAGGTGTTTTTAATAATGAGGCGGTGAGGTGTTTTTCATAATGAGGAGGAGAGGTGTTTTTAATAACGTGGCAGCGAGGTGTTTTTAATAACATGACAGTGATGTGTTTTTCATAATGGGGTGGTGAGGTGTTTTTAATAACTTGGCAGTGAGGTGTATTTAATAATGTGGCGGTGAGGTGTTTTTAATTACATGGCGGTACTGTCTTTTTAATAACATGACAGTGATGTGTTTTTCATAATGGGGTGGTGAGGTGTTTTTAATAACGTGGCAGTGAGGTGTATTTAATAATGTCGCGGTGAGGTGTATTTAATAATGTCGCGGTGAGGTCTTTTTAATAACACTAGTATGTGCCCGTAAAAAAAAAAAAAATAATAATAATAATAATCATAATAAATAAATATTCAAACCGCGAGCAACAAACAACAACCACACAGGCCGTTTCTTCGCTCTCGCGTGCCCGTACGTGCGTGGCGTGGAAGTTCGCATATCACAGTTACGATGATTCGCAATTCAGGTTTTAATGGCCAATTAATCAATTAGCGCTAATGTATTTTACCTTTTCGCAATGTCATCGCAAGGAAAAACAAAAAGAGAAGAGAAGAGAGAAAAAAAATTACTTCCTGGTTCGGAGCATACCAGCACTCTGATGTTACCGAAAATTATGCACCGTCTCATATGAAACCGATCATAATTTGCGGCATTGTGTTTATCTGTAAATGCGCATAAGAAATCGAGAAATTATTAGAATACACGAAGTCATCACTCTCCGGAAGTCCGTACGTTGTAACCCGTAATGGGGAACGCAGCTGAGCTTCCCTTTCACATCGGCCACGCCCACGCAACAACGTGTCTTGTCATTGGTTTGGTAAATAAATGGCCATAACTTGGGAAGCACTTGTCCGATTAATATCAAACCTTGAAAACGCACATTCTCTGGTCCGCAACAATATACCTGGCAAGTTTCAATTAGATCGGACCAGTGGTTGTCGAGAAACAGCGGCCTCACTCACACACACACACACACACACACACACACACACACACACACACACACACACACACACACACACACACACACACACACACACACACACACTGTAGGAATTATAGATAGATGACAGTGATGTGTTTTACATAATGGGGTGGTGAGGTGTTTTTAATAACGTGGCAGTGAGGTGTATTTAATAATGTGGCGATGAGGTGTTTTAATAACATGGCGGTGAGGTGTTTTTAATAACGTGGCAGTGAGGAGTTTTTAATAACGTGGAGGTGAGGTGTTTTAATAACGTGGCAGTGAGGTGTATTTAATAATGTGGCGATGAGGTGTTTTTAATAATGTCGCAGTGAGGTGTTTTTAATAACTTGGCGTTGAGGTGTTTTTAATAACGTGGTAGTGAGGTGGTTTTAATAACGTGGCGGTGAGATATTTTTAATAACTTGGCGTTGAGGTGTTTTTAATAACGTGGTGGTGAGGTGTTTTTAATAACGTGGCGGTGAGGTGGTTTTAATAACATGGCGGTGAGGTGTTTGTAATAACGTGGTGGTGAGGTGTTTTAATAACGTGGCGGTGAGGTGTTTTTAATGACGTGGCGGTGAGGTGTTTTTCATAAAGTGGGGTTGAGGTGTTTTTCATAACGTCTCGGTGAGGTGCTTTAAATAACGTGGTGGTGAAGTGATTTTAATAACGTGGCAGTGAGGTGTTTTTTAATAACGTGGGGGTGAATTGATTTTTATAACGTGGCAGTGAGGGATTTTTTGAAACACTTTGAGAGTGGACAAGACCATACTTGTTCATTTTCGTTCTACTTTATACACTTTTATTAACTATCCCACTCACGTGAAGCCAAAAGTTGCATTCAGCAATTGGTTCATGTCTGTCTGTCCCTCTGTCCATCCAAAACGTCAATTTATGATTGAGGACCAACTTATTGAAATGGAATGTTATATTTTGAAAATTAATCAGAAAATTAATCAGAAAACGAACCTGAAGCTTCACAGTACTTTCGATCTGAATTCGTCTCGATCGCATATATGCAGACAAGAGTGAAATAATATCTTCACTCTTTCTGCCTATCTGGCAATCTGGCAATGAAACAAAATCTAAAATCATTCCAAAAAGGAAACTTACTGTTTTTACAGATGTTATAAAGGACACAAACAACAAGCACGAATAACTAATGCAACGTGTTTTACGAGGTGATGTAAAAGACGCTCCGTCAACAGCAAGCTTCTGGAAATTTTTATTTTATATGACCTTTGCGCAATCTTTGTGTTATTTCAACTTAATTACATACTTGAACATGAGGATACAAATCGTATTCCTGTCACGTCCAAAAACCTCCAGTTTTGCAGTACTTGGGCATATTAAATGCAGTACTTGTATAAGACACTGCATGAACAGCACTAAACTTCTGGAACTTTTTTTTTTAACAAGACCTTTAAAATAATTATTTCATTGGAATTGAATTATAAACTTGAATACTGCATGGATTAATGTGTTCTATGAACTCTCTCGTTATCACAACTGTTATTTATTAATTAATAAGCCCAAATTTATGCTTTAGAATTGTTATTTTGGGAGAAACCATAGTTTTTGGTATCCTTCAGGAATGCATCTCCTATTTATTTTAAGGAACGTATCCCGAGTGTATAGTGAGGTATTCGTTTATAAATCGAAACATATTCATGACATACATCATCTCACTTTGCACTATCTCAACCACTGTCCCCATCCATTTTAGTTTTCCTTTGGGATCTACCTATCTGTGGCTGCTGGTTGTATCATTTTCTGGGGGCACGGCTGTGCAGCTGATGCAGTGCCTTCTATTATTATCATTACACTGGTACTCATTTCGCTGACCTCCACCTGGTAATTCAGTGGCCGACAAGGGCTCAAACTCAAAATCCTAAATCTTAAGCCAGCCAACTTAACTGTTAAGCCAACATCAGACTTTCAGATCTACCTCATGTTGACAGAACAAAATAAGTGAACATTTGCTGGTTTGCAGAAGTTTGGTGTATGTCCTTAAATATAACATAACTTATTCTCTGCACATCATTTCCTTGTCAAATCTATTCACGAAATGGTGCAATTCTGTATATATATATATATATATATATATATATATATATATATATATATATATATATATATATATATATATATATATATATATACACATATATATATACACATATATATACACATATATATAATATATATCTATATATATAAAGTTGAAAGTGTGTCTGTCTGTGTGTGTGTGTTTGTCAGTGACCTATGCACGCGAAACGCACTGGACTGATCCTCACCAAACTTCACATGCTGACAGAACATGTACCCGGAAGTGTCCCATGTAAAAGAATTGTACTTCCAACTTCCGGTTTCCGAATTATGACGTCATCACCTGATTTTGTAACGTTAATTTTTCAAGTTCAGCCGATTAACATGGGGCCAACGCCATTTGCAATAGAATGAAAAAATAATGCTGCAGTCAATTGAAGACAATGACTTCCGACTTCCCGGTTTCCGAATTATGACGTCTTCACCTGATTGCGTAACGTTAATTTTTCAAGTTCAGCCGATTGACATGGGACCAACAGAATTTGCTGGAGAATGAGAAATTAATACTACAGTCAATTGAAGACAATGACTTCCGGGTTTCCAAATTATGACACATTTTCTTTGTTCATTATTGTTATAACCATGGTTATAAAAACCATTTTTATTGTTACTGTATAACGTTTTTACGTCACTTCGGCCTGGATTCGGGATCAGCGATCAAATAACGTAAATCACGATTAAATAATTTTCTTGATGATGCGGGAGTTACAGCAATGCCAACCCTCCCGATTTCATCGGGAGGCTTCCGAAAATTCACCCAAACTCCCGCCCTTACGATCACTATCCTTATCCTCCCGAAATTTTGATATTTTTGCACTGTTCACTAATCAGAATGTACTAGTATGAGAATTGAATGAAAAGCATCGTCTGCTACGTATAGCATGTGGTAACTCCATAACGTTCGCTGCTACCAAATTGTACGTAAAAAAATGCAAATTCAAATGAGGAGCAGCGAAACATTGGGTCTGGATCTCGCTTAGGCGATCATGCACTGAGATTTAGTGCATGCGGTATGTGTGCAATACAGTGCATGCGGTATGTATGCACAGTGTATATGCATGCGATACGCTCACTGCATGCAGCTGGGCCCCGTACCAGCCCGGCGGTCGCGACCACCGTGCGGTGTTTAATTTAACAGCCGCTAGAGTTCTACGAGTCGCGCTGCAGCTGTGGAACATCGACTTCGAAGTTACCGATGCTTCAAGCCCTCGATGTTGATTACGAAATGGCAGAAAAGAAGCTTACGAAGACCAAGAAATGGTCTCAGAAGTACAAGACCGAATACAGTCTCCAATACCCGTGTATTCGAAAGTCTGAAAGAGGAATTCATCATGCGTATTGTACAGTATGCAGCGTTGATATTTCAGTTGAGCACGGAGGTCGCGATGATATTCGGAAGCACGTTGGAAGCAAACGGCACACAGACATTGCAAAGGAGAGATCTTCGAGCACGAGTACCGGTACACTTCTGAATTATTTCACCAAACAAGGGACAAGCGAGGAAGAGGATGTTACCCGAGCGGAACTTCTCTTTAGTGGATTTATTGTGGAACATAACTTGCCCATATCAGTCTCAGATCATGCTGGACCTCAATTTCAAAAGATGTTTCCAGATTCAAAAGTTGCTTCAAAGTATGGATGTGCAAGAACAAAAACTTGCAAGATGTGCAAGATGTGCAAGAACAAAAAAAAAAAATAATAATAATAAAATAAAAAAAAAACAAGAACAAAAAGCAAGAAAAAAAAAAAAAAAAAAAAAAGAACAAGAACAAAGAAGAAAAAAAGAACACTGGTCAACAATTTTTTACTTTCTGAATGTTGTCTAGATTTCTACAAGTGAATTAGGGTATTCTGGCACTGCTGAATCAGGAAATGGCATCCGTTTCTCTCCATCAGGTCAGGTTTTTGTGCTAAGTTGATTTGAAAAAATCAGATCTTGTGACAAAATCAATTACATTTTTGTGGCATTATCAGCTGATTTTTGTCAACACATATCATCCTAAACATGTTTTTAAGAAAAAAAAATGTTTTGCCAACAACATTTATTGATTACATGATAGAAACATCGATTACTGTCATCTGAATGGTGGGCATTGATAAAGGTAAGTACAAGTAAATTGCATGTTGCGTCACCACTGTTCAAACTTCAGGGCTTGAACTTCCGTTTCTTCGAACTCCTGGAATGTTCAGCGGCAGGGAGGTCTCTCTTCAGATTCCAACAGTAGTCAGCCATCATGACTGCGTCCCAGCGACCCTGATACCTGGTCTCCATCTCCTTCATGTCCTGATGCAATCTCTCCCCCTGCTCGTCACTCATTGAACCCAGGTTCTCAGGAAACCGGTTCATATGTGAAAATAGGTAGTGCATCTTGATGCTCATGTTGCAGCCCAGGTTTCTGAAAGCAGTCAGCATGTTGTTGACAAGTTCTGCGTAGTTTCTGGCCTTATTGTTGCCAAGAAAGTTCTTCACTACCAAAACAAATGTCTTCCACGCTTCCAGTTCCACTTCATTCATTGAGTTTTTGAACTCTGGATCTCTGATGAGCTGACGGATCTGAGAACCATCAAAGATGCCAACTTTCAACTTCTCCATGGTCAATCCTGGAAAAGCCTGGCACAAGTAAGTGAAGCAGTCACCATCTTTGTCCAGAGCCTTGGTGAACTGCTTGATTAAGCCGAGCTTGATGTGCAGCGGTGGGAAGAGTATTCTGTCTCTGTCCACCAGAGGGTCGTTGATGACGTTCCTTTCTTTGCATGGCACCAATTCCTCCCGCACAGGCCAGTCCTTCTTCGTGTAATGCTGAGCACGGTCCCTACTATCCCACATGCACAGAAAACATGGGTACTTGGTGAAGCCAGACTGTTGTCCCAACAAAAAGTTCACCATCTTCAGGTCAACACAAATAAACCACTTATGCTGATCATAACCAATTTTCTCCAGCACGTACTTCACCACTTCATACTTCTCCTTCAGTGTAGTCGAGTGAGCGATGGGTACAGAGGCAAACTGGTTGCCGTTGTGTAGCAGAACACATTTCAGTGATCGCTTGCTGCTGTCAATGAACAGTCTCCAATCTTTGGGTTCGTACTGTGGCACTCCAAGCTTGAGCAGAAGCGCATGTCATAAATTGGCGCATGTAGGTATTGTACATTCTTCAGAGTTCGTTATTTCAAGAAATACAACTTTTTTGTATCACATTATTACAAAATCTGCCCCATTAACTTTAGTTTTGATCCACGAACTTTATGCTTTGCCTCACCAATTTTTGGAAGATTTTGAGGTTTTATGACTTCAAACTGATCCCTTTTCGACATAATCACCTAGAACTATCGTACCTGAATACTTCTTGTCATTAAAATAATTATTTCCAATTAAAACAATTATTTGACATGACATTTTACCCCCACCAACTTCTTCTAAAATGCTCCACACATGCGTACATGTGAACAAAAATGTAAAAAACGACATGTGGCCATATCTCAAAAACTTGACCTGATTGAACAAAACTAATGTGAGTTTTGGATTCAGCGCATCAGATTCGTCCTAAATCAGCTTAAAAAATGCAGACAACAAATTTGTTGTTGACCAGTGTAATTGGTGAGTTGTCAAATGTTACTGCTTCATCTATTGCCGATATTGCTAGACTAGCTCCATTTAGCCAAGCTACAGACGGTAGCAATGACAGTGGTGAGGCCCAGCTATATCCTGTCCTGATTTCGTACTATGACAACAGTGCTGGGATTGTGAAGCAAGGTTTGCTAAGTTTGCCTGCGTGCAAACAAGATTCCACTGGAGAAAACATTTTCAAACTGCTTGATCATGAGTTCAGTGACAGGAAAATTCCGTGGGGAAATTGCGTTTCCTTTTATGCTGATAATGCCTCTGTCATGGTGGGCAAGCACAAAGGAGTCGCTGCTTATATCCACAAACAAAATCCAGAGTGCAACATCATGGGATGCCCTTGCCATATGATGCACAATACGGCCAAGAAGGCGGCTCAGGCCTTACCCATTGAATTAGATGACTTTCTCATCGATATTTACTACTACTTGGACAAAAGTAGTAAACGCGTCAAAGGAGTGAAAGCACTGCAAGAACTCTGTGATGCCCCGACACAAGATTCTGAAGCATGTCACAACAAGGTGGCTGTCCCTTGGTCAGTGCCTAGACAGGCTGATTGAACAGTGGGAGCCACTTCGCCTCTTCTTCAAAGAAGAAGTACGAAGAAAAATGCAACCAACTGTAGCCAAGACTCTAACAACGAGCAAGAAGGACGGCACTGTATCTACTGCCAGTACTGGCACTGCAGGATCAAGCACTCGTGGAGCAGCATTCACCACTACCACTGCAGTATCTGCTGCGAAGAAGACAGCAGGGACAGCACCAAAACCAATGCTGAGAGCAGGTAGCATCACCGGCCCTTCATCACGTTCATCTACAAAGTAGATTCCTTCAGAGTCGAGAAAGACTGTGATAGTCCCATCTACAGGCAAAGAAGGACCCAAGTTAAGTTCTGCTTTTGCCAAATCACTTGATAGAAGCTCAGCAAAACCTTCGAATCAGAGGTCTTCTTCCTTGGCTGCACCTACCTCAAGCTCTCTCCTCAAACGTAAAATTGGATCTGGTACTACGAGTCTGACCTCTTCTGCTGGCAGTAAACGCAAGTGTGATCGCCCTGCGGCTAAGTGTACTACGAGTTCTACAACTAAAAGCGCATCTTCCTCAAACACTGTGCAGGAATCTAGAGAAAAACGTGTCAACAGGATGTTCTTGTCTCCACAAACAAAACTCTATTGTTTCTTCCTTCGATATGCTAACAAGCTTTTTGAGAAGGGGAATCTTCTGCTCCAAAGAGACGAACCCTGTATTCATCTCCTGCACGGAGAATTGAATGGTCTTCTGAAAGATATCTTCGTGTGGTTTTTGAAACCATCGGTGTCATCGGTTGCTCTGGTAAATGTACCCTTCTCTGACAGAAATCATCAGAAGAATGATGAGGACCTCATGATTGGGAACGATGCCAAACTGTATATAAGGGAACAAAGGAGTCTCAAGAAATCCACCTTCACTCTGAGTGAGTCAGACATCCAAGGTTTCTTCAGTGCAGTTCGCTCATATTATGTGAAAGCCTGCAATTACATCTTCAAAACCTGGCCGCTAGATGATGAATTAGCCAAGCATGCTCAGGTGCTGGATGTTAAGCTACACCAAGAAGTGGGGTTTGACTGTGTGGAGTTTTTCATCAAGAAATTCCCCTGTCTGTTCAGTGGCGGTGATAGTGACATAGACAGTCTTGAGAGTGAATTCGCTCACTACCAGGCAGACGCCTCCATAGCTACAATTGCTACTGAGACAGTGAGAGTGGATGAGCAGTGGCATCGGATTTCACAGCTCACAGATCCCTGCACTGGTGCCAAGAAGTATCCTAATTTGAGCAAAGTGATGAAGGGAATCTTGGTCATTCCTCATTCGAACGCATCATGTGAGCGGGCACTCAGTCTTGTACGGAAGAATCATACTGAATTTCGTCCCAATTTGAGTGTCAAAACCCTGGAAGCTCTCTTAATTGAAAAACTAGCTCATAACACCCCTTGCTACCAGAGAGAATACAGCAAAGACATAATCAGAAGGGCAAAAAGAGCCACACAGCTGTCACTCAGCAAAGCTGCCATGGAAAAAGCAAGCAGCAGTAGTACCAGTAAGGGAAGACCAGCCAGTAAGGGAAGAAAAATATTGCTTCTTTTGTGCTTTTTGTTAATCTTTGATTGTCCCCTAACTTACTAATATTAACATACATGTAACATTAAAAAGTGCACAATTTTCCCCTTTTTTTGTTCAAAAAGTGGGAATTCTTAACATGTTAAATGCTCCAAAATAGGGCTCAGAGGGCACTAGAGAGCATCTAGAACCCCAGAGCTTCCAGGGCCCTAAGGCGGGCCCTGGACCCCGCCGCAAGGGTCGAGCGCTCCGCGCTCGAGATGTGCGCTTCGCGCACATTATTTGGTGTCGGTTGAAAATCCTCCCTAATTCTGATTTCCAAAAGTTGGCATCTCTGGAGTTATCTTTATTAAAATCAGAAGAGAAAATATACACCATGTCTGATATTTGGATCTTTCATGTCTCTGACGATGCCTTTATCTCCAGGGACGCATCATTCCCCATGACAAAAACCGGAAGCAAAAGGGTCAAAGCCGACGACACGGATTCCAAATTGCTAGGGTATTGTGTTGTTGTTGTTGTTGTTGTTTACTATTCTCTCATGTGCACGCGTTGAGTATGAAGCTCACTATGTTCGCTATTAAATGCTGTGCGGTGTATAAACACGATCGGGTTTGATTTCTATGTTGCGAATATTGTATCCACACTATGAAAAGTGTGTGTGTGTATGTGTGTGTATGTGTGTGTGTGTGTGTTTGTGTGTGCGTCAGTGTATGTATGTGTGCGTGTCCATGTGTATGCGTGAGTGTGTGTGTGTGTGTGTGTGTGTGTGTGTGTGTGTGTCCATGTGTGTGTGTCAGTGTGTGTGTGTGTGTGTGTGTGTGTGTGTGTGTGTGTGTGTGTGTGTGTGTGTGTGTGTGTGTGTGTGTGTGTGTGTGTCAGTGTATGTGTGGCAGCCTCTACAATTTTACAATTAACTGTGATATATACTCCTTCAGACCCGCCGTCATCCACGGGATTCCTGTGCCAAGCATGGGTATCCCTGCTAGTATATGTGTGTGTGTATATATATATATATATATATATATATATATATATATATATATATATATATATATATATACACACAATCATATATATATATATATATATATATATATATATATATATATATATATATATATATATATATATACACACACACACACACACACACACACACACACACACATATATATATATATATATATATATATATATATATATATATATATGTATATATATATAAAATTTGCATCTACGTAATGTCTGTATGTGGCTGCAAGACCCTGACTCTTATAAAATGCCTTCCATAAGAAAATGTGCTTCTCACCGTCGCAGCAACAGCTTGGGATGATTCTTGCTTTCAATGTTTTTTTCAATTAGGTCAGAGAGCAATTGCTTGAGAACATCAGTAGCAAACTCCATTTTGCCTTGGAGTGCTGTCATGATGAGTGAAGCAACATTCCCGCGGTCACGCATCGAGAAGCTTCGCTGAGCTTCCAGGGTGCGGATGAATGCCAGCAGGAACACTTTGTTGTTGAGTAATGTCCCAAACTGCTTTAGACCTTTCTCCACGCTCTCCTGTCGATTCCCAGGAACCTGTGGACATGAGAGAGTAGTGTGCACTTTTCAATTGTTGTAAACGTCTGAGCGAGGTGTTCTTAAATACAACAGGGAGGTGTGAAAAACTAAACCATTTACCCTCATTTTCACATGTTGCTTGAAAAAAAACATACCATTGTTTGCATCATATTTGATTGGTTTTTTTTAGGGGAGGGAGGAGGGCAGTGTGGAGGGTGCAAGGCCACGAGGAGGGTTCTTTCAGATGTTCCTCAATGTAGCTTTAAAACCTAAGGGTCTGCTTAGAGTTTTCAAGAAAAGCTTTGAACACCTTCCAGGTAGAGTTAGTGTTTTTAATTTCTTGAATATTTCTCTCTTATCGTGCTCCAGTGCCAAGCCTAAGGAAGACTCTCAGAACAGGTGGTCTTTCATATGAGTGCTCTCAAGACACCATACCCCTTATGATGACACATCTACTTTACCCTTTTGCATGATAACTAAGATATCATGATAACTTTTGCAGATATGATAATATAGTAAATTAATTAATATCAGAAGGTAACAAAATGTTGTATTTTCAAGGAAATATGAAATATATTTTCTCAATCCCTCCTCCATTTAAAAAACATATCATGAAAGGAAATTAACAGCAGAAGAACAATTTTCACCGATGCTGTTTCTGGCACATTCGTGCTGTATGATGGTTTATTCATTCCGATACAGCACCTGGCTGTGAGTTTGCATCAATTATTGCAGGGTCATGGTGATGCAAAGCCCCCTGTAGGTTGAAGCAGAAATTTGGAGTTTGTTCAGGCTGCCGGCAATAACTCGCCGACTCTTCATGAAGGACACTGTGGGATCTTTAACGTCCACCAACTAATGCTGGCAGACTTGGATGCCCAGTTGAATGCCCATTCGAGGGACGGTACACACATCGATGCATCGCCCTGCCTGTGAAACACCGGGATGATATTATATATCTGGGCCGTGATAAGGGAGAGGGGATGAAGAGATGGAAAAGATCTCACACCTCAAGTTCCTTGAGTACTGGATGCTCTTCAATGCCCGGAAAAAGGACTCTCATGGCATATGTGCGATAGTCCAAGAACGGGATTCCAGCCCCATCAAGATCACTTGTTAGTTCATTAATATCAGTCTGGAGCTCCGCAAAAGCTGTCAGCACACATTACATACATTATACATATTCCATTGACACAAATGTACAACACTATTAAATGACACATTTTAACAAATATTATGAGATTAACATGTTTCATTTCACTTCTAAATAACATCAACCAACCTTCCTTGCATTCCAGAGCAACACGTGACTCAAGGTTGTCCATCTGCATCTGTAGGCGCCGCAGTGTCTGGTCACTTTCCTTTGACTTTTGCTTGTAAGCTATGAGAACCACAACAATGACAAATAACAGCAAGCCACCGCCAACTGCAATGCCAACTATGGCAGTAAGGCTGAGTAGACTCTCCGACAGGATGTGAACTGTGCCAGGATAAAAGCGCAGGTCACCCACATGCACCTGAAAACCACAGATCATCCAGGGTTCACAAATTTAAATAACAGTGCAGTATTTTTTGCTCATAATAACAATGACTCATGTTTGCACATTTATGTGTAAAAGATAACTATGAAAATATTTTCTTTGAACAGTAATTATTAATTGTGCATGCTCATTTGCCAAAGTTCAAGTTCTGATCGGGTGTTGGTCAGCCTTGGGAGAAAACACAACTGAGACACAGTATCAAACACCACGTTCCAGATCGCCTGAGATATAACGTGATTAGATTATTATTCCATGTTTGAGGTTCTTCAGGCATTCATTTTAGAATGTGTAGTTTTTCCAGCAATAATAATAATAAAAACTATAACTCAAAAAGATTATTGAGAAGAAGGCCAACAGTACCCACTGTTTTCTATTTGCATAGAACATGACCTATGGTTGACTTAGAAAAGCCAAAAATGAAGGGAATGTTGCAAAACTCTGACATACAAATATCATTCCACAACTAAGCTCTTTATTATAT
>NC_140978.1:38949490-38954490 GCF_056783735.1 Eptatretus burgeri | reverse complement strand
GAGAGAGAGAGAGATATGGGGAGAGAGAGAGAGAGAGAGAGAGAGAGAGAGAGAGAGAGAGAGAGAGAGAGAGAGAGAGAGAGAGAGAGAAGGAGAGAGAAGGAGAGAGAAGGAGAGAGAAGGAGAGAGGAGGAGAGAGAAGGAGAGAGAGGAGGAGAGAGATAGGAGAGAGATAGGAGAGAGATAGGAGAGATAGGAGAGAGATAGGAGAGAGATAGGAGAGATAGGAGAGATAGGAGAGAGAGGAGAGAGAGGAGAGAGAGGAGAGAGAGGAGAGAGAGGAGAGAGAAAGAGAGAGAAAGAGAGAGAAAGAGAGAGAAAGAGAGAGAGAGAGGAGAGAGAGGAGAGAGAGTGAGAGGAGAGAGAGTGAGAAGGAGAGAGGAGGAGAGGTAGGAGAGAGATAGGAGAGAGATAGGAGAGAGATAGGAGAGATAGGAGAGATAGGAGAGATAGGAGAGATAGGAGAGATAGGAGAGATAGGAGAGATAGGAGAGATAGGAGAGATAGAGGAGAGAGAGGAGAGAGAGGAGAGAGAGGAGAGAGAGAGAGAGAGAGAGAGAGAGAGAGAGAGAGAGAGAGAGAGAGAGAGAGAGAGAGAGAGAGAGAGAGAGGGGAGAGAGAGAGAGGGGAGAGAGAGAGAGGGGGAGAGAGAGAGGGAGAGAGAGAGAGAGAGAGAGAGAGGAGAGAGAGTGAGAAGGAGAGAGGAGGAGAGATAGGAGAGAGATAGGAGAGAGATAGGAGAGAGATAGGAGAGATAGGAGAGATAGGAGAGATAGGAGAGAGAGGAGAGAGAGAGGAGAGAGAGAGGAGAGAGAGAGGAGAGAGAGGAGAGAGAGGAGAGAGAGAGGAGAGAGAGAGGAGAGAGGAGAGAGAGGAGAGAGAGGAGAGAGAGGAGAGAGAGAGAGAGAGAGAGAGAGAGAGAGAGAGAGAGAGAGAGAGAGAGAGAGAGAGAGAGAGAGAGAGAGAGAGAGAGAGAGAGAGAGAGAGAGAGAGAGAGGGGAGAGAGAGAGGGGGAGAGAGAGAGGAGAGAGGGGAAGAGAGGGGAAGAGAGGGGAAGAGAGGGGAAGAGAGAGAGAAGAGAGAGGGGGAGAGAGAGGGGGAGAGAGAGGGGGAGAGAGAGGGGGAGAGAGAGGGGAGAGAGAGAGGGGGAGAGAGAGGGGGAGAGAGAGGGGGAGAGAGAGGGGGAGAGAGAGAGAGAGAGAGAGAGAGAGAGAGAGAGAGAGAGAGAGAGAGAGAGAGAGAGAGAGAGAGAGAGAGAGAGAGAGAGAGAGAGAGAGAGAGAGAGAGAGAGAGAGAGAGAGAGACACAACATGTCAGATGGGAGCATAGGGAAATATGTGCAAGTAATGCTGTGATCTTGTTTGGGAACAGGATAAGCAATTTTTTCAGGTGGATCGGAACATCAGTCCAACTGCAACCTGGTGTGCAATTTGCTGGTGTGCAAAAAACACATGCATACATATTGTGCAATTTGCTTTACAACATTCATAACCGTGTTTTGCTTGTTGTGTGTTCCTGCACACTGGCAGTTTACTCATTTTTTTTATTTCACAGAAGCTCAATGTCCTTAGTAATTCCTTCCCCATATTACATATTGTTGGTATTTATGTTGAATGTGTGATTTACTTGGCATTAACTGTAAAATAACAAATAACTGCCTTGTAAAAGAGTTTGTTTTTAATGTTAAAAATTACAGACAATTATTTTTTTCATACTCAACATATACCTTCAGGATGATCGGTGCTCCAGGTTT
The DNA here is from genome assembly GCF_056783735.1 of Eptatretus burgeri. Lineage (NCBI taxonomy): Eukaryota > Metazoa > Chordata > Myxini > Myxiniformes > Myxinidae > Eptatretus > Eptatretus burgeri. Next base: position 38,952,737 of record NC_140978.1, on the reverse strand, counting down.
TATCTCATGGGCTCCTCCGACTGTGCTTAACTGCTCAAAAATGGGGTTTGGGTAATAACTGAAAAGTGTGTTGTTGAGTGTGTACATCGACTGCACACTATCCATAATGAAACCAAACTCATCAGGATGAACTTTGGTATCCGCTAGGTTGGCAGGTACCACCAGTCCAGGTGCCTGGCATACCATCAAGCTTGAATCTTTCACCTTGCACACCTGCATAAAAAGCATGCATTGATAACAATACAGAAATTGCTAACATGTACTGATAGGAGAGGCACGGAAAGAGGCAATCGGCACTTTTTTTAAATTTCCATGCCACATACTCCATTTTAGCTGAATTGCAATCCTACTCAGATACGATAACTCTAATATGTTCCAGGTTTTCGACCAGCAGTGATATGAGGATTCATATATTAACAGAAGCATCTGGTAAGAAGATATAATTGGCACATAGGAAGTGAATGGGATCAATAATGACTTGAGTCACGATATGGGGTGGAGGTCAAAACACTTCAAGGGAAAGTCAATCCAAATTTGGTTTCATAATCTTATTTTAATGGGACCATTAAGAAACGTTTCTCACATATTATTAATGGTACAGTACAGTTACGAATTTTAACATCAAAGAAAACTAATTTGCCAATCCTCTCCTCCAGGTAACCACACAATGTCACAAGTGTTTGTGAATGGTGGGATCATGTCTCTTGTTCACACGTTTATATGCTCAGGTAAGTGGCTGTGATTGCTGAGGAATTGGATCATTTAAGGTGGCCTTGTGCTTGGAGTCATTGCGTCATTCTGGAAAAAAAGGAACTCGACTTGAATAAGCACAAAAGTATGCCTACCTGTCGTATGTACGATATGGTAGTTGGGTACGATAAAAGGATAAAACAATCAAATGAGTGACATCTCTTCATGCAATGAGGCTCCTGTTGAATTGTAGCTTATCAAACTCATGGGCCACACTAAAACACACAAACAATTTGTAGATCATATATCGAAACTGGCTTCAAAGATCAAATGGCATCTGGGATACTGGCATCTCGACAAAAAGACGACGTTCTTCATTTACACTCCTCAGGTTCTCATGACATACGCAGTATTTGTTTTCAGTGCGACGGAGTATTGTCCCCCACCCCGATAGGCTAGGCCCCAGCATCCCACATTTCATTCCTGGGTGCAGTAGATTCTAAAGCCCTCAATATCATCGGCATCTCCTGACAGAAGGCTACTGCACAGGGCCTGTTCCTCTCCCACTGGAGGCAGCTTGGTGGTCTATCGGTCTTTGACTGTCAGATGATCTTTCATAATGTCTTCTCTTCCAAATGCCCCTCTTCACTTGCCTCAATTGACTCATAATTTGTAAACTATCCCCATTCTCGTGAACTGCAGTTTTGTTGTCCCCATCTTTTTCCCCACTGTGGAACTGCTTCCCCATTTCTTTCCAGTGCATCCACCAATTCAAATCCGTTAAAATGGTGGCTCACAGCCATCTCGTGTCATCCTCTCCGATTATATTGATGATATCTTCCACCACACCCGTGTATTGAATATGGGCATCAAATCTCAGTATGCGTTGTCAGTACAATAGTACATGTCATTGAGATGTCAATGTACACATCATAATGGAGATGTCCTTCAGTAAACACCAGCTCTGTCATTCCCACATGCTAAACTGCTGCTGATAACATAGCACTCGACATCCACAGTGGGCTGAAGACAAGGGTATAAGTTCTTCAACTTCATTTCACATCTGTTGACCATTCTGCTCTTCCATGGCCATAAATACGATTTTTTTGGACAATGCATAGGTGTCCAATGTCTTGACTCGCAAAATAAATTGCCAGGTCCATTATTTATCTAAAACCATGATTCAGCATGGGGACGATAAACAAATTTGCTGTTTGTATTTTTGACTGGGTGTGCAAGTTTTGCCTCCTATACTTCAGTCAGACACTTTCCATGTGCTGCAGTGCAAGGACAAATAGTCTTATTTTGACATGAAACTGTTACATGGTGGACATTAAAGATAAATGACAGGTCTTTACAAGCAGAGGTTGTTCATTAGATTTATGAAAGAGATAACATTATGCAAGATGAAGTTCTCCTTGCAGTTCATTGAAGCTGAGTTTTTGGCACACAGATCTATCCTGTCTTTCTGCTATCGTTTCATCCACGTGTTGTTAATTGTGCTTTCATCAAATTTCTGTGCCTTAACCATACCTTGTTCAGGTGTATTATCAAATTTGTGTCCTTGTGAGCGTTTGGATTACCCCCCCCCCCCCCAAGGCCTCAGATAGTGAGCATCCCTCTACCCTGCTCTTCGTGTCCCCCTAAGCCTGGTGTTGACTTAGTGGTTAGGGGGGCTGGCTCGGGATCTTATGGTCCTGAGTTTGTGCCCCACATTCCATTGAATTAACACCACATGGGGTAAACTCAGCCTGTAATCTTTCTGGAGGTTGGCGAAATGAGTACCAGTGTACTGGTATAGGGGCACAGCATCAGCAGCACAGTAGCACTCCAACAAAATGATTGCTACCCGATAGCCGAGCTACCATACGCAAAAAGAAGTGTCCCCCTCCCCTTTGTTCTACTGTTATTGTTGTTTTGTTAGATCCTGACCGTTCCGTGTTCTAGCTCCTCCATGGGGGTCGACACGATAATAAACTAGAGTTTCATAGACCAAGATGCCCCACACAGTGTTCAAGTATACGCGGGAGGGTCATACCATTCGCAGTGATTACATTCTTCAAAATCCCCATGAACCGCGAATCCGCAAAAACTTAGCGGGTAATGGGGAAAATAGGATTAGGTACTTCAACTTTAAAATTTGTCCAAATTGTACCCTTTAATTGACATGTTTGTGCATTGTTTATTGTACATAAAATAAAGTTTATTTTCTTGAGTTTTTTGTTATTATTATTATTTCGTATGCAGCCTGTGACTGCTGGCTGCATCCTTGCTGAGAGCATTGATGTGCCGCTGATGCAGTGCCCCTGTTTCCCTGAAGCTGGTATGATACTCATTTTGCTGACCTCATAAGGATGACAGGCTTAATCAACACACCTGGTGTTATTTAATGGCATGATAGGGGCTCAAACTCAAAACCCTCAGATTTTAAGCCAGCCACCCTAATCCTTAAGCCAACACCAGGGTCATTTTCCTGCATGAAGAACATAAACTTTATTTTCTTGAGTTATGAAGATCATGAAACTTACCTTTAATGATAATGATGATAAATTTGATC
>NC_140978.1:38939490-38941990 GCF_056783735.1 Eptatretus burgeri | reverse complement strand
ATATTGTAGTTCACTGTGCAACTGTGCATGGTCAATGGAAACGTCCACTGCCACAGGGCCTACACCTGCTGCTGACCCCGGTGCTTGACACGTAATCTTCCTGGCCGCCCGACTACACACACAGTCATACGGGCACACAAGAACATTAATTCTCTCACAATTCAATACATTTATATCTTGAGAGTCAATAAAACATTCCATAGCACAAGTATCATGGTTAGTGCCTGACAGAATTGTGGAGAGGTAGTGAACTTGCCACTGAGCTGTTCGATTCTGGACCCGACTATAAAGTGGATTGGTGCTTCAAAGACAGGGTGTTACATCAAAAAGTGTATGATGCACGGCACCCATCTGCATACACCGATTGCTGGTGAAAGAAAAAGATTCTTCGAGAGTAGGTAATTGTCACCGGAACCCTGTGCAAATTCCAAATTGCTGCCATAACTAGCTCTACAATGTACAAACCTCAAGTTGGGGCACCGGTACTCACACACACACACACACACACACACACACACACACACACACACACACACACACACACACACACACACACACACACACACACACACACACACCAAGGGCCAATAGTCCATGGCAGAGGCTGAAACATGGCTAAGATAAGTACAGCAACAACAGGATCATTTCTATTCATTCGTAAGCAGCCTGTCTGCTTGGTTGCATCATTTTCTGAGGTCGCAGTTGTGCTGCTGATGCAGTGCCCCTGTTATCAGCATGCTGGTACTCATTTTGCCGATATTGGAAGGATGACAGGCTGAGTCAACCCACCTGCTGTTAATTCAGCTGCCCGACAGGGACTTCAACTCAAGACCCTAATATCGTAAGCCAGCCACCTTGACCGTTAAAGCCAAAACCAGGCTTAACAGTTCATGATTATGCTATACCAGCGCAATGGAAATAAAATTACTGTACACACATAGATAACATGAATAAAAAGCTCGTACACTATCTCAACAAGTCATAAAACACCACTCCATTCCATCTGTGGGAACGCATGTATCTGACCTATGTAACTAGAAACAGTCTCATCGTTCGATTATAGGGATGCATGCTCCAGGGGAAGGAGTTCCTGAAGTTACAAACATAAATAATAATTACATGGTTGTCAGAGTTGGTCACTCCACCAGGATGATTTCAACGATTCTTGTAAAATACTCCTTGAAGTCATAAACTCATTGAGGGAGTGTAAGTGTGTCCACTATAGGTCATGAACGTTCCCATGGATGGAAAACACCGGTCAGGTTGCTGCGCCATCATTGGGACTGTAAGTTCGGGAAGGAATTTGTAATTTGGCCAGCACACAATGTCCTACTCCGGCAAAAGACACCGTGGGATATCTAACCGAATGGTGGCAGACAGGATACCCAGTCCAACGCCCACTGGAAGGACATTGATGCTCTTCCCTGCCTATGGAACACCAGAGTGCCAGTTTATAGTTGGGTAGAGAACCAAACCCAGACTAGACAGATGCATATGCTACCTCCGCACTATCCTGCTATCCCTTTGAAATGTCCTCTCCAACCCCAAATAAATTGCAGGGAATACAACGATGAATTGGAAGGTTACAGGCAACATCATCCCTGATCATCAATATAGTAAAATCTGGCATTTATCTTTTGTCATGTTAATCCTCCATGATGTTACAAAGGGATTGGGATGTCAGGTAAGCAACCATGCATTGTTTGAAATACCATGGAAGAGCAGCTGCACAAAAGAGAGTTGTATGGCATGGGGAAATGAATAGGCATCCTGTAGTCTTAAAATGTGGGAAAAGGTTTTGTGAAACGGCAAATTGTTCAAGTTGATGGCAGGTTCGGTTTAATTTATGAAAATCATGAAATGGTCTGGTGGATAATGTTCCATTTGTCCAAAGAATTTCAATGCACGGATCTCGTTATGCGATAAGCCTGAAGTTGACATTTTTAATAACAGTGAGACCACCGATATTGATGATTTTGGTGATGATGATGAGCACTTCATTGAAGTGAAGTCTGACCTCAAACATCATACAAGCTGTGACCATGCTTGGAAAATATAATTAAAAGTGCTATTTATTTGAAAGTATATAAATATATTTACATATATACATACACATATATTGTTATGGATTTCAGAATCCGATCCAACGAATGCATACAAACATCTAGGTCCTCAGACAATTATTTCCCTAAATGCATGTTCACGATAGACCCATCCCCATGTCTGGTGAGATTCTAACTTTTGTGCATTGAGAAGGGTAAAGAATAGATTCCCTCTCTTATGGAAAGCTCCTTTTTCTCTTCACGACAGACACATTCATGCACGTGAGATAGCCGTGAGCCCAACGGAGGCTCGACACCCACCTTTTTCCATCGACGTTTGACACCCCGTTCAGCAGCTCTATGGATGCTAACTGGCTCTTTCTCGAATCGGGCTGAACATTGAGGTGATAATTGTTGTTGACATTTTATGAGCACTTCACATTTTCGTTCAGTAATTC
>NC_140978.1:38879490-38934490 GCF_056783735.1 Eptatretus burgeri | reverse complement strand
TTCGCAACACTGGTGTCAGTTCGTGGGACACAAACCCATCCCCCTCCTCGCGGCACTGGTGTCGGAGAACGGGAAAACGGGCTCTCCTATCTCCAGCTAAATTCACGGGGAATCGGTCCAGGGGTGAGAGGAGCGACTCCCGATTCTCTCCAAATTATGAGCGATTCAAATTAACCCCTTACGAGAAGTAAGATGGAGTCTCAAGGCGAGCGGGAGCCGGGGGTATTAGGTATGTGTCGTAATGTAGGATCCATGGCCCAGGTCAGTTCTTTTTATAATTATAACCCCACCACTAACTGTGGTCAGTGGGAGCGGCTTGAGCACGAACTTTGCCGGCAAACGGAGTCGCACAATGGCAGCGCGATCGCACCTCAGCACAGCACGGAGCGGGCTGATATTAATGGCACAGCACGAGGCGTGAGCTCCCAGTCACCGGTTCAAGGCACGTGGTCACGGAATGTGCCATGGCAGGCGTGGCAGGATGACTATGCGAGCATTGGCAGGCTTCAGGCACAATTGGGGGATGTCTTGGAAAAGGTGAAGCGTTATGAAGAATATATCGAGGGGGTGCAAATTGGAGTGGACGAGTCACAACGGCACGCAGACGCGCTTCAGAAAATTACGTGTACGGGGGGACACAGCGATTGGACGATTAACTGGAACGAATTCGGTGGCAAAAACATGACTTGGCCAATAGAGTCGACAAATTATGTGGGAAAAAGAATTTGGTAGTGTTTTATACCCGTCAGTTGGAATATGCGAAGAGCAAACTGAACAAAAGAATAGAGGAACAGCAGATTGGTATCTCCCAGGAAAGGAAACAATGGGAGGAAGAATGGAAAACCGAGCTCAAAAAGAAACAAAAGGAGCACGACTTGGAAGTAAAACAACTCATGGAAAAATTATTGGAGGAAGCAAGGCGGTTCAAAGAACTGGAGGGGAAAGTGAGGGAAATACAGTTGGAAGAGAAAAAAATGTGAACACGATGGGGAGTTGGAACAATTTAAGGAAGAGATAAGAACAGGCAATCAGGAAAGAGAAAGCCTGGAATGGAAGAAAAAAAAAGAGGAGAGAGACAGCTGGAGGAAAGGACGGAGGAATTGCTGGAAAAGTCAGAACAGTTCGAAGAACTGCAGGGAGAATTGAGGGGGGAAGGAAAACGAAGCTCGAAAAGGAAAAACGCAAACAAGATGGGGAATTGGAACTACTGAAGCGAGAGGTAAGGGCAAGCCAGTTTAAAAGAGAAATCCTGGAAGGGGAGATAAGAATGGGAAAGGAATGGCAGAAAAAACTAAATGAATACAGTAAAAAAAGGGAGGAATTGAGGAGGGAAGCGGTGGAAAGAAGAGATGAAATGAGTGAATAAGCATGCAAATTGAGGGAGGAATTAGAAACAAAAACTTCTGAGATACTGAAACACGAAAACAAAGAAAGAGGATTAAAAGACGAACTGAGGATGTTAAAAGAGGAAAGGAAGAGAACAGAGAATGAAACGTTAAGGAACCACACTGAGCAGATTGAACAATTAGAAGCCAAAGCAAAGTCGGAGTGTGCGGAGATGAGACAGGAATTGGAAAAGAAAGCTTCTGAGTTACAGAAAAACCAAAACAAAGAGAGGGAATTACAAAACGAGTTGAGGATGGTGAGAGAAGAAAGAACGACAACAGAGAATGAAACGTTAAGGAACCACACTGTACAGATCAAACAGCTGGAAGTGAAGGCCAGATTAAAGAATGAGATGCAAGAAAGAGTAATGATGGAAGAACGAATCAGACAGGAGAAGGAAGTCAGCCAACTGAAAGAAATAACGAGATAGCAGAATGAGGAACAAGAAAGAGTACTGAAAGAACAAGGAATGAGACAGGAGAAAGAAATCCATCAATTAAAGGAAACGATGAGATTGCAGAACGAGGAACAAGAGAGACAGTGGAATAAAAAACTGAAAGAGTATGAATTTGAAACTGAACGACAAAAGGAAAAAAATAGGTTGGAATAGGAGGAGTTGAAGGAGCAAGGAATGAAGCAGGAAGGAGAAATCAGGAGATTGAAGGACACAAGGAGATTGGAGAGGGAAGAACGAGAGGAACAATGGAATAGAAAACAAAAAGAACATGAATCTGAGGTTGACCAATTGAAAGAAAAGCTGAGGCTGGAGTACGAGGAGATAGACAAAGAACAGCGAATGAAACACAAAATGGAGATGAACCAAATGAAGAAAACCATGAAACTGGATAAGGAAAGACAGGAGAGGAAACAAAGAAGAGTAGTGAGAGAACAGCAAATGAAACACAAAAGGGAAATTAACCAAATGAAGCAAACAACGAAACTGGAGAAGGAAGGACAGGAGAGGAAACGAGGAAGAGTTGTGAGAGAACAGCGAATGAAAGACAGGAAGGAAATGAGCCAATTGAAAGAAACGATGAGATTGGAAAATGAAGAGCAGGAGAGACTGTGGGATAGGAAACAAAAACAAAATGAGGTTGAAATTAATGAACTCAAGGAGAGAGTAAAATTGAAGTCAAGAGAGATGGTAAAACTCCAGAAAGAAACAGAAACTAATAAATGTACAGAGACACGGGAGATGGGAACGATAGAGGGAAGACTACACGATGAAGACGGGGTAAGAGACACACACACACACACACACACACACACACACACACACACACACACACACACACACACACACACACACGGAGGTAGTGGAGGATAATGGGGGTGAGCTGGCGGACTGGGTAGAGACCCAGTGCGAGCAGTTGGATAGCCTCCTCCAGGAACGAGGGGAGGGAGTATGCCCCCTTGAGGCGAATCACGACCAGGTGAGTTTGATCGTGCTTTGCGAGGTCGAGGGGAGGAGTGCTGTGGACAGGTGCACGGAAAACTTGGGGGGGTATAGAGGCCCCGGAGACCCTTGTGGGGACACAAATCCCCAGTGTGGTTGTCCCGGTGTGTGTGGTGTCGAGGTGTGTGTTCACGAGTGTGGCGAAATGCGTGCTGCAACGCACGCATAGCGCGGGTGCAAGGTCGTGTGTGAGAGCGACCGGGTGGGTGACAAAGACCCCGTGTGTGGATGAGACCCCAGGTGTGAGTGCGCCCCCATGTGTGGAAGCGACGCTGTGTGTGAGTGGTGTGGTGGCAAGTGTGCCGAAGGGCGTGCTCCCCAGCACGCCGTGTGTGGATGAGACACCGCGGGCGAGTGCCCCCGCGTGTGTGAGTGGTATGGTTTGTGTGAGGGAAATGGCACGAGTGAGTGAGCGGCCGGTGTGAGGGAGACAGCGTGTGCAAGGTCGCTGTGTGTGAGGGAGATGTCGGTCGGCATGTGTGAACATGCAGCCGCGTCTCCCGGTGTGAATGTGATGGAGTGGAGAGTGAGTGTCGTGACACGCAGGTGTGCGTGGTTGGAATGGAGACGACAACGGGGACAGAGACAAAAGCCGAGTAACGGCTGTAGTACATGTTTTGCGCACCGCGCCGGGTTCACCCAGCAGCGAGCGTGAGGTCCGTGCTGTGCAACGCAAGAGGCCCCCACGTGCTCGCTTGCGGAAGTGAAGTCCCGGTCCGGAAACGCACGCGGTGGATTTGCCGATCCCGCGGACGGACAAAGTTTAGGCAGGATTACGGATTTGGACCGGACGGGTTCTCCATGCGAGCAGGTGTGTTCAGCTCCAACGGGCGGAGCACATGTGTTCGCGTGGGGAACCCCTCGAAGCGCGAGGCTTGTGTTTTTTTTATGCGCCGGGTGATGTCATGGCTGCATGTATGGTTGGAATCCGGCAGGAGGGTGAATCCCTGCTGGATGGTACCGTCCAAGAGGGACGCGAAGAGCTGCCATGACGTCACGCCAAAGGTGCGTGGCTGTGAATTGCCGCGCTGGTGCGCAGGTTGCGAGTTACCGCGCTGGTGCTGCGCGAGGAGAAAAATAAAAAATAAAAAAAAAACAGCAAGCCTCGCTTTCGGGCGAACAGGATTCCTGGGCAAGGGGTGGAAGACCCCCTGACCTGGGCACAGGATGACACGAGTTAGGGGGAAGGGTTAGCTTAGCTAGACCGGCTCCATGGGGCAGGGGTAAGTCCTCATGGGGCCCATGGAATGGATTAGGTAGAGGGATTGTAGCCAAATTTAGGATGGGAAATGATTTTAATGATTTAGAAGACAGTGACAGACTTGTGAATGTGTAGAGGGGACGTAGTTTAGCGACGTAGTGTTAAATGGAACGTGCTGTAGTTTAAGGGACGACGTGGGAGCACGAGTTAGTTAGGGGATGTAGTTAGCAGGATGGCAGAGTTCAGCGGTGTGTGTGTTGAAGAGTTGATGAGTTGAGTGGAAAATGTGCTTGGTGAGTGAGTGAGGCCAGCGGGTCTGTGTGTGTGTGGAGCGAATGGGGAATGCAGGTGCGATGAGTGATTGGGGGGAGGAGTGACCCCCGCCCAAGGGACCCCGGGGTCAGTGTAAAGTGAGTTAGCTGGGTTAGTCAAATTGAAAAATGGAAGTCGTTTTGCTGTTGGTGGGAGTGTAGGCTCGAAACCCGTTTGGAGGGGTGCAGGGGCCCTGATGACAGGCTGGGAGCGTGGCTGCGAAAGGTGAGTATCGCTGAGTGGGTACCCCGGGCACCGGGCTAGTCGGCCGTAGTAGGCCAAGGGCCTATGGGGGGCCGGGATAGCGTAGTGGGCACGGGTGCATCCGCTCGGTGCGGGGGCCGGGGCGCCATTAGTCGCGTGGGCAGTGTTGTGGGCATGGGTGACCCTCAGAAAGGGGCCCGGGAAGCCAGCCTTCCACGTGTGCGTTTCAGGGGAGGTGCCATGGGGGGCACTCCCTGGTGTTTAGGGAGCTGGTAGGCTCGGAGGCAGTGTAGTGCCCGGGGGTGCCATTGTAGGGGAATCGGCAGAGGGTTGTGCCTGCCAAGGGGAGCCACGCGTCCCAGCCATTAGACCGTGTGAGGGCACGGAAAGAAAATTGGGGGGGGGCGAGGCCCGAAATTGTGAGGACACCAACACAGGCAATGGGAATCTGGGTTTTTAGAACCAATAGCTTAAGCGAGAGGCGCTTGTTGAAAGCCCCGGGGTAGTTTAACAGTAAATGGATAGGGTAGATTAGGAAGTGTACCCCTCCGCACCATCCATCCCTTCGCTCTCGTTGTGGGCCGCTGGACCCATTTTGGGTGAAGATCACTGAAGTCTGGGGAGGCCATCCTGAGGCTTCATTGGGCCTCGACACAGGACGCTAGCTCTCCCTTATTCCCCTCCAGGAAGGGAACGTAGGGGTTGGGAGTAGGCTAGGGGACGATAGGTTAGCCGAACAAGGACAGTAAAGGGGATTAGGGGACGATTTATAGCGGGGAAGTAAAAAAGGAAATAAAACAAAAAAAAATAAGTTGGGGCTAAATTGGGCTTGACAAATTAAGGGGGTGGGTATAGACAGTGACAGGCAAAGGCGATAGGTGGGAGGGAGACAGTAGGCAGGTCCGAGCCCGCCTTATGAGTGGCCAGCACCACCGCACTCCCTCCACCAACCTCCACTGCAAGGCCTGTGCCGGCCAACTTCATCGGCTGGCCGTGTTTCGCTTCAAGGCCTGTGCCGGCCACTTCATCTGCTGGCTGTGTTCCTTGAAGGCCTGTGCCGGCCAGATCGTCTGCCGGCTGTGTTTGCCTGCAATGGCCTTGTTCTGCAGGCTGTGGTTGCCTGCTCACCTTTGCCATGCCATGCCCACTGCCCCTGTTTACCAGGCCCGTTCAATTTTTGCTTTGCCCCCCCCCCCCTGTTCATTGCCATGTGCGCCAGGATCAGAAAGCAACAGTTTGCAAGCTGCAAGAACTGCCCTGTTGGCAGCTACCACACGGGCCTGCAGTGGCGGCCCGTGCACCGTGTTTGCGTCCATCCATTCATCCATCCATCCATCCGTTGTGCTCATTGCGTGTGCCACTTGAGTTGGCACGGAGACTGCGTTTGTGCAGCCCGTGCACCATTTTGTTGCTTGCATCAGTGCCCGTTCAGTATTCTGCAGGGACTGCCTTGCGGGCAGCCGCACCAGGAGACTGCGTTTGTGCAGCCCATGCACCGTTGTGGTTCACTGCGTTCGGTTCAAAAGGGAAGGCCTTGGACTGCGTGTGAGCAGCCGGCCACGTTCCCTGTCACCTGCATTGTTTGAGCCAGAGACTGCATGCGAGCAGCCTGGCTCCCTGCGAACTGCTTTCTTTTTGCAGAGTCCATTGATCCTGGGCCATGGTTTAGTGTAAAATTTGTAAGTTAAGGTTATGATGTACTGTACATACGAGTGCGCCCCCGGCATGTCTGTCTAAGCGCCGGCAATTTTATTTAAGTCGTCTGTGTGAGTGGGTTTGTCTAGTTAGTTACTCAGCCCTCAGGTTATTTATTTTGGGGACACGAATACCATGAATGTCGCACTCAGGGATCCCGAGGTAAATCGTACTAGGGGAGAACTACACATGATGGCACACGAGAATTTGACGACTCGGGACGAGTCTGTAAAAAGGGGAGGGGGTAGTGTTGCGGTTGAGGAAATTCGCAAACCACCATTCAGATCCTGTAGGTGAGATATCTCTGTAAGTACATGTGTAGTTAGCCCCAAACCCGTTGTTTAGAGGGAATAAATGTGATTCATTCGGGCTGCGACCCTTTAAGATAGCCGTTTTTCTGTTCTATCTTTATTTTGAACCAACCACGTCTCAATTGCCATCACACAACAACCACCAACCGCAACGCCGCTTCACAACAACAACAACGCCAACAGCCACGACCTTTACCTTCACAACTCGCTCCCGCAAACATCGCATCACCGCCATTCCAAACGTCGCCGTGGCCATGGACCATCACTTTAAACCCTCCACCACCTTCGCCTCTCCTTCTGCGGCCATTCCCGCACCGCTTGTGGGCACCGAGCGTCAGGCTGTCCTGGCCTCGTGCGGGACGCGTGCCAAGCCGCGGGTGCAAATAGCGGCCTTTCCGAGGAGAAGTCGGATCAGGAATGATAACGCCCACTTCTGATCCGTCCAATCAGCAAGCGCGGAGCGGTTTGGCCCCGCCTCCAGGCGCGTCGGAGTAGAATCGATATATGCAAATTCGAGGATCAGGGGAGACTCACGCCCCTTTTTCTCCGTCCAATGGGCGAGCGTGGCTCCACCCCCGAGCTCGTTCTGATACAGAAATTTGCATATGGGTTCTCCTGCCGGACTATAAAGCGCCGAGTGCGGGGCGAATTTAGTCAGTTTTCGGTCAAGGAGAGTTGGAGAAAAGGTCGAGGCAGTCAAGTCGGGTCTGGAGAGGAGCAGTCTGTGGAGCCGTGAGTCAAGTCGGGTCTGGAGAGTGGCAGTGTGTCAGGGCTCGGAGTCTGTCGGGGAGCTGCAGAGATAGGAAGCCTGGAGCCTGGAGCGCGGTCGAGGTGGTTTGCTGCAGTCGGCTGAGGAGAATTGGGGAGGAGGTCGAATAGCTCGGGTCCAAGGCAAGGAAGACGGCGGTCGGCGACGAGCTCGCAGTGGAGTCGCTCGTCGCGGGACCCAAGCAAGCCAGCTATCCTCTTTCCCCAGAGCATCAACAATTCCCCCCTTTTTTCCCCTCGCGCTGAGATAGTGCGAAAAGGGGGCCACGTTCCCACCCCACTCCAAGCAGTGCCAACGAAACCCGCGAAGGAGCGTGGAGTCGGGGCGCCACGACATTTGCGGCTCATCACAAGACACGGGTAGGATCCACCCGGTCTCGCGGCCCACAGGCCCCGTCTGCCCCCTTGTCTTTGAGGGTGGTCCTTTTCTTTTGCTTTTGAGTAAATGTGTTGTCGGCGCCGTCTGTAAAGTAAAACTGTGTAAGTGTTGCCGTGTGCTCGCGTAGTCGGTAGTATCTCTGCATTGTTGTGTTTCTTTTGTTGCAATTGCTTTTGGTGCATAATTGTTGTAATTGTATATGTGTGCTTTCCGTGTGCCGCGGAATAAATGTGCCTCATGTTGAACTGTTTTCCCGTTTCGCTTCGTCTTTTCTTTAATTGAATCTCCATTTGCTTCACGTAAAGGGTTGGTAGTGGGCTTAATACGCCCGATAATTAATCGGAACCGTCGAGGCCGACGATAACACCGCTCGGTTATCCCGCAAGTACAGAACGGGTCGCTTAAGTGGCCCGTGTCCGGAGTCGACCTGGGGCGAGGTGCAATCGCCCGGTCTACCCTCCGCGTGGGTACTTAGGTAGGTCGAGTTTGGCGAACAACCCTATCCCACGCGGGGGGCCGATTGGCACGATCGTGGTGAGGCCGAAAGGCCCACCCGTGACTAGCTCCCGGCGTTAGTCCGAGAGGGTCACGACAGAATTGTCCGTCCGGTGGGCGACGTGCCGCGATTCGAGTTACATGGCCGGTCGCACGCCGGCGGGCACGAATTCGCAACAATATATATATATATATATATATATATATATATATATATATATATATATATATATATATATATATATATTGTTGTGGTTTCCCGCCGGCGCGTCGCCACAAGCACGACCCTCGATGAAGCAGTGGGGCCGACTCGGCTCTGTCGCCCGGAATTTACAGATCGCCGGCCCAGTTAAGTCCAGCTCGATGGGTCCTGGTTATTTTGGACCGAAATACGCCAATGGGGAGATCATGTGGGGTCGGGTTAATTGCCACCTTCAACTTACCAAAGTACCCAGGTGATCCAGCGACCAGGTTATTTCACCCTCGGCGGAACTCGTACGAAAGCGAGCCGCTTAAGCGGCCCGTTCCGTGTGCGAGGCCGAGCGGTGATATCGCCGAATTCCGCCGGCCCGATTATCTTGTGACCCTCCAAATGGCCGACTAATCCCTCACACGCAACATGCTCAGTCAATGAAAGAATCGACGCGACGAGCTGAAAACATTGAACAATTGGGGTTTATTTATACAGTAATCAGGAAACCAGGGAAGCATGCAAGAGCAGAACTATACCGAATACAATAAATGCAATGCAATAATTTACAGCACACATAGCACTTAACAGTTCTCTACTTGTTAGACGGGCCTACGGACACACGGACACACACACACCCAAAAAATGGTGGCTGATGCCTTTAATAAGGACTTCACCTTGGAGGGACAGATGAGCTGAAACCCAGAACCTATCTCGAACCTCTCCACCTCGTGTGGTCTTCAAGCTGTTCGGACCCGAGCTCCAGCGAGGGCGAGCTGGATCCATTCGCCGTGAGCCGCGATCCTTCCCAAGCTCCAGCGGATCCCCCTCGTGCTCCGGATCACGTGCTGGTGAGACGAAACACCAAGCCTTCCCGAAGATGCGTCGCTTTCCAAGTACAGCCAGCTGAACCAAGATGAGGCCACAAAGCAGAACAAAGGCCGAACCAAGATAACTCGGAACCAGCACGACCTTTTGAACCACCGACTGCATGCCAACTCAAAGAAGCACCAGCAGAACAACAACCTCGAACCAACTCGACCATCCTTGAACCAGGCCGACACTCCTCGACAACCAGGCCGAAGAAGAACCACGACAACCAACCAGCCACAACCCTCTTCCGATGAACGACCCCCAACAAGACCCAAGAACCAACTCGAGCCAAGCAGAGGGTCCCTTTTTTATCCCTATCGGCCCCCTCCCCACTCCCGGCGTGATTCATGCCCTCATGCGCCGCACAACCGCGGGTGGGAGGGAGTTGTTTACGTCATTGCATCACGGGACGGGAGGGTTCTTCTTCCTCTTTGCAGAGGAGGGGGAGGGTCGTTCATCTTTGTGTTCTGATCGAACCCTAACTATTAAAATGAATCACAGCGCTTTCATCGATTTTTACCCATTAAACAATGGAAGGCAATCTATCTATGGAACATGCACTTACCGAGATAACTGAGCTAAAAGACCTGAATGATGAGTGTGATTTTGGTTTCCAGATTCGCAACAATATATATATATATATATATATATATATATATATATATATACATATATATATATATATATATATACATATATATATATATATATATATATACATACATATATATATATACATATATATATATATACATATATATATATATATATATATATACATATACATACATATATATATATATATACATATACATACATATACATATACATACATATATATATATATACATATACATACACATACATATATATATATATATATATACATATATATATATATATATATATATATATATATATATATATATATATATATATATTGTTACGGCTGTGGAAATTGGCATTACACCATAAAGAGCCCTCAGGTGAGATATCTCTGTTGGTACATGTGTAGTTCGCCCAAACCCGTTGTATAGAGGGAATTTATGTGATCCATTCGGGCTGCGATCCTTCAGTTAGTCGTTTTTCTTTCTCTATCTTTTATTTCAAACAAACAAAAACCGCCAACGATGCTGGTGGGCTTTTCCCGCCATTCTTCCCCACGCTTGGTGTGAGGGAAGGGGGAAGGGCAGCTCGCCGCCGATTGGTGAATGAACAGCGTGAGGCGGTCGGGGTGAGGGAACGCCCCTTTTCGAGAACCCTCTCGAAGGAGGGTGGAGCCGAAAACGGGGCAGAGCGAAGGGCAGAGCCCCGCGCTATAAAGGACGAACACGGGCGGGGCGCCCTCTCTCTCTTCCTCCACTCTCTTCCTCCTCCTCTTCCTCTTCGCTAGTCTGCGTGTGGTTGTTGCTGTTGGTGGTTCCTTCGTCTACGAGTTCTTCAGAGTTCTCCTACGAGTCCAGCTGGAGGGAGTCGAGTCGGCGCATCCTCGTCCTGGGCCCTGTCGCAGTCTACAGCGGGAGAGGGCGAGCCTTCTGCCAGGTGCCGGAAGCCCCGTTCGTGGCACGGAGCGGCTACATGTGCCGGCGCCAGGTGCGAGTCGCAGACCACATCGGGGGAGGCTCGGATTCGAGGTCAAGGATGCGACGCTGGACGACGCGTGCAGGGAAGTCACAACTTTCTCTTTTCCTTTGGGTTCGTGTAAATGACTGTGGGTGGCGCCTGTCCTTGAAGTAAAACTGGTTAAGTGTTGCCGTGTGTCGGGTTTAGTCGGGACATCTCTTTTGCCTGTGATTGTGCATACGTGCCATTTCTTGACCTGCTTTTGCTTTATTGTACATGATGATTGTGACTGTATACGTGCCTTCAGTGCTGGTCTGCGTGTGCAATTAAACGTGCGTGTGTGAACTTGCAACCCGTTTCGCTGCGTCCTTTCCTTCGTTTTAATTTCCATATTGCATCACGTAAGGGGTTCGGAGTGGGTTTAAAACTCCCAGTAATTAAACGGAACCAGCAAGGCCGACCATAACACCGCTCGGTTACACTGTAGCACGGAACGGACCGCTTAAGCGGATCGTGTCCGGAGTCGGCCTGTGGCGTGGTACGATCGCCTGGTCGACCACTCGTGCAGGTACTGAGGTAGGTCGAATTTGGCGAGAAAACCTATCCTGCGCGGGTGGGCAATTGGCACGATCATGGTGAGGTTAAACCCCCACCCGTGACTCGCTCCCGGCGTTGGTCCGAGAGGGTCACGACAGAATTGTCCGTCCGGTGGGCGACGTGCCGCGATTCGAGTTACGTGGCCTTTCGCACGCCGGCGGGCGCGAATTCGCAACAATATATATATATATATATATATATATATATATATATATATATATATATATATATATATATATATATATATATATATATATATATATATATATATATATATATATATATATATATATATATATATATATATATATATATATATATATATATATATATATATATATATGGTGGTCGCTAGACTACCGTTATTCTCAGGTTTTCCGTCTGTCTGTATGCATGTAATGGACAGCTCTGGAGGCCAGAGGAGTCAACCGATTTTGTTGAATCTTGACTGGTAGGTTCATACCAGGATCGAGTTGTATGCTTTTGAGCACCGTTGCTATGGACAGGATCGTTGCCGAGCAACGGGACTTTGAAATTCTTGAAAATATATATGTATGTATATATGTATGTATATATATATATATATATATATATATATATATATATATATATATATATATATATATATATATGTATATATATATACACACATATATATATATATATATATATATATATATATATATATATATATATACATATATATATATATATAGATATCTTCTTCTTCTTCTTCTTTCGGCTGCTCCCGTTCGGGGTCGCCACAGCGGATCATCCGTATGATCTGCACAGGGATTTGGCACATGTTTTATGCCGGATGCCCTTCCTGACGCAACCCTGGTCGCCTCTTACGACACAGGGATAATATATATATATATATATTGAAAATCAAAAATCGGCTTCGTGCTTTTATGCGCACTATAATCAACCTCGGTCAAAAATTTTCAGCCCAATCCGTCAAAAATTGTATGACTAGTATGCAATTATGTAGCGACCACCCATGTTGCCTACCGGCTTGTATATACATATACAGTATATATATATATATATATATATATATATATATATATATATATATATATCCCTGTGTGTCGTAAGAGGCGACCAGGGTTGCGTCAGGAAGGGCATCCGGCGTAAAAACCTATGCCAAATCATTATGCGGACAACAAAACGAATTTCCATACCGGATCGGTCGAGGCCCGGGTTACCAACGACCGCCACCGGTACCGGAGGTCAGCAGGGTACCAGTGGAAATTGTGCTACTGCTGGCGAAGGAGGAGAAGGAGACGGGGAAGGTGAGTCCGGAGGCAGTGGGAGAGGGGGAAGGGTAGAAGTGTGGAGGTGAGAGTTGGAACTCTGAATGTTGGGACGATGACTGGCAAAGGGCGAGAGTTGGCTGATATGATGGAGAGAAGAAAGGTGGACATACTGTGTGTACAAGAGACCAAGTGGATGGGGAGTAAGGCTAGGAGCATTGGAGGTGGTTTCAAACTGTTCTACCATGGTGTGGATGGGAGGAGAAATGGTGTCGGGGTAATCCTGAAGGAAGATTATGTCAAGAGGGTATTGGAGGTGAGGAGAGTGTATGACCGAGTGATGAGTGTGAAGTTGGAAATTGAAGGGGTGATGATGAATGTCATCAGTGCATATGCCCCACATATGGGGTGTGAGATGGAGTATAAAGAAGATTTCTGGAGTGAGTTAGATGAAGTGGTGGAGAGTGTATCCAAGGATGAAAGAGTGGTGATTGGAGCAGATTTCAATGGACATGTTGGGGAAGGGAATAAAGAGGATGAGGAGGTGATGGGGAGGTACGGTCTCAACAAGAGAAATGTGGAAGGGCAAATGGTGGTAGAGTTTGCAAAAAGAATGGAAATGGCAGTGGTAAATATGTATTTCAAGAAGAAGGAGGAACACAGGGTGACATACAAGAGTGGAGGAAAGTGCACACAGGTGGATTACATCTTAAGTAGGAGATGCAACCTGAAAGAGATTAGTGACTGTAAGGTTGTGGCAGGGGAGAGTGTAGCTCGACAGCATCGATTTGGTGGTCTGTAGGATGACTTTAGAGGTGAGGTTGAGGAAGAGAGTGAGGGCTGAACCAAGGACCAGATGGTGGAAGCTGAAGGAGGAAGACTGTTGCATGAAATTTAGGGAGGAGGTGAGACAGGCGTTGGATGGTGGTAAAGATGGGTGGGATGATTGGGCAACGACAGCAGAAGTTGTGAGGGAGAGAGCTAGGAAGGTACTTGGTGTGACATCTGGACAGAGGAAGGAAGATAAGGAGACTTGGTGGTGGAATGAGGAAGTACAGGAAAGTATAAGGAAGAAGGGTTGGCGAAAAAGAAGTGGGATAGTCAGAGAGATGAAGAAAGTAGGCAGGAGTACAAGGAGTGGCGGCGAAAGGCAAAAAGAGAGGTGGCAAAGGCCAAGGAAAAGGCATATGACGAGCTGTATGAGAAGTTGGATACAAAAGAAGGGGAAAAGGATTTATACCGATTGGCAAGACAGAGGGACCGAGCTGGGAAGGATGTGCTGCAGGTTAGCGTGATAAAGGACGCAAATGGGAATGTGCTGACGAGCAAGGAGAGTGTGTTGAGAAGGTGGATCGAGTACTTTGAGGAGCTGATGAATGAAGAAAATGAGAGAGAGAAGGTTGGAAGAGGTGGAGATAGTGAATCTGGAAGTGGGGTGGATCAGAAAGGATGAAGTGAGGACTGCTATGAAGAAGATTAAAAGTGGAAAGGCGGTTGGCCCAGATGGTATACCAGTGGAGGCATGGAAGTGCTTAGGAGAGATGGCAGTGGGGTTGTTAACCAGATTGTTTAATAAAGTCTTGGAAAGTGAGAGGATGCCGGAGGAGTGGAGATTAAGTGTACTGGTTCCGATTTTCAAGAATAAGGGTGATGTGCAGAGCTGTGGAAATTACAGAGGGATAAAGTTGTTAAGCCACACCATGAAGTTGTGGGAAAGAGTAGTGGAAGCTCGGTTGAGAGGAGAGGTGACGATCTGTGAGCAGCAATAGGGGTTTATGCCAGGAAAGAGGACCACTGATGCGATGTTTGCTTTGAGAATGTTGATGGAGAAGTATAGGGAAGGCCAGAAGGAGTTACATTGTGTGTTTGTGGATTTAGAGAAAGCTTATGATAGGGTGCCAAGAGAGGAGTTGTGGTATTGTATGAGGAAGTCGGGAGTGGTGGAGAAGTATGTGAGGATCGTGCAGGATATGTATGAGGACAGTGTGACAGCGGTGAGGTGTGCGGTAGGAATGACGGACCGGTTTAAGGTTAAAGTGGGATTGCACCAAGTATCGACTCTGAGCCCTTTCCTGTTTGCAATGGTGATGGACAGGTTGACGGACGAGATCAGACTGGAGTCTCCATGGACTATGATGTTCGCTGATGACATCATGATCTGTAGGGAAAGTAGGGAGCAGGCTGAAGCGAGCTTTGAGAGGTGGAGGTATGCACTGGAGAGAAGGGGAATGATAGTCAGTAGGAGTAAGACGGAGTACATGTGCGTAAATGAGAGGGAGGGTGGTGGTATGGTGCGGTTGCAAGGAGTTGAGGTGGGGAAGGTAGATTGGTTTAAATACTTGGGATCAACTGTCCAAAGTAACGGAGAGTGTGGGAGAGAAGTGAAAAAGAGAGTGCAGGCAGGATGGAGTGGGTGGAGAAGAGTTGCAGGAGTGATTTGTGACAGAATTGTAGCTGCAAGAGTGAAGGGAAAAGTATATAAGACGGTAGTGAGACCAGCTATGTTGTATGGTTTGGAGGTGGTGGCACTAACAATAAGACAGGAAGAGGAGCTGGAGGTGGCAGAGTTAAAGATGCTGTGATTCTCGTTGGGAGTGACGAGGATGGATAGGATAAGAAATGAGTATATTAGAGGGACAGTGCAGGTAGGACGGTTTGGAGACAAAGTGAGAGAGAGGCGAGATTGAGATGGTTTGGACATGTGCACAGGAGGGAAACGGAGTATATCGGGAGAAGGATGTTGAAGATGGAGTCGCCAGGCAGGAGGAGAAGAGGAAGGCCAAAGAAGAGGTTCATGGATGCGGTGAGGGCGGACATGCGGGTGGTTGGCGTGTCAATGGAAGATGTGGAGGATCGAGCGAAATGGAGACGGTTGATCCGCTGTGGCGACCCCTAACGGGAGCAAGCCGAAAGAGGAAGAAGATATATATATATATATATATATATATATATATATATATATATATATATATATATATATATATATATATATATATATATATATATATATATATATATATATATATATATATATACACACACACACACACACACACACACATATATATATATATATATATACATATATATATACATATATATATATATACATATATATATACATATATATATATATATATATATATATATATATATATATACAAATATACACAGGGGGCTGCAAAAGTAATGTAATGAAAAACAATAATGAAAAACATCTCATTTAATATAATAATAACTAAATAAATAACTGGCATATTTTTCGTGAATCATGGAATCTAATACACTGGATGTTGGGCCGGCTAGAAATAAGTTCAGGCGGGAGTGGAGACAGCAATAGAGGCGCAGATGATGGTAAATGAGACGAAATATTCTAATAGTTTGTAATTCCATTGAATGAAAAATTAGGGTATGGTGAGATACGAATCCGTACACTTCTGAACTTCCATGGTGAAAATGGACTGCATTTTCGAACTCAGTGGGGTCGATTTACTCTAAGAAGTGTTTAGACGGACAACAAATTAATTATAGATTAGAAAATATCGAAATGATAAGGATAAGTTACTCAACTCCAGTAATGATAAATCTTGTTTTAAGTCATATTTTCGAAATGGTAGTGAATTCAATGTCGGTGCAGTCATTTCTTCGAGTAAATCAACCCCATAGAGTTCGAAAATGCACTCCATTTCCACCTCGGATATCCAGAAGTACCTGTAATCGTACCTGGCCATACCCTGATTTAACTAACTCATGAAACTAAAAGTCATCATATGTAGTGACCTCTAAATCACCCCGATCAACTTAAATTTTTTTATGCGCGTTATTGAATCATAGTGGAATAATTTAAGGCTTGTGGAGACAACATCTGAATTTTTTTATATTTTTTTGCTGTTTTTGGACCACCCTAATGTATATATCGATATATATTATATGTATATATATATATATATATATATAAATATGTATATATATATATATATATATATATATATACATAGATATGTATATATACATATATATATACATATATACATATATATATATATATATACATATATACATATGATCCGCATCGTGATTTGGCACATGGTCGTGATCATCCGTATGATCCGCATCGTGATTTGGCACATGTTTTACGCCGGATGCCCTTCCTGACGCAACCCTGGTCGCCTCTTACAACACAGGGATATGGTACACCTATTTTAACCGGGGTATACACCGGCCCAGTATACTGGTACTCATTTCGCCGACCTCAGAAGGATGACAGGCTGAGTGAACCCCCTGGTGTATTAATTCAGTGGCCCAACGGGGCTTGAACTCAGGACCTCTTGGATCCCAAGCCGCTGCCCTAACCACTGCGCCAACACCAGGCTCCTACATACATATATATAATATATGTATATAAATATATGTGTCATATAGATTTCTTTTCCAGTAAAAGGAAGAGTGATCATTGGCCGATCAAATTAAGCATGTAGCATTTGCCATGCTTCTGTGTTATTTAATTTAAGAGCAAAGAACGAATCAATGTTGCAAACTGACATCACTGGTTATTCCCTTGTTTAATAATTGCCATGCAATTTTAACCCAGGATGTGTAGCAAATTCATGCTTGTTGGTTATTAGCATACATTACATGACTTTAGTGATCAAAGATTATTTTTTTCAACATTAAACGGTCATTGTTTTTTTTGTTTGATTGGTGTTCAACGCCATACTCAAGGGTATATCGCGTATATGATGACGGATTCTCCATTTCTTACTCCGTACTACTTAATATGATGGAAACCCGGCAGGAAACCAAGGATAAACCACCCCCGCGATAGCCGAAGTCACCTCATGTGACTCCCTTATATACCTAAGCAGGTTGATTGGGCGGTGGATACATCGAATGAGGATGGGTACTCAGACGCGCTAACCATTAAGCCAAGGCGTGGGTCCCATAAAAGTCACAATAGAGGTTTGACCAGGCTTGAACCAAGATATGCACCAACTATGGAGCCCATGATATAACTATTGTAGTGCTCAGAGTTTATGCTGTGAAAGTTTTACAACCTTTCATTTTTTAGTTTCTCAACTCTGAATATTATGGTGGAACAGTTAACATGAATGAAAGAGAGATAACCAGGAGTAAAGTACTGACAACTCTGGGTTTCTACTTGTTCAGCTTTGACAACACTTGTTTTTTCATTGCACGGCTAAACTTTATACCATATAAATTATGACACCCCTGGTTATTTGTTAAAGTAATATTGTGAGAGGAAACCTTATGTTGCCAACTATTGGCAGGTGCAATAACCCTGAAATTTATCAAAAGTGACATCTCTGGTTTTCCCCTTGTGGTCTTCATATATATATATATATATATATATATATATATATATATATATATATATATATATATATATATATATATATATATATATATATATATATATATATATATATATATATATATATATATATATATATATATATATATATATATATATACATTGTTATGGAAATGGCCCTTATTGGACTACTAAATATAGGATTAGCTCACATCCCCCATTAAATGCATGTTTCGCAATGTTGTGTGGTAAAACGGACGTTACCTGTGTGTCGGGAGGTGTAGGATGCAAGTTTATATTGTTCGTACAGTGGTGGTGTGCCAAGGGCTCCCTCTTCCGCCTCCCCTCTTTGGACAATAGGCCCCGCCCAGTCGGCTGAGAGGGTGTGGCCAAAAAGAGGAAGTGAAGCTAAGGGGAGGAGTTTGTCGGCTTCGCTGAGAGAGGGGTGCTCGTGTGGCGAAGCGAGCGAACGAAAGAGAAACCAAAGAGTACAGAGTGTGGAAAACAGTCGGGTTTTCGAGGCGTGCTCGGGGTGGTTTCGAAGCGAGCGAACGAAGGAGACACAGTGTTGGATCTGCCGGGAGAGACGCTGAACCTGCCTGCACGTCGATTCTGCATTTTTGGCAGTAAGAGAGGCTGCTTGCACGTCGAGTCTGCCTTTTTGGGGCAGTGGGAGAGGCGGCCTGCACGTCAAATCGGCGATCGACTCTTATGAGTAGGTGATTCTGCCGTGAGAGAGACGGCAGCCATCTTTGAGAAGCGAGTGTGGAAAAGGAAAGAAAAGGTGAATCGACAGAGAGAGAAACTGAGAGGACGGAGTTGGAAAGTCGGGCTTCGAGGCGGGAAGGCAGGAGAGGAGACGACGGAGCCTCTGATGGTCCCTGCTCACACCAACGGCTCGACACGTTTGCCGATCCGCTTGCCGGAGTCCGGCACCTCGATTTGGGCCTTGTCTGGTGAACAGGCCAGGCCTGGATTTGTATGCTGGACCTAAAGAGAAATCAGCTGAGGCCCATCATCGACGTTACGCGAGGTCAGAGCGCGCGGAGACCACGTGTGGTTCGGAAAGGAAAGAGTGCGGCACCACCATCTTGCCACGCAGCGCGTTCGAGCTGGGGCTCGAATCCGTGGTCATCCGCCTGTTGCGAGCGACATTTGTGCTTTTGACACTGTCCTCTCGTCCATGAAATATCACCAAGTACTCTGTCTTGTCTTTCATGCATGCTGTCTGTCTGTCTGTCTGTCTGTCTGTCTGTTTTTGTCTGCACGTGTTGTATAAGGTATATCTCGGTTGCGACCCCCTCAAAACCTGTAGTCTGTGGTTCCCCAGTTAAGAACGGGTTAAAGATTGTTAATGAAAGCATTGTCATGAATGTTTTGCTTCTGTCGTGTTCCCCGATGTTCCCCAATAAATCTGGTTGGTTCGTATGAAGTTGCCGCTATGGATAAATTTGTGTCGTGTCAAGGAACGATCAGTCCGATTGGCATATAAAACCAAAATGGTTACAGACTGGCAGAAAACGCTCGGCATCTGACACAACCAGTCTGTAACCGGCGTTCTATTTCCCCAACTGGTAAGGTACAAGGATTACGTTGGTATCGCGATTGAAGACGCGTGACCGAGGCCTGTGCCGAGCTGGCCGGCGTTATAACCCCCGGAAATGGCGGTGATGAGGGAGGTGCCAAGAGTCGGGCGAGAATCCCGCCACAATATATGTATGTGTGTGTGTGTGTGTGTGTGTGTGTATGCAGGGGGCTACAAAAGTAGGTATACAGTAATGAAAAACAAAACATGCGCACAAAACGTATCTTACTGTATACCTACTCTTGCACCCCCTGTATTTTCATACATATATAGATACATACATACATACATACATACATACATACATACATACATTGTTACGAATTCGCGCCCGCCGGCATGCAATCGGCCACGTACCTCTAATAGCAGCCGCGTCGCCCACCAGACGGACAATTCAGTCGTGACCCTCCTGGAACTCTCGCCAGGAACCAGTCACGGGTGGGGGTTTAACCTCACCACAGCCCAGTCCGCATTTGACCCGCGTGAAATAGGGTGAATCGCCGAATGTCGATATACCTAAGTACCCACACGGGTAACGTACCGAGGGGCTGCACCGCGCCGCTTAAGCGGTCCGTTCCTTACTACAGTGATAACCGAGCGGTGTTATCACCGACCTCGACGGATCAGATTCTCTTTAGCGGGCGTTCAAACCCCACTACTCATTCCACGATGCAAGATGGCACTTTCAAAGGGGAAATAGGACACGACGAACGGGATACATTTCACACAAGGACATTTATTTTTCCAAGCATGTATTACACACACAACACAAGCAAGGCAGTAATGCAATGCACAGGCAAGAAATAGAAAACAAAAGCAATACGGCCGACTATAATTATAATGTACAAGCACTTAAACAAGTTCTACTTACAGGGACACGGCGCCACAGCAGTCATACAGAACAAAAGAAATGGAAAGACCTCCTCACAGGCAGGGGGGTAGACGGGGTCCGGAGACCTTTATGGTCGTGGGCCGTGGATGACCGAAAAGGCCCACGAGACCGTGCAGGTTACCTGCACCCTCGAGGTGTCTCGGTGGGCAGGTCGCGACGTCTGCTCCCCAAGGCAGCTCGCGTGACCGCGCCTGACTCCGGGCCTTGCGACGATGGGCGGTAAGCTCTCTCCGGCGCTCCTCGCCAGACGCGCAGGTTTGCACCACACAGCCGGTAGAGCTGCGCCTCCCGTCTGCATTGCCCGGACTCACCACCGGCCCGCACCTTTGCCAACAGGTCGCTCAGCAGGACCACCGGGAGACAGGGGAAGAAATCAGCGCCAAGACGAGAGGGAGGGAGAGGGAGCACGACCTGACGTCCACGAGAGAGCGAACTCGACTTCGACCACCAAGAGAAAGAACTCGACCTTGACCACCAAGAGAGCGAACTCGACCACCAGGAGAGCGAACTCGACCTCGACCACCAAGAGAGCGAACTCGACCTCGACCACCAAGAGAGCGAGAGCCAGCGTACTTATATTGCGCGGGGCTCCGCCCTTCGCTCCTCCCCGTTTTCGGCTCCGCCTCCCTTCGAGAAGCTTCCAAAAAGGGGCGTTCCCTCACTCCGACCGCCTCACGCTGTGCATCCACCAATCGGCAGCGAGCTGCCCTGCCCCCTTCCCTTCACACCAAGCGCGGGGAAAATCCCACAGGCTCCGCAAGAGCTTTTGTTCTGCCAATCCTGCCCGCGTTCTCAGACGGTTCCTGACGCGGAAACCGTCGCAGCGTGGACCGTGGAGGATGGCTTTCGGAAGTGGGGGTAGTGGTGAAGATGGTGGTGGTTGTTGTGAGGGAAATTGTAGTGTGGTTGGCGTTGTGACATACTTGGTGGTGGTTGTTGTTTGCGTGAAGGTTTGTTGCGTGCTTGGCGTTGCGGCGTACTTGGTGGCGGTTGTTGTTTGCGTGTAGGTTTGTTGCGTGCTTGGCGTTGCGGCGTACTTGGTGGCGGTTGTTGTTTGCGTGTAGGTTTGTTGCGTGCTTGGCGTTGCGGCGTACTTGGTGGCAGTTGTTGTTTGCGTGTAGGTTCAAAATAACGATAGGTAAAGAAAAACAGCTATCTCAAAGAGTCGCAGCTGGGTGAACACGAAGAATTCCCTCTAAACAACGGTGGGGAAACCTATCTGAACACTCACTTACCAGGATAACTGACTGAGGACCTATATGGTGTTCTGCGAATTTCCACAGCCGTAACAATATATATATATATATATATATATATATATATATATATATATATATATATATATATATATATATATATACATACATACATACATACATACATACATACATACATACATACATACATACATACATACATACATACACACACACACACACACACACACACACACACACTAAAAAAAAATATATATATATATATGTATATATATATATATATATATATATATATATATATATATATATATATATATATATATATATGTATGTATAAACACACACACATGTATCTTTATATGTCGTGAAACCAATCCTCTGACCGAAGCTGAATGACTGACGTCACTATCACGAAGCAGAGCTATGTCTGCAGCTCCCTGAAGAGAGCATATTGCAGAACTAATTACAATGATGCTAAATGTAATTATATGTCAGAAGGTAACTTGTGACACTTGACGGTCGGTAACTGCATTTTCATTGACTTGTGACAGCTTCCAACATATTTTACCCAATCTTCCAAATACTTGCTACTTTGTTATATTGTTATGCATGTATGTATTTCCAAACAAAACACTGA
Organism: Eptatretus burgeri; assembly: GCF_056783735.1. NCBI lineage: Eukaryota > Metazoa > Chordata > Myxini > Myxiniformes > Myxinidae > Eptatretus > Eptatretus burgeri. The sequence goes on along the minus strand of NC_140978.1, from coordinate 38,912,141 downwards.
ATAAAGTTCCTCTTCAAGCCTCATTTACTCACTCTGACACTCTGTCACTCTCTCTGTCACTCTCTCACTCTGAATGTGGGTTCAATGCTTTCAAAGAAGCCTGACGAGAAGGATTACACTGGGTGGTTTACCTTTACCTTCAAACTGATATTCAGGGCAGGAACATATTCAATGTTACGGCCATAACTCATCTAACCTTCACGAAAGACACTGCAATTTTTAATGCATACCAACTGAAGCTAACAGATGGTCTCCAGCTTAACGTCCATCTGAGGAACGGCAGACTTTTTGATACAATGCCGTGCCTGCGAAGCAACAATCAGAACTTTATATGTGGGTGCTGAATCAAACAAAGGATTGACAGCTCAAAGGTAAGTGCACCAATTATGCAAAATCTTGTCGGAGTTGAATGGTCACAGGAGAATCGAGTCATAATTCAACTGGAAGCCAAGGCAAGACACTGTGTATAACCATACCGGGCACAATATGTGAAATGTGAAAACAGACACGTCATTTGTGGGTTATTTTTTAAAAAAGTATTCTTTACAAATTTTGATAATCCTATCTAAATACACGAACAAGCTATATGTCAATAAATGATCGATGCAAGAAGTGGAAACAATAACCTATTTTATCGCTTTTTGGGGAGAAACTGATGAAGTTTTAGGCGTTGCGTTTTAGGAGAAAATGATCGAATAAATTATCTTCAAATACCTGTAAAACTGCAACCGTGAAATTGATTCCTTACAAATGGATTTTCCTCACCATGCACGGGACGCATTCTGCATCCTTCCTACCTATTAAGTTCCTCTTCCCTCCATATCTCCCACCTCCCACTCACTCACCCGATTAAGGCTTCCACCTCCCCCTCTGCCCCCCTTTCTCAAACTTCCACCTTCCGCCCGACTCCTATCTCACCTATCAACCTTTCACTGAAGCGATGTACCAAACTTCATTATTACTATTCATACTGATCTGGTATACCTTCTCGACCGTCCTGGAAGGCCAATCCTACTTGTGCGAATCTGCAGAGGCTTCACAAGGCTGACATTTGGTGGGTATCGACCCTGATAAGAACAACAATACAATCTGGCCAAGCTTTCACTACTTTCTCCATCTTCCAAATCCTCTTCCTGACAACTGGTTGAAATTATCTCAAGAACATGTTCTTCCTCAGTTCCTTCGTTCATCAACGAAGGATCCATGACATGCAAAGCTCGTGATTTGGCAGAATGCTTGAATTGTGCCTTTACTAACAATTCTCAGATTCCCAATTCCTCCTGCTTCTTGTTGCACATCTCCCTCAACCCACAGCAACTCCAGGGAGCAGGTAAGTTTCTCACCTGATTTGACTAATCTTCAGCAGCTGCTCCTGATGGTATCAGTGTACTATTCCTCAAAACCTGTGCATCTGAACTGGCTGTTCTTCTTTTACTAGTCTTCTGCAGATCATTAGTGGAGTGTCGCCTCCTATTACTTTGAAAGGTGGATTAAGTCATTCCTATCCATAAGAAAGGTGCCAAGACAGAACCTATGAACTACAGACCAGCAAACATTCTTTCCATAATGAGGAAGGTAATAGAATCCATAATCTGAGCAGAACTCAGGGCCGAATCTTCTCCATCATGGCGATGTCACCATGTGCTCCTTCTGCTAATTGAGGAAAAGGATGGACACTCTAAGCACTGAGCAATAGGTCAAGGCAGTCTCAATGGTCATCTCTTGAATATGCAATACCATCTGGCACCCTCATGAGAAAGACGAGGCTGCGCTCACCATTTTAGTGACCAAAACCTTGTTGCACTTCCCACATACATGCTAACTAATAGCTGTTCACCGCCCCTATCCCCCCCCTCCCCCCCACCAACCGCTCTTCCCTAGACTGTGGAATCACCTCCTTGAGGCTGTCCAATCATGTGCTTCCTCTCCACGACTTTAACCCTAACTGCACTGGGAGTAAGGGGGGGAGGGGTAAGGGGGGGAGGGGTAAGGGGGGGAGGGGTAAGGGGGGGGGGGTTTGTCACATGTCCTACGAAAACAGCAATTATTACCTCCACCACCGAAGGTGAATGAGGTTATGTTTTCACCCCTTTCTGTCTGTTTGTCTGTGTGCAGGATATCTCAAAAAGTTGCGGACAGATCCGGATGAAATTTTATGGACAGGTTCGGTGTGTGACAAGGATGAACTGATTAGATTATGGTGAAGATCTGAATCCGAATCTGGATATGAGAATTATTTAATATTTAAAGTGATTCTTCACCATTGAGAGATCGGGCCAAAAACGATATATACGTGCAGCATGATATTTCAAAAATGTATTGGGCCCGATATGCTCTCGTGGATCAGGCATTATGTGGCGGAGGTATGCACTCTACCGGGTGCCCTTCTAGTTGCATATGTGTATGTCGGACACAGACATGTAGATAAGTGTTACATACACTCGGGCATTGCTGGTGTGATATAATTGTCCAATAATTTATTTTGAATATTTTAGCTTATTGCCTGAAACAAATTGCATGAAATTAAAAACAATGTAATTCATAAGAAATGAGAACAGCACTCGGTGGAGAGCATACCTCCGCCAGGTTGAACAGTTTACGTTTTGTATCCCATTGATAGGCTGAATCTGAATCCAGATCTGCACCAAAATTTAATCGGCTTGTTCTTGTCACCTCGCCAACTCATCCACCAAGTTTTGTGATAATCCATCAAAAACTCTTTTAGGTATTGTGCTATCAATAATTTTTGGCCCAATCTCTCAATGGCGAAGAATCACTTCGGAAATAGAAAAATTCTCGGATCGAGATCCAGATCCAGATCTTCATCAAAATCAAATCAATTCGTCCTAGTTACAAACCTAACTTGTCAACCAAGTTTCGTCTGAATCCAACCACAACTGTTTTGATATCTTGCTCATAGACGGACAGACAAACAGAGGTGAAAACACAACGGAGGTAACAAGGAGAATATAGTGGAAAGGGGGAAACACATTATCAGCAGAGTAGGGACACAACACAGAGACCCTTCGAGGAAGAATGGGCATGGGGAAGAATGATATCAAGGGGAGGGGCAAGAGGACACAGGGTGTGAACAAAATGGATAAGGAAAAAATTAGAGCAAGGGTGGGAATTGGGATGAAGAAAGATAATTATCAGAGAAAGCAAGACAAAGGAGTGTGCAAGTCAAGGGAATAATGGCTGGGCCCAACTAGCCGAGACAGACTCATAAGAACAAAATAACCAAACAGGAAGGCAAAAGATATGGAAATGAGCACACCGTACAAACAATAATAGACATAAGCAAAACTGTACAACAATTGATGCAAGAAACAAATATGGAACAGTTTACTTAACTTTGGGAGCGGGTCATTCGGAGAAGAGAAGAAAAGGTTCCCCCACCAGAAACTGGAAACGGTTTACCATTTTCTAGTGAATCACAACTATTTAAGTTACAATAATATTTCTGGTCAAGGGTGATATACATTTCGCTTTCTCTTGGTAAACTTCTCATGCAGATCTATTGTTGCATTCTCAAGAAATAGTTTGGGCTAGAAAAGAAAAACTGAATCCAACAATAACACATGTGTGACCGAGCTTCCATGCCAAGCCAAGTATTTGTTAAATAATCTGAAATGTAAGTCTGAAAATTTTTGCTTTGTTGTACCTGTACGTATGTTCATTCACTGCTATAATCACTCACAAGCACAATCAAATGTGGAATTATTAGCACATTGCAAATGGATTGAAATAGAACACATCGTTTGCTCCATCTTGAGTATTTCCATGACACCTGGAGCTTCGGAGCACAATGTACATTTCCTAATGTGTTTCAGATAACCATTAATGGGAGATATATCTGTGACACCTGTCGAACAAGAAACAGTGCAATTTGTGGCACTTTATCATGTCCCTCATTTCCTGATATCCTTACCTTCGAAAGGCACATGAATTGTTTCGAAATAAGACCGAGACAGAGCTGCCTGCATCCAAGTGACGTCCTGTGATTGTCACTAATGTCCCTCCTGAAACTGGTCCTTCAGCTGGATTCAGTCCAGCCAACAACGGTGACTGAGGGAGATTAATAAAGCAAACCAATAATGAATACACGTTACAATTTAGTTTCACACCATCATCATCATCATCATCATATTAAAGGCCCACTTTAGACACAAAAGTTCTGAGAAGTGCAATGTAATGTATTTCAAGATATGAAGGATAAACCTCTACGGAAGAACTCAAATATCACGCAAGATTTGCTGAGATTATCAATGAAGATTGAAATATAAAGTGCTTCTAAATTTTTAGACATACAAGGAATTGCGATGTGAAAGGTAAAGGGTAGGGGTGGCCCAGTAATGCATAAGTATAGTGAGAATCTCTGTTGTTCCTCTTGCTGCTGTCAGCTCTGCCATCCTGGAGCAAAGCTTTGTAGCAATGTGCGTGAGGCCACATGTCAATCATTTTAGACCCACAGGTCGTCTTTTAAGCATGTGTTCACCCTTCTTTCAAAATTACAACCTGACTCTCTCCCCCTTAAATCCAGACCCCCTCTCTATCTCGACCAAGTCACTTGAGCTTGGTTTCCCCAAGCACAGGTTTGACGGGGATTGTTTTGCAGATGTGCAAGGACACACCGCGCAGGTTGTATGAAACTCTGCCACATGGGCAGCTTATAAAGAGAAGCTCGCAGGCTCACATGAAGAGTGGACCGGGGAAACCCGTTGGTTCTCAATGAAAGTGAAAAGAGGGAGTAAAGATGGTGGAAAGTGTTCTTGAAAAACCTTTCACAAATTTCTCCAAATTACACAAGAAAATGTCAGTGCATAAAAAACAAATTGACATTTTCATTGGATATTATATTCAAATCTTTAGCACATCTCAATTGACTTGTTTCCAACAAAGATTTCACATGAATTCCAATGAGTGACAGAATGACGAGTTCGATGTCAGACATGAGCATTTCACAGCACGGGCCTTCGAAAGGGGGTTTAAATCACAACATTGCCACTTTGAATCGATATTGTTTTGCAGCATTTAAGCATCGATGGATGATGAAATTAGTCATTGAAATATTGAAATATCCAAAATAATATTTATCCATTTGACACCTTGAATGTATTTGGGATTAGAGGCATTCAAAGCATCAAGGTTGGCACTGATTGCGGAGATGTCAGGGCCTTTGATTCCGAGCCATTATCAGGTCAGGGCACAAAAGGCTTTTACAGGATATCATCTTCATCTTGTGTGAGATGTGGTTATTGCACCTTCCTGGGCATTGGAGGGTGGAGAAGGAAGACGATGCAAGGCCTATTCTTCTGAGTATGTCACCCTCAACATTTTCTGTTTCAGCAATTAAAGAGTACAGATAGGCAAAAACACCAACTTATTGCTATGCACTTCAACTAACGGAGGGTTCAATGAGGGCTTTGAGCTTTGTTTAAAGGCAGCTAATCACGGGTTCCTAAGGCTTCCATTATCTGGAGGGGCTGAATGGAGACGATCTAGTAGCTCGGCCAGAAGAGTGATCTCATCCATGGAGTTGAATTCAGTGAAATATTCTTCCCCCCGATAAACAAACCACACGTGCTACATCAAACTCACATTTTCACGACGCCATCACAAACAACATTAAAGATGGTTTGTACTGCCACTGCATGTCGCACACCACGATATTAAACCACTCAAGTGTCCAAGCTGTTAATTCAAATGCAGCTCATAGTGTTTTTGCAAAGGGCCTCTAGAAAGTTTACAAACTTATCTGGTATTCCTCAAGCATAAAGAGGCCACAGGAGGGATGGTCAGAAAACTTAATCAAAGGTCGCTTTAAGAATGACAGAGGCAACATTTGTCTCTGCTCAATTTGTTTCTGAGAAAGTAGTCATCAAGAAAGAATCCAAATAGCTGTTAGGCAGTCTAAAGGATATTTTGTTCACATCACTGGTGGTTGAAAATGGATGACCTGATCCTGATAAGATGGCTTGAAAAGTGGTGGCAATCTATAAATAAATATATATATATATATATATATACACACACATACAAATATATACACATACATATGTACAAGTATGTATAAATTTTTGAAAGAATTTTATGGCAAAGTACTTCTCTATGCAGGGTGTTCCTTAAGTCGATATCCCCCTTTTGCCAAGCTGTAGATCATGAAATATTTTAATGAAAATGCACGTTTCTGGCATCAAAATTTAGCTTAAGGATCACAATAGAGATGGCGCCGCTAACCCCGTACAATTATCCCTTTAAAAAAAAAGAGTAAACAAAAGAATCAGGCGCGTACGTCAGCTGATTTCCCGGGTGGAAGAGAAACGTGCCTGGAAGAAGATGTTGACCTTGCTGGCTCCAGTCTTCAATTCTTTTTTGATTTTTTGTTTTAAGGGCCAAATGCACAGGGTTTGCAGCACCATCTCTATTCTGATCCTCAAGCTAAATTGTGACACAAGAAACGTGCATTTTCATCAAATATTCCACGATCTACAGCTCAACAAAAGTGGGTTATCGACTTAAGGAACACCCTGGAGACAACGCTTTTGGTTTTCAAAGCACTTCTCTATATACTGTATAACGTGTTTGGTTTTATTGAACAGCAAATTGGAAGGAATCGTCAGTGGCCTGTATTGTAATTTTAATTGGCGTAAAAAAATTGTAGTTGTAAAAATTGTAATTGGCGGGTATTATCACCATTTTATATGGTCCTGCAATTGTTGGCAGCAGAAGTCGATCGTTGATGTTACATTCAAAAACCTTCATTTATAATACTAATCGCTCATCTCTATATTTGGATGGGGTAAATTGACAACCAATCTATAAATACAAATAACCCTGCTTACATACATGAAGCATGACAACGCGGACTAAAAACAAAATTCATTTATTACCTCCACCACTGAAGGTGGATGGAGGTTATGTGTTCACACGTCTGTCTGTTCGTCTGTGAGAGGCATGTTGTGGATGGATTCGGATAAAATTTTGTGGACAAGCTGAGTGTGTGACATGGACAAGTTGATTAGAATTTGGTAAAGATCAGAATCCAGATACAAGCTTTTTTTTTATTCTTAAAGCGATTCTTCATCTATTGAGAGATGGGGCCAAAATGATATTGTTACGGCTGTGGAAATTTGCAATACACCAGAAAGGTCCTCAGGTTAGATATATCGATAAGTTCATGTGTAGTTAGTCCACACCTGTTGTTTAGAGGGAATATGTGTGATTCATCCGGGCTGCGATGCTTTGAGTTAGCCATTTTTCTTTCTCTATCGTTATTTTGGACCATTAAGCCGCCAACAACTCAAACATCACCACCTTCGCCTCTTTACCTCCACAACTCCACCCCACAAACATCGCTTCACTGCCATTCCCAAACGATGCCCGCCAACAACCAAACCACCACAGCAAACGCCCCACCACCTTCGCCTTTCTCCTTCCACACCCAACAACCACACCACCTGGCAACACCGAATGTCGTGCTGTCCAGGGCCCGTTCGGTGATTCTTGCCGAACCCGTCGAGCCGCGAGTACACATGGATCCTTCCGGGAGAGGAGAAGTGGATCAGGAAGGCTTCACACCCTTTTCTCCATCCAATGGGCGAGCGTGGGGTGGTGTGGCCCCGCCTCCAAGTGCGTTTTGATCCGTAAATCTGCATACAAGCTCCTCCCCCGGTCTATAAAGACGCGATCACAACGCAGCTCGTGTGTGCAGAAAGGGGTGCAGAAAGTGGCGCAGAAAGTGGTGCTAGTTGGAAGTCATGGAGTCTGAATCGTGTGTTTGCGGGAATCGGACGGCGAAAGGGACGGAGCTCGGAGTTGAGGTCGAGGGACGAGTCACGGCGTGGAGCAGGGACGCAGAAGAGGACTCAGGGGTGAGAGTTCGCCGGAGTCGGTGCGGTCCGGAGACCCCGCTAGCGGGACGGAGCGTCCGCCATTCCCCTCTTCCCACCCCGAGCATCAACAATTTCCCCATCCACGCTGAGATAGCGCCGGTAACCCCGTCTGCTCCCCGCCCCAACCATGGTGTTGACCGACCAACACGTGCCTGCGCAGCGCACGCCTGGAGGAGCTCACCGACCATACCAGGGGCACGGAGTCAGGCGCATTACGCGGACATTGCGGCTAGCCCGCCATCGCGCCACGAGGGCGTGGGTAAGACCCCTTCGGTCTCATGGACCTGGCCGATCACCCAGGTCCCACGTTCATTTGGTCCACGGACCTGTCTGCCTCCTTGCCTGTGAGGGTGGCTTGTATTTTCTTTGCTTTTGGTGTAAATGTGTGTGTGTGTGTGTGTGTGTGTGTGTGTGTGTGTGTGTGTGTGTGTGTGTGTGTGTGTGTGTGTGTGTGTGTGTGTGTGTGTGTGTGTGTGTGTGTGTGTGGCGCCAGTCTATTAGGTAAACCCGTGTAAGTGCTTGTACATTGCTTTATTCGGTCGTAGCTCTGCGTTGCTTTTATTGTATGACTGTTATATGTGCATTTTTGTATGGCTGTGAATACGTGCCTTGTCGTGTGTGTGTGTGTGTGTGTGTGTGTGTGTGTGTGTGTGTGTGTGTGTGTGTGTGTGTGTGTGTGTGTGTGTGTGTGTGTGTGTGTGTGTGTGTGTGTGTGTGTGTGTGTGTGTGTGTGTGTGTGTGTGTGTGTGTGTGTGAGAGAAATAAAACTACTTGCCTGTCGAACTGTTTCCCGTTTCATTGCATCCTTCCCTTTGTTTGAAAGTTCCATCTGGCATCACGTAAGGGATTGGTAGTGGGTGTAGACACCCAATAAATAATCTGAACTGTGGAGGTCGACGATAACTCCGCTCAGTTATCCCCGCAGCACGGAACGAGCCGCTTAAGTGGTTCGTGTCCGGAGTCGACCTGCGGCGTGGTACAACTCCTCGGTACGCTACCCGCGTGGGTACTTAGGTATATCGACATTCGGCGATTCACCCTATTTCGCACGGGTCGAATGCGGACTGGGTTGTGGTGAGGTTAAACCCCCACCCGTGGCTAGCTCCTTGGCGGTAGTTCCAAGAGGGTCACGACTGAATTGTCCGTTCCGGTGGGCGACGCGTCGCGATTTGAGTTACGCGGCCGATCGCACGCCGGGCGGGCGAAATTCGTAACAATATATTGCCTGCTCGTTCCAAAAGTTGTGGACGCGTTATGACAAAAAAAAAATAAAAAAAATTAAAAAAACTTAGTGGAGGAGTTGGGTAGAACAAGCTGATGAGACAAGAACAAGCCAATTCGATTTTGGTTCAGGTCCGGATCCAGATGCGGCCTTTCAGTGGGATACATAACGTAAACTGTAAGCTGTTCAACCTGGCAGAGGGAGGTATGCACTCTCCTGAGTGCCGTTCTACTTATGCAAATTGTTCATCTTTTATTTGGGAGGTGTAAGTTGGCAACAGTCCGTTGGCTCAATTGTTAAATACAATTAACCCTGCTTATGTTCATGAAGCAAAAACATGCCAACTGCTTATGTGCATATATAATATATCGTGATTGCCCATCTCGGATAGATTGCAATTCATCAGTGGCCTGAGTGTGTTCAGTTACCAAATTTATTGTAGAGCACTCGCCAAGTGGCTTAAGCACTCCATTCAAAACAGTCAAAAAGGAATGGCTGGCTTCACAAGTGCAAGGAGCTAGCTGCTTGGTAACTGATCTTATCTTATCCCTTGATCTTATCTAAACATTCAGGAATTAATAAAATTTGACAACATGATTATTTTGGTTGATCCTTAAATGTGCTAATGGTTATTAAAGTTGATAAAGGTTGGGATTCACTCGTGACATGACGTGACAAGTGCATTGACTGGTTGTTCAGCATTGCCCACCTCCACCTTCAGGTATATTGGAGGATTCTGACATAATTTTCATTACTCTTGAGAAAGGTTAGCAGATGTATGTGGCTTGTCACGTGTTGTTAACCGAAACGTTGAGTTTAATTGAACGACTTGAGGGACATCCTGGAGACAACGTTTTTGGTTTTCAAAGCACTTCTCCAGACACTGTATAACGTTTTTGGTTTTATTGAACAGCAAATTGGAAGGAATTATCTGTTCAATTAAAGACTAGAGAACTCACCATGGATTTATTTGATTGTACTCCAAACTGCAAGTTTAACTTGGGAGATTACATATATATATATATATATATATATATATATATATATATATATATATATATATATATATATATATATATATATATATATATATATGAACAGAATAGAACTAATATTGTAAATATATGTGGAAAAATTACGGGCCCAGACCGGGAATCGAACCCAGGTCCTCTGGAAAACCGTACCAGTGCTCTGCCATCTGAGCCATCTGAGCCATCTGAGCCCTCTGAGCCATCTGAGCCCTCTGAGCCATCTGAGCAACGCAATTCTTCCACATGTACTACTGCCACTCTCTTTCCCCCACTGCTTCTGGGACACTCGCTGCCAACCATCGGAGCAGCAAGGGCCTGCAATCGAGAAGGTCTTCCCCATGTGGGGGGCACATCCATGTCCACTATTAAATACCACAGGGGGTGTTGTAATTTAATTATAAACTAGAACGGGCACTCGTAGAGCGCATACCTTCGCCGCAGCCACTAGTTACCTTTGTATTAAGTTGTCCACAATGCATCTCAATACAAATATGCATTTCGTGACCCCCATGACCTTTGACCCACAACCGCTACCTAGGGTGACAATAGTACTATACCTTGTGTCATTTCAGAAGATGGGGAATTGAACACTGAACAATTTGGAGTTAATTTGATGTAAATCGGAAACATATTAACCGTTTTCATCATGAAAAAAACGATGTTAACCTTTTTGTGACCTTGACCTTTGATCCGATGGCTCCCAAAATCTAATGGATTTGTCCTTTCATGATGCCAAACAAATCCAAAACAATTAAAGCCTCTCTGCGTTTTTGTTTTTTTGCGTTAAGTTGTCCACAACGCTTTCCGATATAAATATGAATTTGTGTGACCCCCTTGACCTTTGCCCCCCAACTGCTGCCTTGGGTAACAAAAGTACTATACCATGTGTCATATTAGAGGATGGGGAATTTAATTTTGAACATTTTGGAGTTAATTTGCTGTAAATCAAAACAAAATTGACAATTTAATTGCGAAAAAACGATTTTGACCTTTTTGTGACCTTGACCTTAACCTTTGATCCGATCGCTCCCAAAATCTAATCGATTTGTCCTCTCGTGATGCCAAACACATCCACAAAATTTCATGACAATCTGCAAAGTCGTTTTTGTGTAATGTTGTCCACAACGCTTCCCAATCAAAAACTCCATTTTGGTGACCCCCTTGGCCTTTGACTTCCACAGACTAACTCGGGTTGCAAACACTATACCATACGCTATATCAGTGGATCGGGATTTGAATAGTGAACATTTTGGACTTAATTTGATGTAAATCGGAACAAAATTGACACTTTAATCGCAAAAAAACGATTTTGACCTTTTTGTGACCTTCACCTTGACCTTTGATCCGATCGCTCCCAAAAGCTTCGCCTGGCGTCCTTCAGTAACTGCACATCATCTATGAAAATTTCATGCAAATCGGTCCAGCAGTTTTTGCGCAATGTTGTCCGCACACGTATTTACCAATAAATAAATGCAAAGGGGTCAATACAATACCTTTGTCAAACGAAGTTTGCGAAGGTAATGAACAGGATAGAACGAACATTATGTGTGTATATATGTATATAGATAGTTGTGGTAATGACTTCCAGGGAATAACTTTGCATAGAATAGAGTAGTTATCTCCCATCTTGATTGTCTTAAAATATGTGTTAGGTAATTGAATTGTGATACGAGATATGTGTCGTTATGTGTAGAACGGTCGTCTACCCGCCCCAATGTTTGTGTCCAAAACCCTCATCCTTGGAATTGCCTTTTTAATGTTCTTATCTTTGTTTAAAAGCACATAAACGAGATTACAATCTGACAGGCCATCAGGCCCAGGTTTGGGTGGGAAAAGCTGTGCTTCGGTCCGGATCAAAACTGAGGAGGACCATCGGAGTGAAAGGCAATGGGTGGTTCCCCCACCTGTAAAGCTGGGTCTTGGACCAACAGTAGCCGAGAAGGGAGGGGCTAAATGCGGCATCAGAGCGGGTGAGAGCGGAAGCTATAAAGGCAGATGTAATGGAGGCAGCAGGTGCCCGGAAACTCTGCTGGAGAACCTGCACATGAGTGGCCGGAGGGTTTCTCTCTGAACCGGCCCCCTTTGCTGCTGCAGTCTCTGCCCCGCCCCACCCATCAAGCCATGCTCACTGTTCTCTTCGTATTCAGGTTCATCTGTGGAATGAACTGTGTCTTGCCTGCTCGTGTCTTCTCCAAAAGTCAAGCTGTGTCATGCTGGGCACAGTCGGGATATTTTACATCTTGTCTGACTCACTCTCTTGTCTATCTCCTGTGGTATGAAAGAGACCTTAAAGCGTACATAATGAATGTTCCCATCCATCCGTTTGACTCATTAGAATGTATCTGGTAGAGGGTTAAGGAGTGCTTATTTGTGATTATCGTTTGATTCTTCTTATATTCCTGCCCCATGTTCTCCCAATTAAATTTTAAAACCACTTGATCTTAAGGCCCAGTCACACCTTGACGTTTTAGCCAGCAATGGCAACGTATTAAAATGTATGTAAAACGCTGGCTTACGTTGAACTTTTGATGTTTTTTTTAAAGATTCGGACGTATTCATAACGACTTGGTCTTATGCATAACGTATTAGTAACGGACACAGAACGTTTCTTTGTGTTACAGATAACTTACACCAACGAATGCTGAACCTGTTGTCGGCCTTCACAACCTATGCCCAACGATAGTCTAACTTATGCATAGCGTGCTGCACGCATCGCCGACGATGACATGGCGTAGGTTATGAAAAGGCTGCCGCACAACGATTCAAATCATAACCGCCGCATAAATGGAAGTGTCAACATCGCAGTCACACCTTGGCGATCTTACCAGCGTATGCCGACCTAAGAAAAATGCGTCTAAAACGCTGGCGCACGTCGAATACGTTATGGGTAAGTTTGGTATGCGTGAATAGAACGCTAAAGTACGCTATCATACGTCGTATTAAATGGAGTACGTCTTGTAATTTTAAACATGTTGAAAATTTTACGACGTACTTGCCGTATGACACACGCTCCGCATGCGATGGGAATAAGTTGTTCGCACGATATGCGATCGTTGACACACAGACACACGTTACTTGTAAGGTACTCATAAGTCGAAACACGTCAAGGTAATAGTTAGCGTCAGTTTTCCAGACTCCCGGTTTTTTTTTTATCTTCGGTATGACGGTGTTCAGTGTACAGTGCGGTTGTGATTTAAATCGTTGAGCGGCAGCCTATTAATTATATTATATTATAACCGCACTAGAAATCGAAGTGTCAAAATCACCATCATACCGAAGGAAGGAAGAAAAAAAAAAACCTAAAAAAAAAAAAAAACAGGGAGTCTGGAACACTGACGCCAACCATTACCTTGATGTGTTTCGACTTATGAGTACCTTACAAGTAACGTGTGTCAATGTGTGTCACCGATCGCGTAACGTGAGTACAACACGTAACTCATAGGTTAGAAATAAGTTTCGGTTACGCTAAACATTACCTCGACGTGTTTTGACTTATGAGTAACTCACAAGTAACGTGTGTCAACGATCGCGTGACGTGCCTACAACTTATGGCCAGCGTTATGCGGAACGTGCGAGTCATATGCTGGCATAAGTCTTAAATTTCAAGCATGGAAAATTTGAGGACAACCGAAAAGTACGTTTAAAGCCAGCGTACAACGACGTATGGCAGTGTTTTTCAGCGTGCTCTCAATGTTATCAAAACTTACCCATAACGTATTCGACGTGTACCAGCGTTTTCGACAAATTTTCCAAAAAACGGCATAAGCTGGCTAAAACATCAAGGTGTGACTGGGCCTTTCGAGAATTTGGGTGGTTCTAATCGAGATTGTAATTGTGCAAGTAAATTGTAGGATAAATTGGATTGAGCGTTTAGTGCCCATAACGAGGCCGTGCCAGATGTCCAACGTCTCAACTTGGTAGTTATTTGAGATCAGGCATACGGCAACGAATAAATGCAGCGCATATATTGGCCGGTGGTTCCATTCTATCATGTGCCTGCCCACCACAGTGGAGTGGTGGACAGGCATATGATCTGGTGCCAGACAACTGAATCAATCACCTGCCGCAACTACTTTGTCACGGTTCACTGAGTCAGGTAACCAGCCGAACCCGATGACTTTAACAATATATCAATCAATCAAGTACATGCACAACATTCTTAGACTTGCAGGTACCCATGGAACATCTGTGCAATGTAGAATGTGACTTTTAAAGTCCTCAAGTCCCCCCCTTACAAACCCCAAGTCATCAAGCGCCACTCCAAAACCCCAAGTTTCAAGCCTTTACCCCCCCCCCCCCCACCAATCCAAAGGCTTCGTTCACTTTCCCACTCCAAGCCTTCAAACCCCTTCCCCATTCCACCCCCCTCCAACTCCTCAATCCCCCCCCCAACTGCATTCCCCAACCACTCACCCCTCTCACAAATACCAAATCTCACCCTCCTCCTCAAGTCTTCACGTGTCCATCTATATTATAAAGGAGCAGTGTCTGGCTGCCTGTCTTTGTTGGTTGTGTTATAATTTGAAATTGGATTAACGGATTTCAATAAACCCAATGACGGTGGATTCAGGAAACTCCGGGGAAGGTTTGTGACACAATTAAATAAATAAAGGTCGGTTTGTGTGCGTGGGTACGTGGGCACATGTGACGAAAATGCAAATGCAAACTTGTGACTGCAACGCTGGTTATCCCAGCACGGAGAGCAGGATCTCCCAGGAAATCCTTTTTTGTTCTTGCCCCATAGATTAGCAATCGCAGCAAACATCGGTATCCCAATTAGTGAATCGACGGGTCTTACAGTGCAGAGAGAAAGTTTACACCCCCTTTAAAAATGTTCACCTTTTGTTGCCTTATAGCCTGGAATTAAATTGCATTAAACCTAACTTTTTCCAACTTTATTTACACACCGTAGCCCACAACTTCCAGGTGAAAAACAAATTCAACAAATTTTAGAAAATCAATTTTAAATATAAAATTAAAATATAATATCTTGGTTGGACAAGTGTCCACCCCACTGAGTTAATACTTGGTAGAAGCACCATTGACAGCAATTACAGCTGTGAGTCTGTTGGGATAGGTCTCTACCAACTTTGCACACCTTGATTGGGCAATATTTGCCCATTCTTCTGAACAAAACTGTTCAAGCTCAGTCAAGTTGAGTGGGGAGCGTTGAAGGACAGCAATCTTCAGGGCATGCCACAGCTTTTTGATTGTATTTCGGTCGGGGCTCTGACGGGACCACTCAAGGATATTCATCTTATTGTTCCTCAGCCACTAAATTGTAGCTTTGGCTCTGTGCTTCGGGTTGTTGTCATGTTGAAAGGTGAACTTCCCTCCCAATTTCATCTTTCTTGAAGAGGGCAGAAGGTTTTCCTCAAGGATTTTCTGTATTTTGCTTCACCCATTTTCCCTTCTCTCCCGCTAAATGCCCCAGTCCCTGCTGATGAGAAACATCCCCATAACATGATGCTGCTACCACCATGCTTCACAGTAGGGATGGTGTTCTTTCGGTGGTGTGCTGTGTTGGCTTTGCACTAAACGTAGCATTTTGCATTGAGGCCAAAACGTTCCGTCTTGGTTTCGTCAAACCACAAAACTTTTTGCCACATGGCTTCAGAATCTCTGGAGTGTTTTTTTGCATACCTCAAATGGGACTCAAGGTGGACTTTTTTGAGTAAAGGCTTCCTTCTTTCCACCCTACCATACAGGACAGACTTGTTGAGTGCTCGGGATATTGCTGTCACATGCACAGTGACCAATCTTTGCCATAAAGGCCTGTAGCTCTTTCAAAGTTGCCATTGGCCTCTTGGTGGCCTCTCTGATCAGTCTCCTCCTTGCTTGGTCATCCAGTTTGGAGGGACGGCCTGATCGAGGGCAGGATGTTGGTGGTACCATATGCCTTTCACTTTTTAATGATTGTCTTGACTGTGCTCCAAAGGATATTCAAGGCTTTTAAAATATTTTTTGCCAATCCCCTGATCTGTGACTTTCCACAACTTTATCCCCGAGGTCTTTCAAAAGCTCATTGGTGCTCATGGTTGAGTCGTTGCTGTGAAATGTATCACCCAGCAGAGGAAACCTACAGGAACAACTGATTTTATTCTGAAAGAATCAGAATCACTCCAATTTAAAGCCGCTGTCACACCTTGATGTTTTAGCCAGCGTATGGCAACGTATCAAAATGTATGTAAAACGCTGGCGTACGCTGAACTATTGATGTTTTTTTCAGTTTTTTGGCATATTCATAACGAGTTGGACGTATGCATAACATATCAGTAACATAGACAGAACGTTTCGATAACATATAGATAACTTATACCAACGAATGCTTAGCGTGTTGTTGGCGTTCACAACCTATACCCAACGATAGTCTAACGTATGCATAGCGCTCGGCAGCGTATCGCCGACGATCACGTGGCGTAGCCTATTAAAAGGCTGCCGCTCGGCAATTCAAATCATAACCGCACGAGACATCGAACTGTCAAGGCCCTGTCACACCTTAACGTTTTAGCCAGCGTATGCAGACATATGAAAAATTTGCCGAATACGCTGGCACATGTCGAATACGTTATGGGTAAGTTTTGTACACGTTAAGAGCACGCTGAAGCACGCTGGCATACGTCGTAGTACGCCGAGCACGTCGACAAATTTTAACATGCTCAAAATTTTTAGACGTATGCCTGCGTATGACGCACACGTTCCGCATACGCTGGCCGTAAGTTGTAGGCACGTTATGTGATCGTTGACACACGTCGACACACGTCGACACACGTTACTTGTAAGTTACTCATAAGTCGAAACATGTCGAGGTAATGTTTAGTGTACCCGAAACATATTTCTAACCTATGAGTAACGTGCTTTGAACCCATGTGTAACGTACCTCCAACGCATATTGACGTATGTAGATGTATTTGACATCTTCCAGACGACCACAGAACTTACTGAACGTGTTACTAACTTACAGCTACCGTATAATGGCGTATTGGCAGCGTTGAAGGGAATTGGTATATACAAATGGGGTTCACACAGGAGGAACCCTTCAGTGCTCTCGACTCCATGGTTTTTATTTTTATTTTTATTTTCTTCTTCAGCATGACGGTGATGTTGACACTTCGATTTCTAGTGCAGTTATGATTTAAATCGTTGCGCGGCAGCCTATTAATTATATTATATTATAACCGCACTAGAAATCGAAGTGTCAACATCACCGTCATGCCAAAGAAAAAAAAAAAAAACCATGGAGTCTGGAACAATGACGCTAAACATTACCTCGACGCGTTTCGACTTATGAGTAACTTAAAAGTAACGTGTGTCAACGATCGCGTAACGTGCCTACAACTTATGGCCAGCGTATGCGGAACGTGTGAGTCATACGCTGGCATACGTCGAAAAATTTTGAGCATGTTAAAATTTGTCAACGAGCTCGGCGTACTACGACGTATGCCAGCGTGCTTCAGCGTGCTCTTAACGTATATAAAACTTACCCATAACGTATTCGACGTGTGCCAGCGTTTTAGACAAATTTTTCATACGTCGGCATACGCTGGCTAAACCGTCAAGGTGTGACAGCGGCTTTACACAGGTGGAGGCCATTTAACTTGGAGTGTGATTTTGAAGGCGATTGGTTACACCTGATATAACTACCCTCGCTGAAGGAGAGGGTATTGCATTTGGGTCTGTATCTTTGTTTGTCTGTTTGTTTTGTTTGTCTCTGTTTGTCTTTTTTGTTTGTCCTTACAGAACTTTCGTGTCTTTCTCCAAAACTGCTTGTCGGATTGAGACGAAATTTTCACCAATAGTGTGACTACTCATGTAGAATGTTTTAATGATAATTATAATGCCATAGGTCACATGGTGCGGCAGCCATATTGGAAAAACGGAAAAACTTTGGACCTCTTTAACTCTGAAACCACACCAAGGCAAAAATTGAAACTTGACACATTTCAAGTACTCCTCATGGGGAATGAGTGTGATTTTTTTATGACATCATAGGTGCCTTCATTATGACGTCATAATTGCATATGTAGAATGCTACATCTGATCAGTAGGAAAAATTTTTAAAGGAAATCTCGGGATAAAATGGTCCACCAACATTTTTTGATGACGTCATTGACCATGTAATTTGGCAGCCATATTGTTTTTTTTTTAAACCTTTAAAAATCTCTGAAATGACTGAACCATTCAGCACTGCCAGTATTTATAAAGGGGCAGTTCTAATTATGTCTCTTATTAATTATGTAACACACCGGTACACAAACGCCACACAAAATATACCACACTAAACTACACAAACACCACACAAAACAAGTCCTGGCGAGGGTCTGCAATCTCTGATTGCTCTTTTTCTTGTTTACAATTGCTGGAAGGGGGTGGACACTTATCCAACCAAGATATTCCAGTTTTGTATTTTTAATTAATTCTGTGAAATTTGTAGAATTTGTTTTTCACTTGGAAGTTGTGGATTACGATGTGAAAATGAACGTGGAAAAAAAAAATGTCTGATTTCATGTAATTTAATTCCAGGCTATAAGGCAACACAAGGTGAAAATTTTGAAAGGGGGGTGTAGACCTTCTATAGGCACTGTATATGCTAGTAACTTCTAAAAGAAGAATTAAAAATATATTTCTCAGGAATTTCCACAGCCTCCCAACGAATGAATTACGTATGCGTGCATTTCACTCGCAACCCATTTTTCATCATCTCTAATGTTTAATTACTTCACGTAATATTTCAATTACATGTCCATGCCAGTCCTGTACTTGCACACTATTTAGTCTTGAAATCTCATGTGAAAACCAAAAGTATTATTTAATTAAAGACTTCACTATTTTCTTTCCTCTGCAAGATGACAACGTACCTTCTTTGTGTGATGTAGAATAGACCGCTGCCACAACCGCTTAAAACAAAACACGCATGACCTCATTTCCTCGGCATGAGTTGTAATCTTTCCTCTTGTAAACATGTAACTTTTTTTAATGATAGAAGACGAGTTGTTCAGTCTGACAATGTGCATCAGAGGCCTGAGAATCATTCCTTAAAACTCTCAGTTACTTATCCTTTCACTCACGTATTGCTCATTCACAGTTGTTAAACATACCACAAAGCGGTACTGCTGAGTGGATTCTGTTGTGAATTCTGGGGTACAGATGCCGACGCAAACACGAATTGCACCGGATTCAGGTGCATTCCAAAGAGCCTCTGCCATCTCACAAACAATCCTGCAACACCAAAATAAATTAGTCATACAGCAAGCAACATGAAATACACTGTAAACAGTTTGGGATTCACAAAATACATAAACGTAGTGGAGCGTGTGAATGCATGGTGTTCGGAAAACTCACTGCTCGGCACTGATGTACTGATCACGAAGGGGCTGACAATGCACTCCTGCCACTGTCACATGGTCATTTATCTCAGAGAATTGAAGACCCAAATTCTCTCCCTGCACAGTTACATGAGTGCCTCCTTCTCGTGGACCTGTAGCTGGTATCAACTGTACAAAACCAAAATAGCATTATGAAAACACCAACAATAAAAGTCAGCCTAAATAAATGAAAAAGATTCCTATGTGTGTTAAGCAAGCCTCTAACAATGGGTATAAAACAAACATTGAGGATCTGCTTGTAGGCCTGCAGAAAAGAGCTGTTGCAGGCCCAAACATAACAACATGATACATCTTCACTTCAACAAAATAACAGTATGTGGAGTTGCCAGTTCTGGAACATACCATCCAGAAGCAGCTGATAGGGTCCAAACAAGGTGTACCTGTGAGCCCTAGACACCAGCCAGTATGTTCTCCAGCAATAGTGAAATTTCAGACTAGCTGCCAGAGTGCCACCCTCAATCAGTTAGATTGCACCACTTGCATAAAATATAACTTGATGACAATTTTTGTGTGTGCAAATAAATACAGGACTTAAAAATAATTTTAAAGGCAATTTGTCGATAAAAATATAATTGATACAATCATGAACCACACCTTTCGCTCACCGCTTGGCAACTCAAGCTTCTAAAGCACTAGCGTGAGACATACCAGCAGTACAAACACAGCAGATGGCCTAAATTTTAGAAACAATCGATGAAAATAAATGCAGGCAAGAATTGAAAAAAATTAACTGAGAAATTCTGGAGAATGTTGCAGAAAATTTAAAACAGCAATTAAGTTTCAGATGGAGATGATAAGATTCTTTTTAAATTACGCAAAATGATTTTATCAATTGTTAACCTGTGAGTGTGGAATAAAAACTTGGGTTAAACAATTGGTTCAGTCTGTCTGTATTTCTGTCTACAGACGTCGGTTTCTGATCGAGGAACCACTTCATTTCAATTGAATGTTATATGTTTAACATGAATTGGAGCATGAATTGGAAAACAAACCTGTAGTTTAACAGTACTTTGGCTTTAAATCTGTCCAGATTGCGCATGCGCAGAGAGGAGCGAGATAATATTCTTCGTCTGTCTGCCTATCTGGCAGTTAAGCAAAATTGAAAATCATTCCAAACAGGACACTAATTATTTTAAGGACATCATAAAGAACACAAACAACAGGTACATAGAAGTAATGTAACGTGTTTGATGGGGTGATGTAAAAGATGCTGCATCAATGGCGGTAAACTTCTGAAAATCTTTTTTGACAACCTTTAAAACCTTTATTTTATTTCAATTGAATTATATACTTGAACACTGTATTGTAGAACACAAATCACATTTTTGGCACTTTCAAAACTCTTTCGTTTAGCAGTCGCTGGACAAAATATTGCAGCATTTTACATCATATCAACCAATCAAATTTGCAGCTCATAGACCCTGCCAATGTCCTTTTTTCTCAAGTTTGGGTGGGTTAAGGTGTTCTATGAACTCTCTCGTTCATTTCAGTCATACTTCTAATGATTACCAAAACTTCCCCAGATGATAGAAATACAAAGAAATACAAAACTTCCCCAGATGATAGAAATAGCACTTTTCAAATACAAAGAAATCTCAAAATGCTGAACAAGGGAAGAATCAATTGGTTAAGTAAGAAAAGAAAGATAAAAATGGCAATATGATACGAATCAAAGTAGAACAGAGTCAAATTAACATGAACAAAAGAAACAAATATCAATGAGAAATATATATATATATATATATATATATATATATATATATATATATATATATATATATATATATATCAAATTACATAAAATACAAATAACAATAGAGAAAGTCAAATTACATACAAAAGAAATAATAACATCCTTGACCAATCCTGTTTACAAAGCAGATTACTTCAAAGCAAGGGAATAATAGTGTGTTTTAATCCTAGATTTTAAAACTGTAATGGAGCCGGATGCCTTCAGGTGATTTGGGAGCTTATTCCACAGGCAGGGTTCAACGGAGCAATAGGCCTGATCCCCCACGGTGCAAAGCTGTGTCCTGGGCACAGATAGAAGTCGGGCAGTGCTCCACCTAAGGGTGCGTGTAGACGTGTGATGACCAAGTAAACTTTGCAAATATGTGGGGCTGGTGCCATGGAAAGATCTTAAAAACCAAAAGTAAAATTTTAAACTTGATTTGATATTTCACTGGCAACCAGTGCAAAGAAGCCAGCACAGGAGTGATGTGCTCTTTTTTCCCATAAATTTGGTTGAAACCTGTGCAGCACTCTTCTAAACATATTGCAGCTTTTGAAGAGACTTGGCAGATCGACCAATAAAGAGTGAGTAACAGTAATCGAGCCTGGAAGAGATAAAGGTATGCATGAGCTTCTCTGCATCAGGCATCTTTAAAGAAGATCTCGATCTGGCAATGTTTCTGAGGTGGAAAAATGAAGTTTGACAATCTCTCTTGACGTGGGCTTCAAAAGACAGAAATGGATCAATTGTAACACCTACATTAGTGACCGAGGACAAAAGTAGAATAACTTGCCCATTAATTACAATATGGTTGTTGCCAATTTTTTTAATCTGATGAGGAGTACCAATAAGTAGAGGCTCAGTCATACTGCCATTGAGCTGTAAAAAGTTAGCATCCATCCATACCTTTCTTTACCTCATCCAAACAGTTGTTCACCCGGGAAATTACAAGATGGATATCGGGTAAGGTTTGCAAGTACACCTGAGTGCCATCAGCATAACAATGAAAACTGATACCATGCCTCCTGAACATGTGACCAATGGGGAGCAGGTAAATTATACATAAAATGGGTCCCAAAACTGACCCCCCTGTGGAACGCCAAATGTAACAGGATAGATGTTGGATCGAGATTTACCCAGGGTTACAAATTCATTTGTGAGGGAAAGGTGGGCCGGTGTAGGGAACTGGAACAGTGAGGGGGGCAGGGGGGTTAAGCTATTATTAGTGGACCTGGTTTGCTGTCTGATTCCGGAAATTACTTTTCGAAAAAAATCTTTTAAAAACGGTTACAATCTGCAGTAGTGGGTACAACGGGAGAAGAATCTGAGGGCTTCAGGAGACAGTTTATGGGAGAGAAAAGATGCCGAGGGTTGTTGGAGCCGCTATTTATTAGAGTGGCGTACAAGGAGGATCTAGCTACGTTTAGGGCAGCAGAGTAAGCTGATGGATGTTCTTTAACAGACTGCAGGTGGACAGCAAGGCCTGACTTTCTCCTGATCCTGATTTAGGATTAAAGATCAACTTTTCTCTGGATGCTGCTTTAATTTACTTCGATGCAGCAGGAAGAGTGTATGACAGAATGTTTAAGGGCCTTGCAGCTCACAACATAATGAGCGATATTAGAATGGTTGAAGGTATCTGTTATTTGCTTCACGATTAAGAAATGGAGTAGAAACTGCCAAATTGGAAAAGAGTGGTTGGATATAAGGAGAGTTGAGTTGTTTAAATTTGGTTATAAATTAATGTAATCTGATTAGAGCGTTAAGCTACATTGAAAAGTGAAAAAGCTACATTGAAAAGTAAAAAATCCCAAAAGTGAAAAATATGCTTTAAGCTGTTATAAGTATCAAAATACATTCAGACAATCAATGCTTCTTGTGGTCAGCATGAGAACGTTTACACCTAGTGGATTCACATGTTGAGAGGGGCAGCAATTATAACTCACTGCGGTGCTCTGGCTGAAGGTATGTTCAGTGCTGCAAAAGCAGTCCCACAGAGAGGATTACACTGGATGTTTTCTCTTTTGTCTTCCCCAGTGGTAATCATGTCAGAATTTGCAATTTGACCAGGGTGCCAGCGATAACTCACCCGCTCATCAAGAAATGCTCACCGTGGGGATCTTCAATGTCCCCTAACTAATACTGGCAGACAGGACACCGAGCTAAACATTCAGGCGAGGGACGGCACAGGTTGTGATGCAACACACTGCCTATGAAGCATCAATCCGACATTTTTTTTCCGTCAGGTCAGGAACCAAACCCATGCTGGACAGCTCAAAGGTAAGTGAGCTACCTCTGCACCATCCTACCAGAAGTTTCACAATGAGATGTCTAAAGACATTCGACAGGAAACAGATTAAGAATAAAAAAGGCAAAGATTAAAAAAAAATTATTTCAAAGAAATTAGTCTTAAAAGATGAGTTTTCAATTTATTTTATTATTTATCGTCTCATTTTAGTTGGAGGATGAGCCTGGTGATGACTCAGTGGTTAGGGTGGCGGCTTGCGATCCAAGGGTCCTGAGTTCAAGTCCCGTTGGCCGCTGAATTAATACACTAGGGGGTTGACTCAGCCTGTCATCTTTCCGAGGTCGGCAAAATGCGTACCAGTGTGTACTGGTAGAGGGGCACTGCATCAGCGACACAGTCGTGCTTCCAAGAAATGATAGCTACCCCGGCAGCTAAGCTGCCGTACGCAAGAAGAAGTTGGAGGATGTGGAATGAACTTCCTTTGGATGGGAGCATAAGCCAAGAAAGAATGATCAGCAAGTTTTCAAAAGCATGAGAGGATGGTCAGAGGGTACAGGTTGGAGAGGCACAGTGAACATGGAGGCGCATGGATAGAGATAAGGGTGGTAATTGCTGCAGGAGGAAGATCATCAAATGCTTTTGGTATGTGAAGTA
This sequence comes from Eptatretus burgeri, assembly GCF_056783735.1. Taxonomy (NCBI): domain Eukaryota; kingdom Metazoa; phylum Chordata; class Myxini; order Myxiniformes; family Myxinidae; genus Eptatretus; species Eptatretus burgeri. The sequence goes on along the minus strand of NC_140978.1, from coordinate 38,887,973 downwards.
GCATTATAAAATTGATCCATTGACAATTGGGAAGCTTGTGAGGTTGATTGAAAACCAGACTGATACACTGCATCTTGTTCGGTCTTCCTTGGGACTTCCTCTCTCCTGGGTATGATCTTAATAAGAGATGTACTGAAACTTGAACTTGTAGAGTGGATGTAATCAATATTTGAAGTTCGAGGTAAACAAATAAATCCTGTCAAAGTGTTTTATTTCTACTGGTCAAGCTGAATGGGGCTCATGTGCTACACACCTTCTGGAGCTCGATCAGGGGAGATGATGCTGGGCTGTATTTTGGCTCAAAGGGGAGGGCAGAACAAAGTGGCAAGAGTGGGAGGCTGATTGAAGGAGGCAACATACCAGGATCTTAAGATAAATGATAGATCATGAGAGAATAAGAGTGTACAGGAGCAAGAGAATGAACATGGTTGGATTGCCTGTGGAAGTATACAGTGCTATGATGTAACAATGCATTGAGTCGACATTTGAGTTTGATAATTCATCTTATTTCCTTGTTAATCTTCAAACACACAAAATCATTCAGCATGTCCTGTACCGTGTGAATGCGTGGATGCATGCAGCGCTGTCCGCGATGACCAAACTGTATCCAGTTGAGCATGGGACTAGGGCAGTGCTGCTGTAGTGAGCACTTGTCTTCAGAATGACACCAACCACAGCGAAACTTTGGCTCAGCTTTCAGGCATCTCCCACAGCTGGTTCGGGTTGCGCCGCACTTATAAAGGTGCACTGGAAAGGAAGCAGCGAACACAGCATATAGTATACAAGTTGGGTCACATGATCAAGATTGGGTTACTTAGACTTTTGCAAAACATCAAGAAGATTGATGTTTAGAGCTGTCGCAAAAATTAATCCAGGAATGCAACACGGGAATGATGGGCCATGGTCTCATTTCCTTGTTTGATGTCGTACAGGATCATGCAATGATGACTTACACTCATTGTAGTCCTCTGGAGAGTGTAGAACAATTGTCTACTACTTTACATTCTGGAAATAATTGAATGCAATCGGGTCAATTCCCCGCAAACAATTCACCTTCACAGCCAATGCAAAATTGCCAGCAAGTAAGCCAAGCTCCTCCTCCTCTCCTGCTGATTGGCCAAAGCGCTGTTATTTCTTGTTACGTCCACCACCGAAGGTGAGGGTGGTTATGTTTTCACTCCTTTCTGTTGGGTCGCCGAAATAGGTGACCCTTATTGTCAGTAATTCTGTCTGTTTGTTTGGATGTTTGTTTGTTTGTCATCAGCATAATTGGTAGTAAATATGGGCGGATTTTGACCAAACTCAGGTGGTAGGTACATCTTATGACCGAGTGCTTTGGAAATTGTGATGGTTGCGAGGGACGCTTTGGTTCCCTGGCAACAACCGAAAAACCTTCAAAATCGGTACCGTTCACGCGAAATCAATTCCGAAAGACATTATCCCACGTAGGGTTATGAAATTTGGCCTGAATGATCTACAGGTGATGCTCTATCAAATATATTCCGGTTTTTGTGATATATGGAATACTTTACCCGCAGCGCCCCCTACAATTAGGGTATGCGTGGAAATTGGCGAAAATTGAAGGCCCCCTAGCGACCAGGTGAGTGCATCGATACGAATGAAACTTTGCAGGTTCATGGTACTCAATGAGTACTACAACTTTGCCTCAGGACATATTAACCAATTTCGCTTCGGTCAGGGGTCAAAGGTCAATTAGTGCAAAAATCGATACTATGCGAGAGCTGGAGGTGCCTTCGCGCCAAATGCTACTCCGCCTAGGGTTATGGTCGGATGGTCATGAAAATTCACACTAATCGTCTGGAATAAATTGTGCACAAACGATCGAGCCGGATTTTCGATTAGATCTTTGTTCACCCACAGCACCCCCTCGAACTTTGGGGATTTCCGATTTCCGATTTCAAACCAAATTTTCGGTACTTTTCATTCAAATGGATACCGAGTAGTTATCAGTAGATGGAACTGGATGAGATTTGATATGCATAATCTTAAGGTGATTCCCTATCCGCTATATGACATCCATTTTGCTCTATATCTTGTAGTTTCCATGCTCGGCGACCCATCGCCTCCTACTGGCTTGTCTGTTTGTTTGCCTGTTTGTGTGCAGGATATCTCAAAAACTTGTGAACGGATCCGGATGAAATCTTGTGGACAGACGGTGTGCGACATGGACGAACTGATTAGATTTTGATAAAGATCCGGATCCAGATCCGACTACCAGAATTTTTAAAATGATTCTTCACCATTGAGAGATAGGACCAAAAACGATAGCTAGCACGATATCTGAAAAAGTTGTGGAGGGATTTGGACGAGACTTGGTGGACAGGTTGGGTGTTTGGCAAGGATGAATTAATTCGATTTTGGTGAAGATCCGGATCCGGATCTTGATACGATAATCATTTAATTTTCAAAGTGATTCTTCACCATTGAGAGATAGGGCCAAAAACTATATAGTACTGTATAACATGATATTTCAAAAATGTATTGGGCCCGATATGTTGTCGTGGATCAGGTTTTACGTGGCGGAGGTATGCGCTCTACCAAGTGCCCTTCTGGTTTTAATTTTGACTTGACGAAGAACTGCGATTCTTTATCACGCCGTTGATCAGGTGCATGTTACAATAATGTGTTTGAGCACATTTTGGGGACAATTGGCCAAGGGGTATGAATAATTGTATTTAAAATCAAAGAAAAGGCTTCACACAGAGAAAACTCGCTCTTGTATACAGTGTGGGTACAAAAGTACAAGTCCATTGAAATGTATGCCAGCTTTCTCAAATCACAATTTCACACATTAATTCGTCAAAATATTGAAGATATGGATCAATATTCTTTAATTTATTATGGTTATTATTGACTGACACCTTTTCACAACGTATATTAATTGGAAGGGCACTCGGTAGAGTGCATGCCTCAGCCCGGATCCAGATCTTCACCAAAATCTAACCACATAGTCCCTTGTCACACACCCAACCTGTCCACCAAGTTTCGTCCGAATCCGTTCATACATATTTTTTGTCCTTCGTGCACCTATAGTATTTTGAATCCTGCTTGTGTTCATGCCTCGTCCTGTTCGTTGCCTGCTCATCCGATTCCTCACCTGCTCACCAGCTTTATCGCATATTCGCATGGTTCATTACCTGCTCACTTCTGGTTCATCGCATGTTCACCTGATTCATCACCTGCTCACCTGTTCGTGCTTGCCTGGTAATGCTTTGTCTTCCTGCCTCGGCTATTCATCACTCTCGGTTAGTCGCCCTGGTTTGTCGTGTCTGCTTCAATGTCTCCACAAAAGCTAAGGCCTCAGCCGTTTTTTCATTCCCTTCCCCATCCGTGCTCGAGTCTGATGTCAGGTGCCTTTAGATTTTATACCTCTTGCATATAATTATTTATCTGTTGCGACTCCGTGTCCCACTTTTCCCTCCCTTGACATGCCCCACCGTTGGGTTCTGTTTTCCTCTGTTATTTGTGGTCAGGAATAAACCCCGTTAAACCAGAGCTAAGCATCTCACGTGCTTCTTCATTTCCCATGCGTGCAAGCCGTCTCCGTTTGGTTTTAACGCAGTGGAAGATCGTTTTGGTTCATCGTGGTGTTAACACCTCCAGTCACAGCGTGATCAATATCAATTGACTCGTTGATGCTACTTTTTTTTGGAGTTTTTTTTAATTTAATTTGTAGCATCAAATATTGTTCCGCTGCATTTTTATACTATTGTTAAAATCACAATTATTACACAATGCTTGTCCACTACTTACCTATGTTTGCCGTTGTACTCTATGGGCAGTTCACAAATGTCATGTCCACTTTATCATGAATTATTGGATGCAAGTAGATGTTATAATGAAAACCATAAATCTCAGGGGGAAGTTGCTGAATACCAAAAATACAGCATTAATATAGCTCAGTAAATCTGTAGATTCCTACAAAAAGTTTCACATCGATTTCAAAGGAAACGTATTTTAATAATTACTTTGGTTACTAGGTATGTTTGACGACACTAATCACTATGGTTACTTTTCCGAAGGTATGCTGACGATACCGACCTATTGGAAGAAAGTAAAGACTACTTGAAGAAAGTGCTACAGACACTGAAGAAGGAAAGTGAAAAAGCTGGTCTTTATTTAAACCTAAAAAAAAATTAAAATCTCATCAAATGAGAATATCAACGTGTTCAGATTGGGAGATGATCAGGTGTAACTGGTCGAAAGTTTCATCTTCCCGGTTCAAAACTTGAAGTGAGTAGAGAATGTTGAGGAGAAATTCAGAGATGGTCATCATTGGGGAGAACAACAATGCCAGGATTGACTAAGATCTGGAAACATTATCTTGTGGTGTCATGGACTGCAAGAAGAACAAACAAATCAATGGTTGAAGAAATTAGACCAACAGAAACTGTCATACTTTCGGCACATCATGTGTGCAGAAAACGAAAGTCTGGAGAGGTCAACCATGCTGGGTGTGGTTGAGGGAAGAAGAGGAAGAGGCAGAACGTGTATGTGCTGGATGGATGGGGTAAAGGCTGCAACCAAGCCATCTCTGCCAGAGCTTTGAGAAGCGGTGCAGGTGAGGAAAGTTTTTTTTTTTTTAATGTTTGGAGAAATCTGATGATGAATGTCACCAAAAGTTGGTCACGACTTTATGGAACTACATAACTAGATATGGTTACTTTGAGGTGACATCCCATCACAAAAGTGGTTCCCAGCAGGTGTCAAAATAAGCAAACTATGTGAACATGTTCCTTTGGACGTCCTATGTATGTGAACTTTGGGGTGAAAGCATGTATCCTACAGGTTTGGAGTTACAGTTAGTTCCTGTTGAAGTTTTCACCAGCAAACTACATGATGTTATTTTATAGTCACCTTGTACGTTCTCACAAAATTGTGGAGAAAAGAATAAATTTAAAAGTGCTCCAAATAAGGCTATTTTCACAATGCCATTTTTTAGTTGGTATTGTTCTTCCTTCATTGGTGACCATTCCTCTTTTATTGTAGTGAGACTGTAATTATGGTGTATTTTACTACCAAATCATTTCATTTATTATCCATGTGAAAAACATGGAAATTTTACATCCACTGACAATTGAAAATCAAACATTGGGAATGATGATGATGACATAAATGGGGGGTTAGCATTGCATGAAACCATTTTTGCATTTAATAAAAATAATTGTTTAAAACGACAGCATAAAGCAAGTGGTGTTAAAGGTGTCCAGATGCCTGAATGATTCAAACTAAAAACAACTAGAAGGGCACTCAGTAGAGCGCATACCTCTGCCGCACAATGCCTGATACAGTAGACCAAATCGGCCCCAACACATTTTTGAAATATCATGCAATATATCATTTTTGGCCCCATCTCTCAATGGTGAAGAATCACGAAAAAAAAAAAATTTGGATCCACATTCGGATCTTCACCAAAGTTGAATCAATTCATCCTCGTCACACAACCAACCTGTCCACCAAATTTAATTCGGATCCATCCACAACTTTTTGAGATATCATGCACACAAACAAACAAAGAAGAAGAAAACGTCATGCAGAGCAGATACTTGCAAAATCCATAAAACAAATTTGACCACAACAATAATAGGCCAGTTGAATTCAATGACCTGAAATATAAATCCTCTTCAAATTTCAAGTCAATCGGAGGAAAATTGAGGATTTTTGAAACACCACCTTAGTTGTGAACTTGGGCCTGTGTTGACCTTTTGGTCAATGTTGATCTCAAAAATAATTGGCTGGTTGAATTCAGTGACGTGAAATATAAATACTCTTCAAATGTCAAGTCAATTGGCTGAAAAGTGAGGATTTTAGAAATCTTACCTATGTTGTTGACCTTTGGCCTATGTTGACCTTTTGGTCCATGTTGACCTAAAAAAATTGGCTAGTTGAATTCAGTGACCTGAAGTATAAATCGTCTTCCAATTTGAAGTCAATCGGATGAAAATTGAGGATTTTATAAATCTCACCAAGTTGTTGACCTTTTGTCCTTTTGACCTCAAAAACAATAGGCTTATTTCTGATGACAAACTCTATCATGTGGTGAGGTTTCGTGAAGATCGGTTTAAAATTGTAACCTGTAGGTGATTGAAAGACAGACAAACAAGCCGGGAGGCGGACATGGGTAGGCGACTACCCAATAGAACCTGGCGCGATGGGGAATGACCTGAGGATTAAGCACAAGAAAATTCATGATTCTAGCTTCAAGGGTTAAGGCTGCAGATTGTTTTTTTGTTAAAATTCCCCCACATTTAGAGGTTTTACGGCCGTTGCTAGGCAACGGAGGGGTCCATAGCAACGGTTCTTTCTCACACATAACTAGGACATACCATGAACCTACCATACCAGTTTCATGTATATCTGACTCATAGTCTCTGAGATATAACGAACTTCGTTTTTTTTATTGTTTTTGACCAGGTTCATTCAAAGTCTATCTTCTCCGACAGTTTTCATAGGATCCGGCTGGAAATTTTTGACAATATGGCTGAATGTACTGCCCACAGTCGCTCGTGGCCCGATTTTTGAAAAAATAAATTTATGATTTTTCAAAAATTTCAAAATCCCGTTGCTCGGCAACGGTGGTGTCCATAGCAACGGTTCTCATTTGCACACAACTCGGTCATGGTATGAACCTACCAGCCAAATTTCATCGAAATCACCATTGTATTAATTGAAATCGCCATTTTAAATACTGATAATAAGGGTAGAAAAAAAAACCTCAAAACATTTTTTTTTGACTAGATCGACTACCCAACAGACACTATATTCAGTCATTCACTATACAATTTCTGCTTAATTCCCAAGTTAATCGGATGAAATTGACTATTTTCCAGTTGAAATTTGATGATTTTTGAAGTTTGACCTCGGGTTGACCTTCGACCTTTTGACCTCAAAAATACCTGCTTTCCCAATTCAGTGATGGACGATGCAAATCCTGTTCAAATTTCAAGACAATCAGATGAAAAATGACGATTTTTGAATTTTGACTTCAAGATGACCTTTGACCTCAAAATCAATCGGCTTCTCAGTTCAGACTACTTCTACAACTTTGTAAAGTTTCATGATGATCGGTTTAGAATTGTAACCTGTACGCGATTGACAGTCAGACAAACAAACAGACAGACAGATTAACAAAATCGACTGACCAATCCACTTGAAAGATTTTCGATTTTGCAAGTAACAAACAGACAACCAGACAGACAGGGGTGAAAACATAACCTCCTTCCACCTTCAGTGGTGGAGGTAATTATGAAGTGGGTACAACGGGTTTTGCATTATCTTGCGAACTTTCAATACAGCACGTTTCTCATACATGGTACAAACTGAGCGAAGGTTTGTCTGTATTACAATCTTCCTGGGTCTAATTTATTTACATTCTCTTTTGAAAAATTACCAAATGTACATAACAAACAGAAAATAAGGATCCTTGAACTGAAAGTAAGATCAAAGACTGATAGAAAATAACCAAAATAAATTACAAAAAATATAAATCGACATCAAACTTTCAATTTAATGAGAGCACAATGTTTCCAAACAAACGCAAAAATAAACCCGACATAAAAAAAAAAACTCAATGTATCACACTTGCAAGGCAAAGAGATCAAATACACGAGTTTGGTGCACAATGTCAATTAGGTGCACAATATCATTTTTGCTGTTACATTGTCATCAATAAGCAGTTTATAAAAACAGTCGAATTGTTTTAGTTATTTTCCTCACCTTTAATATACGTGGGGTTGTCGATAACAAAGCGACCATTCCAAACAACAGAGAAGTTCACCAAAAGGTCACTTAGAGAGTTGCTGTCATATGCATACTGCAAACAAAAAAGTTAGATTAATATTTCAATATATATACCCATAAACTGAAGTAGTTCCTTGGTGCTTGTGCTCCACTTTACTGTTGTTTTTCATGGCAATTTGTAATTAGTGCAATCATGATGAACAAAACATGTGAATCAGACAGTAAGCCGAATATGAAGGCTTAAAAAATGGTTCATTGTTCGAATTCTGCTAAAACTCCATGTGAATGTGCACACTCTCTTTAAGAAATAATAAAAATTTAGATTAGATAATAATAATTAGTACCTCCACGGAGGTGAAGTTTTCACCACTGTCTGTCTGATTGTTTGTTTGTCTGTGAGCAGGATATCTCTAAAAGCTGTAGAAGGATTTTGATGACACTTGGTGGATGAGTGATAACAAGAACAAGGTGATTCGATTTTGGTTCAGGTTCGAATGCAGATCCAGCCTATCAGTGGAAAGAAAAAGTAAATTTTTCACTTTGATGGAGGTATGCGCTCTACCAAGTACCGTTCTAGTTACCTCCACTACCGAAGATGGAGGGAGGTTACATTTTCACCCCTGTCTATTTGTAGGATATCTGAAAAAGTTTAGTACGGATTCAGAAAAAAATTGGTGGACAGGTTGGGTGTGTGACAAGGAGGAATTGATTAGAGTCTGGTG
>NC_140978.1:38851990-38871990 GCF_056783735.1 Eptatretus burgeri | reverse complement strand
GCAAGTTTAATCAAAATCATTTTAGGCATTTTAATTTTGTTTTTGAGATCAGTCATACTACTTGAGAATGTATCGCCCACGTATTTCCCAAGCTGTCTCACCCGAAGCATCATTTCCTGTGGCCACACCCAATGATTAGGCAATTTCCTCATCGTTGCCTTATCAGTGATTCGCCAGACAAAGTTTCTGCCAGATTGGATTTTCATTTTTACCACCTTGTTCCAATGGTTTTCAACTGAGACATGAACTCTTTCTTCTGATGAAGAAAACAGCTCACCACAAAGTTGGTAAATTTTTGTATGGGTTCCTCTTTGAACGATGAAGCAATTGATTATAAATTAAATCGTGATAATGCTAAAATATATATATATATATATATATATATATATATATATATATATATATATATATATTTTCCTGGCAGGTCCTTGGAAGAAGAGCAGTTTACATATCATGACGAGGTGCATGAAATTAATGCTCTTATTGAAGAGGTCATTCATCTTAGAAGAGAATTGAAAAACATTTTTAATGACTGGCACGAAGTCTTATCACGGCCTCTGATCTCGAGTGAATTAAACCAATGGTGAGACGTGTGTGTGTGTGTGTGTGTGTGTGTGTGTGTGTGTGTGTGTGTGTGTGTGTGTGTGAGTGTGTGTGTGTGTGTGTGTGTGTGTGTGTGTGTGTGTGTGTGTGTGTGTCTCTGTCCCTGTCTGTTTGTCTCTCTCTATCTCTCCCTGTCTGTCTCTTTGTATCTCTCTCCGTTTGTCTCTGTCTGTCTTTCTACCTACCTCTCTCTGTCTGTCTCTCGATCTATACCCTTGACTCATTTTTTTTTTTCAGCTCGATCACACAACATAAACTGTTGAAGCAATCTGGTACAACACATGATTTTCTGGAGGTAAATGTTTCTGAATTATTATTTAGTTAATTGTTTATTTATTATTTTATTAATATCACTCTCTCTTTTGAATGTAGCCTTATGGTTGTTGGTTGCATCATTAGTTTGGACGCGGTTATGCCAGTACACTGGAATTCATTTTATTGGCTTCGGAAGGATGACAGGCTGAGTCGGCCTCCTGGTGTGTTAATTCAGTGGTCAACGAGGCTTGAACTTAGAACCAACACCAGGCTTATTAATATTACCATGTAATTATCTTTATAAAACCAAATTATTATCCACTTTTTGTTTCAAAACAGAATATGGTGTCCGAGTTTCGAAATCACAAGACATCTGAAGAAGATTGCTGGGAAAGATTACACATTCTCGCAAATGAATATTTAATATTTTCAATTTTGATTAATTATATTTGTTTTGTTTACAATAACTTGATTTTGAATTACAAAAAGAGAATGAAGAGGAGAGGGAGGGAGGGGGGGTAGGTGCGCTCCCCCAACGACCCATCACCCCCTCATCCCACCCCCTCCCCTCCCCGTGTGTGTGTGGGGAAGGGTGGGGGTGGGATGAGGGAGGTGGTGGGTCAAAGGTGGGGGGCGCACAGGGGGGATGAGGGGGGTAGGGCTTGTGTGGGAGGGGTTTATGTGGGTGGGGCTTGTGTGGACAGGGCTTCGGTGGGGTTTATGTGGGCGGGGCTTCGGTGGGGTTTGTGTGGGCAGGGTTTATGTGGGTGGGGGCTTCGGTGGGGTTTGTGTGGGCAGGGTTTATGTGGGTGGGGCTTGTGTGGGCAGGGTTTATGTGGGAGGGGTTTATGTGGATGAGGCTTATGTGGATGAGGTTTGTGTGGATAAATGGATGGGTGGATAGATGGAGCTTGTGTGGATGGGTGGAGAATTTTTTAATTAAATAAACGTTGTGTGTGGGGAACTAATTAACTAATCACTAATTATGTGAATATGATGAATGTGGGTGGAGCTTGTGTGGGGTTTGTGTGTATGGAGCTTGTGTGGGGTTTGTGTGTATGGAGCTTGTGTGGGGTTTGTGTGGGGTGGGGTTTGTGTGGGTGGGAGTCAAAAAGGGGCGGAGTCAAAAAATTTCAATTTATCTTTGTCTTTTGTAATTCCTGTGAATAAAATGAACCTAAAATCTATTCCCCTTCTAAATCATATATCTTATAAGTCCAAGGAACCGTATCTATTACATAAACAATTTTAAAAAGTTCGTTCGTCCATCGTTTAATACAACCTTTTTCAAAATGAGATTTCCACCTATATATTCTTACGATATCACCAACTTTGAACTCTTAATTATCTCTTTTTCATATTTTAATTTTGTAAATGTTTCTGATGGTTTCATATTTGTTGACGTGTGAATCGTGTCATTACACTTATCCACAATATCCTGAATAAAAGATGACCATTGTTGTGAACCGAGTTGTGTGAATTTTTTTATATAGTCTCTCTTTTAAGGTATGATTAAAACGTTCAACAACAACAACAGCCTTCCCTTCATTAAAGGTACTGTATAATGTAATAGTTATTTTTTAGAAAATTCATAAATGTCTTGTTATAAAACTCTCTACACTCATCAGTCCACAATTTTTTAGGTTTGCTCTTACTTTTATTAAATATCTGTTGAAAGGCTAACATAAGAGTATTACCTGTTTTGGTTTTTTAAAGGGACAACCCATGCGTATATACTCCTCAAATCAATAACGGTTAAAGCATACTTGTACCCCTTATCATTATTGAGTTCAATCAAATCAGCGGACCAGATATAATCAACTTCCTTGGAATAAACCTTCCTTCTCTGAAACTTTGTGAATATTGGTTTTGTAATTCATCAACTAATTGCTCTTCAATCTTAATGACATCATTAGAGCCTATAAGTTTTTTTGAATTTCCAAGTCCAAGTTTCAATTCAGCACTGATCATCTTCTTCACGATGAACCGATCAACTTTTTCTCTCAAGGTTGGATTTTGTATCAGAGACAAATTATACAACATTTCTCTATCGGCTTCATGCTTTTCTTCTAAAGTTGTGGTATTCCCATAATGAATATCGTACCTCATGCACACTTCATCAACCCTATTGATGGGTTTACTCCATGCTTTTGGATTATCTGCCTCATCTCATCTTTTATCCAAGTTAGTGCCTGGACCACAGAAAGAATACCCTGGTAGATGTAATTCCCCTGGTATTCCAGTAGTTGTAAATTTACTTCCTGATAAAAACTTTTGGATATCTCCTCCGAGTTTGTGTTTGGAGATAAATTGATTTTTTTTTAACCACACACCGAACAGACCTTTTTGTATAACCCTGTTATTTTTACTTTTAAAACATGAAATTTTTGGGGTATTAGTTTTCTTTTTACATTTGAGACAATAACTCATTTATTTATGAGAAAAATTCCCACAGAGAGCAAAAATATTTTTAGTTTCCAACATGCACATTTGAATATTAATTTTTAAAACAAAAAGAATCCTTAGAAATGCCTTCACTCTCTCCTCCATTTATTTAAGAAAAAAATGAAAAAAACTTTAATTACAGTCAATATCCTGTCCTTGAAAACAGTCTTGTCAAAAATATTGTTAATAGACTTGTCAATTCTTTGTTTTCCTCCTCGGTGGGTTGAGTTATTTTCTGTAATACCACCAATCTTTTTTTAATCTCACTGGTTTCCATATTTTCATATTTATTCAGTCTCGCTCTTTCCTCCCTCTCCTCCCTCTCCTCCTTCTCTCTCCTCTCTCTCTTCTCTCTCTTCTCTCTCTTCTCTCTCTTCTCTCTCTTCTCTCTCTTCTCTCTCTTCTCTCTCTTCTCTCTCTCCTTCTCTTTCTTCTCCCTCTCCTCCTCTTCTCTCTCTTCAACTTCCTCGTCCCTTACTATCCTAGAATCGCTTACACCCCATAGAATATCATACATATATTCATCAGGATTTCTTGTTATTCCTGTATCCAAAATAATTTTTTTTACAACAGGAAACCAATAAAATTTCTTTTGAATTTCTAAAAGAGCCTTACCTTTTCTTAACTTTATAATTTTTTCATTATTTAACATTCTAATTAAATCTAACGTTGTCGGTTTATCAACATCAGCATAATGCCAATCTTTTATTGAAAATACCTCATTCTTATGTTGTAGAACATATTTATTAAAATACCGAATACCCTTTTCTTGAAGGTATGCTTGGACACAGAAATGATAATTTTCTTGAAGCCTTCTTGCTGTCATTTATGTATTAGAAATATATGAGAGAATAATATTATGACACGAATCACCTCCCCATCTTCCCATAGTTAAATCATTTTGTATTTCCCTACTTATTATATATAATCCTGTTTTTTCTGTTTTCATGATAAAAATTAGGGCAAAACCATTATTATATTTACCCTTATTAAATTCTTTTATTTGTTGTTTACTAATCGTGGCTCCACAAAACTCATTCTCTATACCAAGTAGATAATATTCTTCCTTACAAGACTGATTTAATTGTTCCAGGTCTTTTAGGTCAATTTTAAATGACCAATTATACCCTAAATCATTCATATCATACCCCCATTGTTCTATTTTCATACAAACGATATGCCCTTCTTTATAAAAATTTATTTTAATTCGAACTGTGAATTATGTATGACCTGGAGATAAAATCAACACTTCTGTATCCTTGGAATACACGGCCGTTTTATTTAAGGATATATATTGTGATAAATCGCTTAATCTCACCAAGTCATTCGTGTCAGTCGGGGTTGGATAATTTTTTAATTTATAAGCATTTTTCATATTAATATTTTTGGTTATATTATATTTATGTCGTTCAGCCTGTGCCTTTATGTAATAATTTGATAAATCAATATCCAGTTCTTGGGATACACCAAAGATAGAACCATCTTGACCAACATAAGTCATTTATATTAGATTAAAAATAATGTCATAAAAAAATTATTTTTGTTGAGTTGAAATAATACATAGAGACATAATTGACCACAACACTTGAAATTTAATCCTTGGACTTGAAATGTTTGATAAACACCATTCTGTAAGAATTTTATGACTTCAACAGGTGGTGGAAGACCAAAACTATCAAAATAATATTTGTCTTGTTATTAAAAATACAAACCCAATGAGAACCGTTCCCATTATTATCTTCTCAGTTCATAATAATATTCTTTGTTTGATTTGTTAATCATTTGATCAGACACATTTGTTAATTCATCTCTCATACAAATAACCACATTATGAATTTTTAATTTCTTACAATATTTGACAAGTTGTAAATTTGATGTTGTATTCTTTCCAAATTCTTTAAACCACTCATCAATCCTCATTTATTTATGAGAAAGATATACTCCATTACCCCTTTTAGTTAATTTTACACCTGCTTGTGCGATAGAAGAAAGCATATCTCCAACTAACAATCTCACTTTATCAGGCAGACCTTCAAGTTTTTCAGCAAAATCTACAATTACACCACTTCCACTAATTTGTTTCTCCAACTCTTTGTTATGTCTTTCCAATTCTTTTTGAGCCCGGAGTTGAGCCTTCCTTTCGTTGGCAGTTTTCACCGCTGTTGAAATACCACCCGTCAATGCTGAAACCGCACTTAAACCAGCAAATAAAGGAATTAGAAACGGGAGAAATCCTCCACTCGTCTCTCTTATTGAATATTTTTTCAACATTGGTTTTGTCATTTTAATTTTAAGTGAGCCAGGATCGTTCAAGATTTTAACCTGTTCTCTTGTGAGCAAAACATCAATTCTTACTGCTCCTTTTCTCTGAATTGTATCAACGTTAATCGTACAAGGCTTTTGATTTTGAACACAAGATGATGGTTTATGAAGATTGATTTGATTAACATATACCCCAGTTGGTACTTTGCCACTCATTTATTTAACAAAAAATAATGTGAGACGAATCATAACACCATTATCTGTATTAATCTGTAATTCTGTTTCTTCCAAAAGCAAACAATATGCGTCAACTTCTTCACTCTCTCCTCTTTCAATGTATAGGGAAGTATCCACTCGATTAGACTTTATAGTTTCCTTTTGAGCACTCAGGTCAAACGCATAGATTGTATACAAACTTTTAAATGCTGTCATATCCAAAATAGGTTCTTTATTTCCATTACTTTCACATACCTTTTCGTAAGACTTGTATGCTTCAGCATAATCATTTTTTTCCCAATTAATTTCCAATCTATCTCGTGGATAAAATGTTCCATCGAGAGAAACACGAAGTTGTTTCACCTTAGCATTATCACTCAATGCATTAATCTTATCAGTAGCAGTATCGCCATCTGGTTTTTAAAAAAAATGATCCGCAGATATCGTGGCTTTCCTTCCAGTACACCCAAATTCCACGTGCAAGTGGTTTGGTTAAGTTTAACGTGTTGACATCTTCTTTTGAGGTATGATACACTGAGTGGTTTCTTCGAGTTAAGTCTTCTATTCAACATCTCTTCTGTTTTAAGATTCGGAGTATATTCACTAATATACCAACTCATTTCCTCAATTACAAATTTATTCTGATCACCAAAAGCACTAGCAACACCAAAAAGTAATCTATTTTCATTATCATTCCTTTGTAGTTGAAATCTAATTTTAAGACCATACAGAACTTTATCATGATCACAAAATCCCAATACAGCTTTAAGAGGAACTGCCACAGTAAAACTATTAACTGCTTTTGTATCATCAGTGTACGTTCCTTTCCTTTGAGTATATCCAGGGTCTGTGGTTGTTCCCGTTGACATATCAGGAATAAAACCTTCGACAGACTCCTTTCCCATTCTATCACTGAATGTATAGAGTGTAAATTTCATCATTTCAGATACAGCAGAGACATAATCAACCGCTTCAACTTCTTGTGTTCCAATGTACAAACGAACACTATCAAACATTTTCCAGAAGAAATCATTTACGAGTGTAGCGTTTGTGTTATTCCCAGCCTTAGTGAATTTAAATTTACACAACAAGAAACTTTCGGATAGATTCAAATGGGTTTGTTGATTATTTATTTCAAAACTTTTTGTACCATTTGCATTCCAGTCTGTTCCAGTTATTGCATTTACCTTGAAGTAATCCTCTTTTTTTAGTGGAGTTTGAGATAACAATGGTATCATCCAAACAATAGATACTATCAATTGCTTCCATACTTGTATTTATTTCGGAAAAAAGATGTTAAACTTTTGAAACCCTGACCCTGAAAACCTTGAAAATTCAAATAAGTATTTGAATTATTTTATGTCGTTCTTGGGGAGACAACTGAATTTTACCTATTTTAATTTCTTTAATTGCTTGTAATTTATGAGATTCCTTTTGGGCATCTTTTATGGTCTTTACAGCACCTGCTCAATTTCCCACAGCAGAAGCAGTTGAACCAATTAGGTCTTTATGTTTAAGAATAGTTGAACCGATACCCATTAGTGTCAATTATCGCATCTCCTCTAAATTGATGTCCAACACCCCTTTGTCTATTAGGTTTATAGTATCCTCCACCAAGATACATACCTTCACCCTTGTAGTATGGGGAAAGGAACATCCCATCCCCTGTAATTATTTTATATTTTCCCAACTCGTGTTTCCTCACAATAACAATGGTATTTATTTATTGGAAAACTTCACTTAGGTGAATTCTGATTGATATAACTTCCCCATTAAAAGAAATCAGACGATTATCTTGGTCGGTTATCCTAAAATTTACTCTGTGTATGTTTTTTTCCTGACACAGGTAGATAAACCAAATTTTTGGGTTCCATATTGAATTTATAACCAATTGGGGTTGAGTATGCACTGAATGAAAATATTGTATTTGTTTTTATTCCATCATTGTAAGCACCATCAATCAAATCACAGTGAATTAATCCCGAATTTATTCCTGAGGATATTTGAATGACATTATCACTGTAAAACGTCCCATTAGTTTCAATCTTATTTGAGGAGAAACCCAATAACTCTCTAAATGAATTATCAATTGTGAAATCAACCCTGCAGTTATATTTAAGTTTAATCATTGACTTTGAAGTATGTTTTTGAATGCCTATAACAATATTTTTTGGTTAATCACCCTGTTCTTTCATAAGACGAGCAATTTTGGAAGATATTTGAGAAATCTCATATGCTCAGGGTGAGACTGTTATCGTTTTGTATCCATTTCCTGGATTATAACTAAACTTGTCATTTTTATCAGTTATATTAAATAAGGTATTATAAGTTTCCATGGACAATAAAGATGCCTCATATTCTTTTGTTGGGTCAAGTTGTAGTGGGTATGGGAATGAAGATGTGTGGTCGCTTGTTGTGAAATTAAAACTCAGGATTGTGCTTCTCATCTTATTTAATGAGATACAATGTCTTTATATTGAGATTTATTAATTATTTTCATGTTCAGCAACTGGTCTAAAATGGCTGATGCTTCATTAAAACAATTGTTATTTCCAGCTTTCTTACTACCTAACAACAATAACAATCTATTAACTAATTGCGATGTGTCATTTGGAAGAAAACTAATACCTGAACCAAGGATACTTAAAGCCTGAATAATGTGTTTCTCCTTCTCATTTTTCCTACTTTTACCAGAAATACTAACCCTATACTTAAAAGTGTTCAGCAGATCAATATATACTCCATCATCATTATTTTTCATATCCAATGGTTTATCAATATACTTTGATTCATCCCTCACAGTTGAACATTGTCTTTCATCTTTTGTGAGAAGAAACTTTAATCTCGGAGTTCGTTTAACAGGGGGTTGAGCAGAACACAAGAACTTTAATTCATCATTAAATATCAATCCCTTTTCTTGAACAAGATGAAATATTGCTGGTAGTTCTGTTTGAATGAGTCCTGCTTTGGTTATTGAATCCGCTGAATATTCATTGTTTGAAGAGCATTCACAATATAATCAGGGAGTCGATTAATCTCTTCCAGTTGTTGAAATAAACCTTCATCATCATATTCTAATTCTCCTAAATGCTCTAATTCTTCCTCAGTCATTTGATCAAAATCTTTTAACATTTGAAGTTTTTTAGGAGTATATTCTACTGTGGGAACTGTGGAAACATCTTTAATTTTTTCTTGGGAAGTTTTTAAAAGTGGTTTAAAAAATTTCTTGTTTCCTTTCAAATGCTTCTTTGCCCGTTAGTTTCTGTCTGCGTTTGTTCTTTATGTCTTCCTCTTGTTTTACAACTTTTGAAACCAACTCTTGATGTTCATTAAATCTTCTTGCTCTTTCTTTCGCATCCATTTATTTATTGGAAAATATCATTTAATATCTCATCTTGTTTCACAACAATATATTTATATTTTTCAGTCATATTAATCGGACAAGTGCTTCCCAAGTTATGGCCATTTATTTACCAAACCAATGGCAAGACACGTTGTTGCGTGGGCGTGACCGATGGGGAAGGGAAGCACAGCCACGTTCCCCATTACGGGTTACAACGTACGGGCTTCCGGAGAGTGATGACTTAGTGTATTCTAATAATTTCTCGATTTCTTATGCGCATTTATAGATAAACACAATGGCCCAAGTTATGATTGTTTTCATATTAGACGGTGTATAAATTTCGGGAACATCAGAGTGCTGGTATGCTCCGAACCAGGAAGTAAATTTTTTCTCTTTCTTCTCTTCTCTTTTTGTTTTTCCTTGCCACGACATTGCGAAAAGGTAAAATACGTTGGCGCTAATTGAATAATTGGGTATTAAAAATAAATTGCGAATAATCGTAACTGCGAATAATATCGAACTTCCGGGTCACGCACGTACGGGCACGTGAGAGCGAAGAAACGGCCTGTGTGGTTTATTTATTTATTTTTTATTATTATTATTTTTTTTTTTTACGGGCACGTACTAGTATTTATAAAGTAAAACTTTACTTAAACTGAAATTCATCTTCGATATCATCTTCGATACTTTCAGAATCATCAATAAAACTACTTTCATAACTATCGTTTAAACACAAACCCTCGGTATCATAACTATCGTTTGAATGCAAACTCTCGGTATCATAATCACTCTCATAATCTTCAAAATCTTGAGATGAATATCGACTCATATTTAATTAGTAGAAAAAAAACATTACCATCGATATCTATATACTTTTTTCATTAACAGATTGAACTGCTACATTTTTTTATATTAAAGGTTATTTCAAAATGATCCTTCACGACAATTGAACGAAATGTCATTTCACCTGATATATTAACATCCTTTATTTCATCAGGATTTATATATTTAGGGTTGTCGAAAAAAATACAAATTTCTCCTTGCATATTACAGATGGTCGTATCTTTTCTTTCTAAAGCTTCATCCATAAGATTTTTATTTTTTGATACTTTTTCTTGTTTCATTGCTTTTTCTAGTTTTGAATATATTGCCAGAAGGAGAGGAGAAACTTTTGTGAGAGATACCTTCATTGATGTTCTTCCAGGTATACTAAAAGCCCTTCCACTGAAGGAAATTGAAGAACTCATCTTATCTACCATAATTGTTGTTATCCAATAGTTGTTATATTTATCTTTGTTAAATTTTACATCCTTGACATATTTCTCAGTATCTTTTACAAATGAAAAGATTGATTGAAACTTGTCTTTTGTGTCTTGAAACATTGTATTTATTAAGTGAAAAAAGTTGGAGGATAAAATGGTTTTAAGCACAAATTCACCTATAAATTAAACAAAATTTTCATCAAGAAAATTTTAGTTTTAGCAAAGTTTTATTATATAAATATGGTGAATACAACGTACTGTGATGTTTGTAATCACGAATATAAATATTACAAAAAACACCTTCAAACCAACAAACATACATTTAATCTATTTCATCAAATATCTCCTCTTGAGTTGGAAAGAAAACATTGTGATATCTGCTCAAAGGATGTTTTGAAAAGTAGTTATAATAGACATCTTCAATCAGAAAAACACAAGAAAAATGAGTTTAAAGTAAAGGGAGACTATTTTTTTGAAAACACTGATGGGGCATTTAAAAATAAGGATTTTTAAATTTGGAGAACCCGGTCCATCATCAATAGCTGAATAAATTGAAATTGTGAAACCTGATGTTGAAAACGTTATTAAAAAAACATTAAAAGAAATGAAAACTTTAAAGTTTTACATGGGAGTAAAAATGAATATGAAAAGACAAGATGAAGAACAAACTCCTTTTATGAGAACAGATCTTCATTTGATATATATACATTTGATATATATATATATATATATATATATATATATATATATATATATATATATATATATATATATACATATATATTCAGATACCTCTGGCTTCGGCTTTCCCTCCACTCCCACCTCATGTTTATATGTGTACTGTACCGTCCACCAAACAGTGATGACTCCATCTACACCTCACTATCCGAAAACATGGACCATCTTCTATATTCTCATCCAAACTCTCTCTTCCTCTTATGTGGTGACTTCAATTGTCATCACGCCAGTTGGCTAGGTGTGGGTACCTCTCTCACCTACCATGGCACCTCAGCAAAAGCTTTCTGCGACTCATTAGGACTGACTCAATCGGACAACTTCCCGACCCGGATCTCAACCAATGGTACTCCATCTCTTCTGGATCTGATTTTGACAAATTTCCCTGACAATATCTGCTGCTCTTCCTTCGCTCCAATCAGTTCTTCTGACCACGTCCTTGTCAAAGTGGACATCTCTCTGGCTGTTATCAGAGAACCACCTCACCGCCGTCGAGTCTGGCATTTCACTCAAGAAGACTGGCAGGGTCTCCGAGCAGCCATCAAACTTACAGACTGGTCTCATATCACTACTTTCTCAAACATCAACTCATCCTGGGAATTCTTTCAAAGAAACTTGCTCTCCATCATGCACAGATTTATCCCCTCTCGTGTTCAGTTGTCCTACCCTTCCTCCCACCCTTGGTTTACTGAAGCTTGTGGCATGGCAGTTGTCCTGAAACAACTTGCCTTTGCCTCATGGAAAGCAAACCCAATTGAGGGTAATCTCAGTTCCTTCCACAAAGCTCGGAACAAGTGTGTATCTACCCTCAGGAGAGCCAGAAAACAACATCTTTCTGATCTCAAGTCTGACCTCTCAAACCTCTCTCCCTCCTCAAAATCCTGGTGGCATTTAATCAAATCTGTTTCTGGTGGATGTTCCCCCTCCATCCCCTCCCTTACCTCAAATGGCCGCACTGGTGATACCACACGTGATAAAGCTGAATGTCTAAACTCGGTGTTTGCAGCTAAATCTTGTGTCCTAAACCCATCACTTTCTCTACCCACTTTACCCAGTCGCACCCAACTGTCCCTGGACTCTGTATCCTTTTCTCCTGACAAGGTGGAGAGCTTGCTTTCAAACCTCGAGTCAGATTCTGCAACCGGTCCAGACGGTATCAGCCCACGTGTCCTCAAAGCCTGCTCTTCTGCTCTTCCTCACCCTCTCTCTGTTCTATTCACCCTCTCATTTGCCCAAGGTCATCTGCCATCTGCTTGGAAATCTGCTAACATCACTGCACTGCAGAAAATAGGTGCAAAAACAGATCCCTGTAACTACAGACCAATCAGCCTTCTCCCAATCATCAGCAAGGTTATGGAATCCATCATCGCTTCAGACATGAAATCCTTCCTCTTCTCCAATGGCTTAATTTCCGATCATCAATTTGGTTTCAGACCAGGTCACTCTACCCTGGATATGCTGCTTCTGCTCTCCCATCAATGGATGGAGGTCCTCAATGCCAGACAGGAAATCCGAGCCGTATCCCTGGACATATCACGTGCTTTTGACACAGTCTGGCACCCTGCACTACTCACCAAACTCTCTTCCCATGGTATTCAAGGCCATCTCCACTCATGGCTCGTAGACTTCCTCTCCTGTCGCAGTCAACGTGTGGCCCAAAATGGAGTTCTTTCATCCCCTCTTCCTGTGCTGGCTGGAGTTCCTCAGGGTCGCGTTCTGGGCCCTGTTCTTTTTCTGGTTTTCATCAATGATCTCTCCGACTCTCTGGAAAAGCCTCTATTTCTCTTTGCCGACGACTCCACCTTCTGCCGTACCATCTGTCATCCCTCAGACCGGCAAGCAGCAGCTTCTTCGCTCACTGCAGATCTGGATAAAATCACAAACTGGTCCAACACGTGGAACATGTCTTTCAATCCAGACAAATCTCACACTCTCACTATGTCTCTTCGAAAGGACTGTTTAGAAACCCCCCCCCCCCCATCTACTTTCTCAACAATCCTCTTGAAGAAGTCCTTTCATTCAAGCTTCTGGGTCTCACTATCTGCCATGACCTTTCCTGGGAAAGTCACATTTCCAACCTCGCCTCAAAAGCCAGTCGCCGACTGGGAATCCTCCATCGTGCAAAGTCCTTCCTTGGCCCTCTTGAGCGCCTGACCACTTTCAAAGCTTTTGTCCGTAGCCTGATGGAGTACTGCTCTCCCCTCTGGGCTGGTGCTCCTGCCTCCCACCTTTCTCGGCTTCACGCTGTCGAAACCAGGGCATTTAACATTATCGGCATCTCCCGCAATGAAGCTGAGTCTTTGGGCCTCTCACTCAATCACCGCAGGTTGGTTGGTGGTCTTTCTGTCTTCTACCGACTCCTCTCGAGCCTTGCCCCCCCCCTCTGCTCTCTCTGCGATTTGTCCCCACCACATTTCCACAGGGCGCTCAAGGTCCGCCAACAACCCCCTTCTGGTAAAACTACCAAAATCACGAATCACTGCTCATCTTCACTCTTTCATTCCTCTTTTTTCCCGCCTTTGGAATAAACTTCCTCACTCTATTCTTTCCCATTCTTCCCTCCAGGCTTTCAAAACAGCTGTTCACCACCACCTCTTATCTTCCCCCATCCAAATCCTCGATCTTTTCTACCCCCGATAATCCACCCAAGCCCACTTCCTTCAATTCCCTTGCTTTCCTTCCTGAAAGTCCCTATAATGTCCATCTTCTCTTCGCCATGTTCGCCGTCCCATCCCCATCCCTCTCCCTTCCACAGTTCACCTAATGTGTCTGTTCCCCACTGTTTTGTCCCTTCCACTCCCGCCCCTCTTGTCTCATGCCCCCTTGCTGTGAGTTGCGTGTTCGCTCTCATACGAGCCTCGACAAGGTATACAAAAAAAATTTTTTTATAACATCATTTCAAGATTTTTTGAAAAGTGGGGTTTATGAAGAACTATCAAGACAAGAGGAGGATGTTGATAATACAGTGGAAGGAAGTGGATTTCAAATTTTAAAAATCATCTTTTTAGATATACACATTCTAAAATCAAACCCTCTTAAAGCTTCTTCTTATAGTGAATTACCAAAATAAATAAAACTAAAGAAGGCAGTTGTTAATATTAAGAACAATGATAATAAATGTTTTCTCTGGTCTGTTCTTGCTCACTTACATCCACTAAAATGTAATTCAGAAAGAGTAAAACAATATATGAAATATGAGAATACCTTGGACATTAAAGATTTTAAATTCCCAATGCCACTAACAGATAGTCCTAAATTTGAGAAAAATAATAATCTTTCTATTAATGTATATGGATTAACGGATACAAACAAAGTTCAAATATTAAAAAATTCAAACAACTATAAAAATGAAGAAACACACATTGATCTTTTATATTTTAGTGTTGGAAAGAATTCACATTACACATACATCAATAATTTATCAAGATTAATCTCTTCTCAGGTATTCAGAACAGCAAACAAAATATATCCTTGTAAGCTATGTCTTAATTCATTTTATACAAAAGAACGATTAGAACAACATTCAAAATATTGTAGTAATCATAAATCAGCTGTAATTACAATGCCTAAACCTGGTGAAAAGATTTATTTTGAAGATTATAATAAATCTTTCATGCACCCATTTGTGATATACGCTGATTTTGAATGTATCCAAAAAAAGATAAATACTGCTTCTCCTAATCCAAAACAATCACATATAAATAAATATCAAAAACATATTCCTTGTGGTTTCTGTTATTATATCAAATCATCTGTTGGAGAAAAGTATAACAAACTTGAACATTATAGTGGAAAAAAACCTTCACAAGAGTTTGTAAAATGATTAGAAAAGGATTGTATAAGACTAACTAAATTAATGAAAGAAACAAATGAACCGATGAAATTAACCGAAGAAGAAAAATTAGAATTTAGAAAGAACAATAGCTGTCATATTTGTGAGGAGGAAATTGAGGAGTCTAAAGTTAGGGATCATTGTCATCTTACTAGTAAATATAGAGGTCCCGCTCATTCCTGTTGTAATCTTAATTATAAATTTCCTTCTATTATTCCAGTCTTTCTTCACAACAGCGCCAACAATGATACACATCTATTTATAAATGAACTTTCAAAAACACCAGGGAATATTTCTGCCATAACAAACACAAGTCAAAAGTATATTTCATTTACAAAAATGTTATTCACAAAACCTTTAACTCGTATTAGGTTTCTAGATTCTTGCAAGTTTATGGGAACACCACTAGCTGACCTTGCATCAAATCTAAGCTCCACGGGCTCTTTTCCAAATCTTAATTCATTCTTTCCAAAAGAGGAAATTCTAACTAAAGAGGAAATTCAGATTAAAGAGAGAATTCAAAGTAAAGAGGAAATTCTAATTAATGAGGAAATTAATGAAGAAATTCTACCTGAAGATGAAATTCTAATTATAAAGAAAATTCAAACAATGAATGAAATTCTAACTAAAGAGGAAATTTTGATTAAAGATGAAATTCTGATTAAAGAGGGAATAATAACTAGAGAGGAAATTCAAACAAGAAATAAAATTCAAAGTAGAGAGAAAATTCTTACAAGTAAGGGAATTTATCCTTATGATTATATGGATTCATTTCTGAGATTTAAAGAAACACGACTTCCTTCAAAAGAAAGTTTCTATAATAACCTTTATGAAAAGGAGATAAGTGATAAGGAATATAAACACACAAAAATTTTGGAAAATATTTAAGATAAAGAACCTTGGAGAATATCATGATTTGTATCGAAAAACAGATGTTTTATTGTTCGCTGATGTGTTTCAACTTTTAGATCACTCTGTCATAATACAAATTGTTATGGATTAGATCCTGCCCACTATTTCACAGCTCCTGGTTTAGCTTGGAGTGCAATGTTGAAAATGACAAAACAAGATATAGATTTAATCAGTGATGTAGATATGCTTTTGATGATTGAGAAGTCCAAGAGAGGTGGAATATCACAAGTATGTTCAAAAAGATATGCAAAAACAAATAATAAATATCTTCCAAATTATGATAGTGAAAAAGATAGTAATTATTTGATGGATTTTGATGCTAATAATTTGTATGTATGGGCAATGTCTCAATCTCTGCCTTAGGTAAATCAGAGTGGGTGGAAGAAAAGGATTATGAAAAGGCTTTGATGAATATTGTTATTTCTTCTCAAGAGGAGTTGAATGAGGAAGAAGAAGGTTATTATTTTGAAGTTGATTTGAGGTACCCGAGTGATCTTCATAATAAGCATAAAGACCTTCCTTTTGCATGTGAGAAAGAAACCCCAAAGAAAGAATGGTTAAGTGAATATCATAAAAGTTTTAATATTAAAGGCAAATCAACAAAAAAGTTATAAACAACATTCTATGATAAAGAGATATGTTTTGCATCAGAGAAGCTTGAAACAGTTTTTGAGAGAAGGATTGAGAATAGCAAAAATTCATCGAGTTTTAAAATTTAAACAAAGTCATTGGATGAAAAAGTATATTAAATTCAATACAGATATGAGAACAAATACAAAAGTAAAATTTGAAGGGGAATTCTATAAATTGATGAACAATGCTGTCTTTGGAAAGACAATGGAGAATGTTAGAAACAGGCAAAACATTAGATTTGCAACATCTTGGAAAGAAGCTTCGAGTTTGATAAATAAACCAAGTTTTGAGAGAGAAGAGGTTTTTTCAGAGAACTTCTCTGCTATTCATATGGAAAAGGAAAGTATTGTCATGGATAAACCAATTTATATTGGAACAGCAGTTCTTGATTTATCAAAGATATTGATGCATGATTATTTGTATAATGACTTAAAGAAAGAGTATGGTGAAAATGTTTCATTGTTGTATATGGACACTGATAGTTTTATCCTTGATATAAAAACTGATGATGTTTATAAAGATATGAAGAAAAATATTGTAGTATATGATACCAGTAATTTTAGTAAGAAGAGTGAGTTATTTTCAAAAAAGAATGAAAAGGTTATTGGTAAGTATTAGGATGAGTTGGGTGGAAAAGTAATGATAGAGTTTATTGGATTGAGAGCAAAGGCATATGCTTATAAGTATGGTGATCAGATTGATAAAAGGTTAAAGGGAATAAAGAAATATTAAATAAAGAAATCAATAACTTTTAGAAATTATTATAATTGTTTGATGAATAAGAAAGAAGAATATTGGAAAATGAATACAATAAGAAGTTATAAACATAAGATATATAGTGAAGAAGTAAATAAAAAGGCCTTAGGAGCCTTTGATGATAAGAGATTTATTTTAGATAATGGAATAGATTGTGTTCTATATGGATATTGTGTGATAGAGTGAATATTTAATCATAGAGTATATAGAATGCAATATGGGTTAGGGTTTTTAAGGGCTACCGCCGTCTTTTTAACAATATATGAATGGTCGAACCAAGTGTTAATCAAACGAAAGAGTGGAGAAAATCTCAGTCTTGGTATATAAATGGAAAACATAATGAATGTGAAAAATATCAACTAAGTCTTATTGAAAAAATAACTAAAACAAAGGTAAATAAAACAAATAAGCGAATCAATTTAAAAACTAGTAAGTTAGAGGATGTAAAAAAAAATAATAAATATCCTTGAATGGACTGAAAAATTTGATGGTTATCAATTGAACAATGGAAAAATAATTTACAACAATCTCAAAATGATATTGTGGTGAATTAACGTGAATCGAGGGACATGACGCGGGATCACATGTTGTGCGTCTCGCGTATAAGGGGATGTCTCTGCGGCACGAGTGATTGTCCCCGGGGCATTGCTATTGACATCGGCTGTCCACTTGATGCTCGTTAACTGAAGGTGCTCATTGACTGGTGAGAATGGAGATTATATCGAACTCCGTGCTTACGCGGATTTAGTCTGCAATGGTTAACTGCACATGTATACGTTACTGCTTATGTACTCCTAGCTGAACCTGTATTTCCTGGTGTGCCCACAGAAGCGGCTCCAATCAAATGGAATAAAGCCTAAACTCTGAAGGTTCATCTCTCGCTCTCATTT
Organism: Eptatretus burgeri; assembly: GCF_056783735.1. Classification (NCBI taxonomy): domain Eukaryota; kingdom Metazoa; phylum Chordata; class Myxini; order Myxiniformes; family Myxinidae; genus Eptatretus; species Eptatretus burgeri. Next base: position 38,853,846 of record NC_140978.1, on the reverse strand, counting down.
CAATTTATTCCATTTGATTTTCTCGGCTCTCTCAACCAAAGATGGACAAGATCTACAAACCAGAGAGGTTCGACGCAGACCCGAACGCGACTGACGCAGAAATGAAATGGTCGCATTGGTTCTGTTCCTTCTCACACTATCTGACCATCATCGCGGAGGGAGCTGACAAATTTGCCGCTCTCGTGAATCATGTCTCGCCCGGCGTGTACAGGCTCTTCTCGGGGTGCGACACTTACGAAGCAGCGATCGACGTGCTGCAGGCGCTCTACGTGAAGCCCAAGAACGAGGTATACATACGACATCTTCTCAACACACGCAAGCAAGCAGCCGGGGAGACAATCGATCAGTTCCTGCAAGCTCTGAATCAGCTGGGAAAAGACTGCAGCTTCCGGGCGGTAAGCGCCGAGGAACACCGAAAGGAAGCGACCCGGGAGGCATTCATCCAAGGACTCAGATCAGCCCACATACGGCAACGCTTACTAGAGAAAGCGCAACCCACTCTTGACAAGGTAGTCGATCAGGCTCGAGCGATGGATACGGCTCAGCAGCAATCTGAGTCATTTGGGACACCGATGCTGCTCATGAACGCTGCTACAATGGGAACCCAAGGAACCCCACTGGCACAGACACAGCCAGACATGAGGGATGGAGAAACACCCGAGGAGCCGGATACCCAGACCTCGTCAAACTCCTCAGCAACTGCTCCGGTTGGTAAATGCTTCTTTTGTGGGTACAAAAGGCATCCTCGTCAAAAATGTCCCGCCAGAGATGCCACATGCATGAATTGCGACAAGAAAGGGCATTATGCCAGGGTATGTAAATCTACTCTAAGGAGAAATAAACCCACTTCTGCGGCTCTCTACTCGCAAAATAAATTGACTGCAGCCTCCCCGGGGAATCTATCCAAGGCTATCATCAACGTACGAATTAACGGGCATATGGCTGAGGCACTGATTGATACCGGTAGCTCTGAAAGTTTCGTCAACAGCTCGCTAGTAAAAGGCAGGAAATGGATAATCCACCCGACAGACAATATGGTATGCATGGCCGCCACCTCACTACAATCCCGCGTACGAGGGTACTGCAATGTTGAATTGGACGTAAAAGGGTACACGCATCGGGATGTAAAGGTGCTGGTGCTTCGTGATTTGTGCGCAGACGTAATTCTGGGTCATAATGTCCTCAAGCAGCACACGAGCGTCGAAATACCCTTTGGAGGAAGCAAGCCTCGTCTAATTTTAAATGCGTTGACCACCGCGGAGGTGACGTCCCCCCAGCTGTTCGCTAACTTGTCGCCGGTCTGCAAACCGATAGCGATCAAATCGCGGCGATATACCACTGCTGACATGAATTTCATCACTTCGGAAACCAAGCGATTACTGGAGGAGGGAATTATAGAACCGAGCGATTCGCCATGGCGCGCACAGGTGTTAGTAACCAGCAGTCAGAACCATAAGAAACGGATGGTTGTCGATTATTCCCAAACGGTCAATCGCTTCACCCAACTCGACGCCTACCCCCTGCCGCGCATAGATGAGATGGTCGAACGCGTGGCCAATTATAAGGTATTCAGTACCATCGACTTGCGAAGCGCCTATCATCAAATTCCCATCCGAGAGGAAGACAAACCGTACACTGCATTCCAGGCAGGGCGGCGCCTCTACCAGTTCAGAAGGATACCATTCGGTGTCACGAATGGAGTAGCTTGCTTCCAACGGGTTATGGACGACATCATCTCAGATGAAAACCTCGAAGACACTTTTGTTTACGTGGATAATGTCACAGTGTGCGGTAGGGATCAGAGGGAACATGATAGGAATCTGGACAGATTCTTGAGCATTGCTGGAAAATATAAT
>NC_140978.1:38811990-38844490 GCF_056783735.1 Eptatretus burgeri | reverse complement strand
GTATGTTGTTTTTAGTTGGCTGGCGAGAAGAAGCAGGGAAGTAGCATGAAGACGTATAAATGGTTCATTAATATAGATAGCTTGCTGGTTGATTATTGTGCCATTAAGGCTTATGTTTTAGTTGGAACCAAAACAGCATTGAACAGCCAAAATACATTTGTTGTTACTGTTGAAGTTTTAAAACCCTTCCATCTAAGGAAAGGCCTAACACTGAAGGGCCTAACATAGATGCAGAAGATCTTTGTCTCCAATAAACTTTTGGAAAATCAAAATCTAATCAGCTTGTTCTTGTCTGCTACCCAACGTGTCTACCAAGTGTTGTCGTAATCCGTCCACAACTTTTTGAGCTATTGTGCTAGGTATTGTTTTTTTGCAGTATATCTCAATTGTGAAGAATCACTTTAAAATTCAACTATCTGGATCCAGATCTTCAGCAAAATCGAATCAATTCGTTCTTGTTACACACTCGACCTGTTCACCAAGTTTCATCCAAATCTGTTCATAACTTTTTGAGATATCCTGCTCACAGACAAACAAACAAGGGTGAATACATAACCTCTGTTCTCCCACAATGTCAGAGGTAATTAAATGAATGCTACTTAGGTTAAAATAAAATAAATTAATTCCGTGTTTTAAACATGTCGCCCGCTTCTCACTTTTAATATTGTGGCATTCAGATCATCAAAACCATGCAATAGAATCAAACCATAGTCTGATACTATTACGTATTCCCCGTTGTTGCGAATGAACTGGAGAATACATACTACCCTCGTACATACTACATACTATCACATCAATTTCCTCAAGGCAACCAATTAAACCAAAATAGAGGCAGAAGATCTTCGTCTCCAAGAAACTTTTGGAAAATCAATTACCGTGAAGCATTGCCTGCATCATGTTTATCGACAACTGCAACAAAGTTTTTGTGCACATGCAGTGCTGTGATTGTCAAGGTCGCTGATACAAGTCTTGCCCACCACTCATTTTTGCACAAACTTTTCAAGTGCACTCATATGGCTCAATACGGGAAAAAAAAATTATTGAGCGGTAAGGTTGGTCACTAACTCACCATATCTATCGCGCTGTCAGGATGGCCTAGAGGTGCACACTTACCTCTGAGCTGTCGAGCCTGGGTTCAAATCTCAACCCCAGCTATAAATGTTTTGCAGGCAGGGTGATTCATCAATGCATGCACTTTTCGCAGAAGGGCATTAAGCCAGAGGACTCATCTGTCAACACTGGTTCTTGGTTTACATTAAAGATCCCACAGTGTCCTTCGCGAACAGTAGGCAAGTAATCGCCGGCACCCTGAACAAGTTACAAATTCCTGATCTATCCTACAGTGAGTGTTGGCATTCATTCATTCCCTTGTTCTCCTGATTGTGGAATCGCCTCCATGGGTCTGTTGTCTCATTATCCTCACTTCAGTCTTTCAAATGTGCTGCCCATGACCACCTTACATGTTGTGTCCGACTCCTGGTGACATTCAGGATCAGACGTCTCCAAACATCCCTATCCTGCACTGCTTCCTGAAACTCTGGCAGAGACAGCTTGGTTGCAGCCATCATCATCCAGCACATCCACGTCTCCCTTTTCCCTGATGTGGGCAGGAATTTAGAATTTGTTCACAGTGCTGGGGATAACTCATCTACTCTTTGCATCGATGCTGTCGGTTCTTTAACAGTCTCCAGCTAATGCTAGTAGGTTCCCAGCTTACAGGTTTAAGCCCATTCAATGGACGGCACGTTTTGTGATGCAATGCCCCGCATGCAAATCTCCATCGTAATAGTTTAATAGTGGGGTCATGAATCAAATCGAGACTAAGCAGCTGAAATGTAAGTGCACTACTCGTGCACCATCCTGTCAGATGGACAGCTGACATAACATCCTGATAAAAGTGTAAATAATTACGTTTTTTAACGTAATGCTTTGCCTTGTATCACAGCAGAACAATTTGTAGCTCAATCTCTATATAATGGAGCATGTGTTAGTATGTATGCATGCATGTATCATATACTCCTCCATGAGGATTTGACCGAGGGAGCTGAAAACTTCCGGGGATTAATGAGAACACCCTGAAGTTGTGCACGTGCAAATTTCATTTGATTCAATCAAGTTTTGGAAGAAAAAAAAAATTCACCCATATTGGCATTTCCTTTTTTTGGGGGGGGGGGGGGTGGGTGGGTGTAATTGGAATTATCCAAGCTATATAACCACAACATATTACATATACACATAAGCAGTATGCATGCTTTTGCTTCATATACATACTTCATATACTTCATATACATGACCACCTGTCCTTGAGGAACAAAAGGTTCACACACATGATGTCATTGGTCATATGGTTTGGCAGCCATATTGGATTTACCTTAAAACCTATAAAACCACACCACTCAAAAGAAGTCCTGGTGAGGGTCTGCAATCTCTGATTGCTCTATTTCTTGTTAATTTTATTTTCAGGAGTGATCGAAGCAGCAGTTTGTTGCCTCTACACTGCTAAAATAAAGGAATGTGTCAGAAGAATGCGTTGCACGCTTGGAACAAGATTGCCAGTGGGGTGCGTACTCTGCTGCACTACTTATAACCATAATGATAACTATAATGACACTCGGTTGAATGCATACCTCAGCCAGGGTGAACAGTTTATGTTTTGTAACCCACTGATAGGCCATATGCAGGCAAGGATCCATAATTTTAGGTTGGGGGAGGGGGAGGGTGCAAAAATTTACATTACACTGAAAAATATAATTTAGCCGAGCAGAGCGAGGGGGATATTTTTGGTGGGCCTATTCCCACAAAACAAAAATTCTACAGACTATTCTAAATATTGTGAGAAAAAACCATGTTCTCACCAAATTTAGTGTCCCGCCCACAACGTCACGTGACCTTTTTCAGGCTCCCAGGGATTGGTGGGCTGGTCGGCACGTGGTGGGTAGACCGTGTCAGAGCCAGGGCGCCATTGTTGGCAACAGACGAGGCTCTAAGATCGCGAGTGGAAAAATATATCGAGCGCTCCAAATCACATGTTTTAAATGTGATTCTCAAGTGATTTTCAAGACTTTCGACAGGACAGTCGCGCTGATCGTTGATAGCTCCGTCTAAAAGGAATGAGTTAAATCGGGACGAGTGTGATCGTTATTCCCGGCTATCGTTGAGTGGAGCTGTGAGTTGTACAACCTGTTTTTGGAACTCTATTGTTGTCAAGAGTTCTGGCAGGTTTTTTATGCTGTGCAATCCATTCTGTTTCCAGCCATTTTTGAAATCGAGCCAATAAAATATCGTGCCTACCCCTAGAGGCCGATTTGAAACACAGTGGTGTGTTTTGTTGTTCTCTTTGTCCACACATGGACTGCTTGAAGCTCGGACATTAACGTCAGTATTCCGTGCTGGAAGATATTAACAGCCGGGATCGCGACAATATAGACAAACAATGCTTGAATACACTTGAAAAGAAGTACTCTTGTGAAAAAAAAAACTTTTGCTCAAAACTCAACAAGTATTTTAATTATCGTCTCATCATAAAAATCCAATTGAATGAAATAAATGATGTAATGATCAAAACAAATCAATGTCTCTGACGTATTGAACAAGGCTTGACGTGGAAGTGACCTTCAATCAGAATTACAGTTTTTCCATCAGCGGAACACTTACCTTCATCATCTTTGCTGTATGAATCTCTCACAACAAAGCTTCTTCTCTCACACTTTTGATGCCTATTGTATACCCTGAATAATTTCCCACGGTCAAAAAACATGTTCTTCAGTCTTGAAAGCACAGACTGAGTGCCAAATTCAAACAGAATGATTGGGATTCTGGAGTCTGGATTATCTGAAACTTGGGATACCATTCCACTTCTTGGTTCATGAACAAAAAAGACATCATGTAGAGCACGATACTTGCAAAATCAATAAAATAACTTTGACCTCAAAAATAATTGGTGGTTGATTTCAATTACCAAATATGCACTTCCTGTTCAAATTTAAAGTCAATCGGATTAAAATTGACAATTTTAGAAATTCCACCGAAGTTGTTGACCTTTGACCTATGTTTACCTTTTGACCTCAAAATCAATAGGCTTCTTGCTTAAGACCAACTCCTCGATTTGGTGACGTTTCATAAAGATCGGTTTAAAAATCTGACCTGTAGGTGATTGACATATAAACATATAAACAAGAAAAAAGACATCATACAGAGCACGATACTTCCAAAATCCACTCTTCTCCAAAAGTTGCGGTGGATACATAAAATTGTCCATTTTGACAAGATTAAATATTAATAATCTTAATCAAAGCTCAGGTCAATTGGATGAAAATTAATAATTTTTCAGATTGAAATTGATTTTAGAAGTTTGATCTTGAGTTGACCTTTGACCTTTTGACCTCAAAAAATAGTTGGTCTTCAGATTCAGTGATGCACGATGCAATTTCTGCTTAACTGTCACGTTAATCAGATGAAAATTGACGATTTTTCAGAGAAAATTTGATGATTTTAGAAGTTTGAACTTGAGATGACCTTTGACCTTTTGACCTCAAAAATAATTACTTTCCCAATTCAGTGATGGACTGTGCAAATCCTTTTCAACTTTCAAGATAATAGGATGTAAATTGATGATTTTAGAAGTTTGACCTCGGGCTGATCTTTGGCCTTCTGACCTCAAAAATAATTAGTTTCCAAATTCAGTGACACGCTATGCAAATCCTCTTCAAATTTCAAGTCAATCGGATGAAAAATGACGATTTTATAAATTCAACCTCAAGATGACCTTTGAACTCAAAATCAATCGGCTTCTTAAGGCCCAGTCACACCTTGACGTTTTAGCCAGCGTATGCCGGTTTATGAAAAATTTGTGTAAAACGCTGGTACACGTCGAATACGTTATGGGTACGTTTTGTATATGTTAAGACCACGCTGAAAAACACTGCCATAAGTGGTAGTACGCTGGCTTTAAACGTTGAACTTTTGGGTTATCAAATTTTTTCATGCTTGAAATTTTATGACGTATGCCAGCGTATGACTCACACGTTCCGCTACGCTGGCCATAAGTTTTAGGCACGTTATGCGATCGTTGACACACGTTGAAACACGTTACTTGTAAGTTACTCATAAGTCGAAACACGTCGAGGTAATGTTTAGCGTACCCGAAACTTATTTCTAACCTATGAGTAACGTTTTGTAAGCACGCTACACGAACGTTGTTCACACTTTGCAACACGTTACTTGAAAGTACTACTACTACTACTACTACCAACATCGACATCAGTAAATTCTCTCGAACTACTACTGCTACTACTACTGCTACTACTAATACTAATACTACTAACATTGACAACACTAAATTCTCTCGAACTACTACTACTACTAACATCGATCGACATCACTAAATTCTCTCGAACTACTACTACTAATACTACTACTACTAACATTGACAACACTACATTCTCTCGAACTACTACTACTACCAACATCGACATCACTAAATTCTCTCGAACTACTACTACTGCTACTGCTACTGCCACTGACATTGACATCTACTCAACATGGAGTCTGGAACACTGACGGGTTCCTCTTGTGAAGCCCATTTGTATATACTAATTCCCCTAAACGCTGCCAATACGCCATTATACGGTATCTGTAAGTTAGAAACACGTTCAGAAAGTTCTGTGGTCGTCTGGAAGACGTCAATCAAATTCATCTACATACGCCAATGTGCGTTTGAGATACATTACACATAGGTTCAAAGCACGCTACTCATAGGTTCAAAGCACGCTACTAATAGGTTCAAAGCACGTTACTCGTAGGTTAAAAATTAAGTTTCGGGGATGCTAAACATTACCTCGATGTGTTTCGACTTATGAGTAACTTACAAGTAACGTGTGGCGGACGTGTGTAAACGATTGCGGAGCGTGCAGATAACTTATGCCAGCGTATGCGGAACTTGTGAGCCATACGTCGAGTACGTCGTAAAATTTTCAGCATGCTTGAAATTTCACGACGTACTAGACGCACCACGTAATATGCCAGCATACTTCATTGTTTTTCATCTTGCTGCTAACGTATACACAACTTACCCATAACATATTCGACGTGTCCCAGCGTTTTAGACACATTTTTCATAGGTCGGCATACGCTGGCTAAATCGTCAAGGTATGACTGCGATGTTGACATTTCCAATTTTCAGGCGGTTATGATTTAAATCTGTGTGCGGCAGGTTTTTAACAGAGAACGCCACGAGTTTGTCGGCGATACGTGCAGCGCGCTATGACTAGGTTAAACTATCGTTGGGCATAGGTTGTGGATGCCGACAACAGGCTAAGCATTCGTTGGTATAAGTTATCTTTAACACAACGAAACGTTCTGTGCCCGTTACTTATACGTTATGCATACGACCAACACGTTATGAATACGACCAAAACTTTAAAAAAAAAACCTCAAAACTTCAGCGTACGCCAACGTTTTAAGTGCATTTTTATACGTTGCCATTCCTGGCTAAAACGTCAAGGTGTGACTGGGCCTTTAGTTCAGACTACTTCTACAACTTTGTAAAGTTTCATGAAGATCAGTTTAGAATTGTGACCTGTAGGTGATAGACAAACTGATACAGACAGACAGAGACAGACAGACAGAATAACAAAATCGACTGACCAATACACTTGAAAAATCTTAAATTTTGTAACAGTAACATCTTAAAGTAACAAGAAGATGACGTTGTGCAGAGCTCGATACTTGCAAAATCTATAAAACAAATTTGACCTTAAAAATAATTTGTGGTTAAATTCAGTGAACAAATTTCAAGTCAATTGGATGAAAATAGAAAATTTTAGAAATTCAGCCTATGTTGACCTTTGGGCCTATTTTGACCTTTTGACCTCAAAAAAATAGACTTCTTGCTTATGATGAACTCTACCAGGTGGTGAAGGTTTAAAATTGTGACTTGTAGGCGACTGACATACAAACAAACAAACAGACAGACAGACAGAATAACGCACACGACCAACCAATATACAGTATTTGAAAAATCTTCGATTTTGCAAGTAACAAAGAAACAAAGAGATACACAGGGGTGAAAACATAACCTCTGTCCACCTTCGGTGGCAGAGGTTATAACATGACTCCCCTGGCGACTCCGGTAGGGAGCGGGTGCTTCTAGTTTTAATACATCAGGGATGAAAACTGGACAAGTAAACTTAAAGGCAAGTACATAACAAACTGTGCTGAAGTGCTGCTCATTTGCATAATAGGATAAATGAAATAAAACAGGTGACAGTAAATGACCTGAAGGGGATAATGGTCATGATGTTAAGGCACAGTTCTTATTGGCTAAATAACTCCAGTCACATGGTCACAACCAGTTGTTGGTATCTATAAATTTGGTGGTGAGTGTTGGTGGTGGCTACTTTACTTACTGAAATGTTTTGGCATTGAACGCTCGAGCTGTTGAAACGAAGTGCTGGAACAGTCAAAGTTTCTCCTTGAAGGCTGATGATACATTCATAGCCTTGCTGACCAGACTGTGGCTGGGGTAGATTCTTAGCATTCAGGTTGATTGGTCGCACCATCCCAACAGGGATCAAGATTTCCGGCGAAGGCAGCAGTTGAGGGCAATCCTGGAATAGGAATATACATTTTATGACACTTTTATTAAACCTGTCTACTTGATTAAAAAAAAAAATCAAATGATGTACACACACACACAAACACATACCTTCTCCTTTTAATAATTCCATCTCACAGACATCACAATAAATACATGCCGTTTCAAGACAAGAATGGCACTCGGGAGAACGCATACCTCCGCCATGCTGAACAGTTTACACTTTGTAGCCCACTTGATCGGCTCAATCTGGATCAGGACCTTAACCAAAATCTAATAAGCTTGTTCTTGTCACATAACTAACTCATCTGCCTAATTATGTCACAACTCGTCCACAACCTTTTGAGATATCGTGGAATACTCTCGTTTTTGGCCCGATCTCTCAATAGTGAAGAATTACTTAAAAAAAATTCTTGCATCCGGATCCGGAGCTGGATCTTCCTCAAAATCTAATCAATTTGTCTCTGTCACACACCTAATCTGTCCACAAAATGTCGTCTGAATCTGTCCACAACTTTTTGAGATATGCTGCTCACAGTGAAACAAACAAACAGACAGACAAAACAAAGGTGAAAACATAATCTACGTGCACCTTCAGTGGCAGAGGTAATAATCACAAATCCATGCTTAAGCCACTAACCAGCCCTGCCAAAAATATGAACTGCATGTACCTCTACCTCTGATCGAGTACAGTCGAAGGCAATTGGGCTTGTGGGTGACAGTTCACTTTTTGTTAACTTCCAGCCCCTAGGCCACTGTAGAGCAGTCGTCTCTCTGCCCCTCTTCTACCATTACTACCAAAGCTGTTGTTTTGCAGAATTTATCAGCTACAGTACATTTCCTCATTTCACACCCTTGGCTACAGCTGACCATCCTTACTGTGTGTGCATCACTGCATAAATGAAAATCCAAGAAACACCCATCCGCATTCTTTCCGAGCTCTGTCAAAGTCCGAGCTCTGTTCAAGGCCGAGATTCAAAAAAATAAAAATAAAAAATAAAAATCGCTCCCTGGTGCATCATTTAGGCTAGCAGGATGGCCTAGAGGTACGCACATTCGCCTCCAAGCTGTCCAGCTTGGGTTTGAATCTCGACCCAGCTATAAACTGCCATCTTGGTGTTTCACAGGGAGGGTGATTAATCAATGTGTGTGCCACCCTTCATATGGACATTAAGCGGATGTCCCATCAGCCAACATCAGTTGGTGGACCTTAAATATTCCACATTGTCCTTCACAAAGAGTAGGTGAGCAATTCTCAGCACCAGACCCCAAAAAATTCCAAATTCCTGCACCGACCTCACGTTCTCCCTGTTCCAGAATGACAAAATATTGTGAGATGATAAAATACCGTGAGATGACAGAATGGTTGCTTCTGATGTAAAACTCACATGATTTGTCATATATTTGACCATTTTTGCAATTATCAATTGTAATCCTTTTGGAGTTAAAATAATAGTAAAAATACAATAAATATCAAATTGATTACACATCTGGCAAGCGGCAACTCTGCCGACTCCCGAGGCTTCTGTTCAAGCACTTTCAAAAATGACATATGGTCCTTGAATGTGTGTTAAACAACCATGCACACACACAAACACAAATGGCTGATGGTAAGGGCAATCGCCAGTATGTTATGGTAGAGCAATCGCCAGAACATTATGGTAGGGTAAAGAAGCCGTACAGGGCACTGGGACCGCTGAAAATCTGATCAGAAATATTCTCAATGACCTGCTGATCGACTGTTTGTGTTGCCAGATTATGCCTAAAGGCCCTGTCACACCTTGACGATTTAGCCAGCGTATGCCTGACGTATGCAAAATTTGGCTAAAATGCTGGCACACGTCAAATACATTATGGGTAAGTTTGTATACGTTAAGAGCATGCTGGCATACGTCATAGTACGCTATCTTTTTTGTAGTACGCTGGCATACGTCTTTGTACGCCGAGGTGTTAGACAAATTTTCCATGCTTGAAATTTTCTGACGTATGCCAGTGTATGACTCACACGTTCCGCATAACGCTAGCCATAAGTTGTAGGCACGTTACGCGATCATTGACACACGTCGACACACGTTACTCATAAGTCGAAACACGTCGAGGTAATGTTTAGCGTACCCGAAACTTATTTCTAACCTATGAGTAACGTGTTGTAGGCACGTTACGCGATCGTTGACACACGTCCACACACGTTACTTGTAAGTTACTCATAAGTCGAAACACGTCAAGGTAATGGTTAGCGTCAGTGTTCCAGACTCCTTGGTTTTTTTAATATATATATATTTTTTCTTTGGTATGACGGTGATGTTGACACTTCGATTTATAGTGCGGTTATAATATAATATAATATAATATAATTAATAGGCTGCTGCTTAACGATTTAAGTCATAACCGCACTAGAAATCGAAGTGTCAACATCACCGTCATACCGAAGAAAAAAAACAAAAAAAAACCATGGAGTCTGGAACACTGACGCTAATCATTACCTCGACGTGTTTCGACTTATGAGTAACGTACAAGTAACGTGTGTCGACGTGTGTCAACGATCGTGTAGCGTGCCTACAACTTATGCCAGCGTATGCGGAACGTGTGTCATATATTGAGAAATTTTCAACATGCTGAAAATTTCTCGACGTATGCCAGAAAACTACGACATATGCCAGCGTGTTCTTAATGTATACAAAACTTACCCATAACGTATTCGACGTGTGCCAGCTTGGTTCGGCAAATTTTTCATACGTCGGGATACGCTGGCTAAAACGTCAAGGTGTGGCAGTGGCTTCACACTTCGATGTCTAGTGCGGTTATGATTTGAATCGTCGAGCCGCAGCCTATGAATAGCCCACGCCACGTGATCGTCGGCGATACGCTGCCGTGCGCTATGCATAAGTTAGACTATCGTTGGGCATAGGTTGTGAACACCGACAACACGCTCAGCATTCGTTGGTATAAGTTATCTATATGTGATTAAAACGTTCTGTGTATGTTACTAATATGTTATGCATACGTCCAACACGTTATTATACGCCCAAAACTTTGAAAAAAAACATCAATAGTTCAGCGTACGCCAGCATTTTACATACATTTTGATACCTTGCCATACGCTGGCTAAAACGTGAAGGTGTGACAGCCCCTTAAGGAAGGTCGTATTGCTTCTCTGGAAAGCGTCTGCGATTCCGGGACACCGTGAGCTGGTATGTTCTCATTCAAGGACCTTCACTGATGCGAGACCTGGACTCTGACCAAGGATCTGAGATGGAGACTTAATTCCTTTGGTACCAGGTCTCTTCGGAGAATCCTTGGCTATCGCTGGTCGGACTTTGTGTCCAACGAGCGGTTGCTGAGAGCGACTCGGATGAGATTTGTTACCTGCATAGTCCGTGAGCATCAGCTGCGGCTGTATGGACATGTGGGTCATTTTCCTGACACTGATCCTGCTTACCAGATTATCTCAGCGAGGGAGTCTCGTGAGTGGAAGAGGCCAGTGGGTCGACCACGTGCCTCGTGGTTGCAGCATCTCAGGTAAACCGACATCTCAAGGAGATGGGGATGGGCCTGGCATCTGCCTGGGTGTGGCCAGACGGAGGCTCCTGAAGTACCGGTGGAAAGTGGACGCAGCGACACGCTGTTCTGGCACATGCTCCCAGACCTGACCTGACCTGACAGCCCCATTGGGCAGTGTGAGGTGAGGGAAAGAATCAACCCTACTTTTCTTTTCTTAGTACTTTTCTTTACTTCTGAGTTCTTATTTTCTTCTTCTTCTGCCTGGATTGAATGATGGCCATGTGTCCTTTGTGTAAATAAGATTTGACAAGAATATGTGTTCTGGTTAAATCTTCTCCTTTGGGCTTTTTGCTTTCTTGCCTGTAAATACTCACTTTTATATGATTGCTTGTTTGGGTTTAAATAAATAATTATTGGTCGTTATTTCAAATCTCTCTCGGTTGTCCTTTCCTTCATTGGTCCGACACAGTGTACAAGCATAGTTAGACAGGAAATCGTAGCCCACGTGATTTGCTCTGTTCCGCTAAGCAGATCACCAGGTGCAGCACCATGGGCATGGCCTCGAGTTAGCTGGTGAGCAAAAAGAAAGCTATCGCGGAAACATCGAAATGTAACCCTGCTCCGCGTCAAAGTCATGTGGCTCCAGCTGTGCAAGAACAACAGCCCGTTGGACCATGGAGATATCTGTGGTCGGCGTCCTTAGGACCGGGTGTTCGAGAGAAACTCAAGTGCTTCTCCTTATGGTGAACTTCGAACCCCGGGGCCATAACATGTATATATATATATATATATATATATATATATATATATATATATATATATATATATATATATATATATATATATATATATATATATATATATATATATATATACATACATATACATACATACACACACACGAGCAAACACAACCCATCGCTTTGCTGACGGGGATATTGGGGGGAGGGAGAAAGGAGAGAGGGGAAGGAGAGAGGAGGGAGAGAAAAGGGAGAGAGGAGGAAAGGGAGGGAGAGAGGATGGAGAGAGAGAGGGGAGGGCGGAAGGGTGGAGTGGGGGGGAGTGGGAGTGGGTGAGGGGAGTGGGTGAGGGGAGTGGGTGAGGGGAGTGAGGAAGGGGGAGACCAAGGGGAACTGAGGAGGGAGGGAGGAGGGGTGTGGAGCGAGGAAGGGGGAAGAGCAAGGAAATGGGGGGGGGGGAGAGCGATGCCCCACCAAATGTCACTATACACTCCGGGAGGAGCGATGGGGGAGAGGGGGACTTGTGGAGAAAGGGGGGGTTAGTACAGGATTGAACGAAATGGGGTACGTTAAAACAACATGCGGAAATCACAGGAAGATGAGGGGTGGAGAGGGAAGGGGGCTTGGGAAGACGGGAGCGTGAGGGAAGAGGGAGGGAAGGCAATGTGATGGGAAGGGAAGGTGGTGTGAGGGGAGGGAAGGGGAGGCACACAAGGGGAGGGGAAGGGAAGGCAGCATGAGGGAAAGAAAAGGGGAGGGAAGGACAATAAAATGCACCGAAACATCAACATTTTCTATTTAACCTGGTTTGATGCCTGGTTCTACATACATCTTTTTAACCTTGTTCTATATAAAACCGGGCAGGAGCATTTAAAACCTACGCTATCTACCTGGCAAAGGCCTGGCTGCATGGCTGCATGCATGTTCGCACATGCTGCGACCATTGCACCCCTCTGGTTGGCTCACTCCGAATCTGATTCGTACATGGTAGTGTACACTGTGGGGAAGCAGTTTTAAGTCCAAAACCAATCTGTCAGTCCTTAACAGTCCCCTTAACAGAGGGTGAGCAGGACAGGAGGAGAGGAGAGAGGTGGGAGGGAGAGAGGAAGGAGAGAGGAAAAGGGGGGGGAGAAGGGAGGGGTCAGAGAGAGAGGTGAGAGTGGAGGGAGATGGGTGAGAGTGGAGGGAGATGGGTGAGAGAGGAGGGAGATGGGTGAGAGAGGAGGGAGATGGGTGAGAGAGGAGGGAGATGGGTGAGAGAGGAGGGAGATGGGTGAGAGAGGAGGGAGAGGGGTGAGAGAGGAGGGAGATGGGTGAGAGAGGAGGGAGATGGGTGAGAGAGGAGGGAGATGGGTGAGAGAGGAGGGAGATGGGTGAGAGAGAAGGGAGATGGGTGAGAGAGGAGGGAGATGGGTGAGAGAGCAGGGAGATGGGTGAGAGAGGAAGGAGAGGGGTGAGAGAGGAAGGAGAGGGGTGAGAGAGGAAGGAGAGGGGTGAGAGAGGAGAGAGGGGTGAGAGAGGAGAGAGGGGTGAGAGAGGAGGGAGAGGGGTTGGGGGAGAGTGGGGAGGGGGGAGGAGGAGAGGAGAGAGGGGGGTGATTCCAGCAGATGCGAAATCTAGTTTAACATCAATCTGAGAGACGGCGCACACGTTGATGAATCACCCTGCCTATTGGACACCGGGATGACGGCTCATAGCTGGGTCAGGATTTGAACCCAGGCAAGACAGCTTAGAGCGAGTGTGTGTACCTCTCAACAATCCTGCCGTGATGTGGCAATTCACTGCTTTGTAACAACTGAAAACATTTTTTACTCATTGTAATCATCTAATTTATTTTACCTTCCTAACACAGGAAATGTCCCCAAGGAGAAGTACGCTGCTATATCGCCATCGAAGCTTGAAGAGCGCTCGCCAAGTGGCTTAACCACTCAAGCAAGCATTTCATCAAAATGGTTGAAGAAACTTAAAAAAAAAAAACGAAACGTTAAATTTTTTATATATACAGTATATGTACCTATCTCTCTCTGTCAAAGTAACGGGTCTTATAATGAAAGAAGATTGCACAAAAAGGGTAAATGTGGTATAAAATAAAATTGCACATTTTCAGCGAGCCAGCCACCACCCAACGCACTGCATGACAACATGAGGCCAAACGCAGGTGAGTGGGCCCTGAACCTTGTTCAAGTCGATCTATGTGTTCAATGACAGTTTGAATATTGCAGAGTGCTCATCAAGTGCCTTAAGCACTCAAGCAAGCACTTCAACAAAATGGTTGAGAAGGAACGGCTGGCTTGGCAAGCGATTAGCGATCGCCAATCGGTCATTTAAACACCACATACCCAGAGATGCCCGGAATGTCAAGCAATGTCAAAATTGCACAAAGAAACACTTTTCTTTTTTAGCAGTTGGAACTACTGTTGAAGTCAATAAAGAAGTTAAAAAATTTAAATTTGGCTGAGATTAAGACATTCTAGAGGTTATGGCATGTGTGGAAATGAAATATGTGGTGGAGTCTGCGGGCCTACGGGGAAGGGCATGGTGATGATGCATGATGGGCGTGATGATGGGAGGGTGGTCGTGGTGGTCAGTGTATCGGCAAGGGATATAAGGTGTGCGCGCCGCCTGAGGCGTCGTAGTAATGCTGGAGTCGTCCGGCTCGTGAGTGTGCTAATACGCAATAAAGGAGAGCCACGAGCAGAGTACGCTCGCGCTCGCATTTGTACAACACAGCCCGGCTCGACTGTCCTCCCGCTCGTGTCTGCCTGCTAAGCATCTTCCATTTCAGTACATTACAGTTGGCGACGAGGATCTTCGGATCGGCGTGTGCAGGGCGGCGAATGACCCGTGCGGTTCCAAGCTACGGAGCCAAAGGTCTCGCCAGCACAAGCATGGCAGAGGGTCGGTGCACGGCAAACGTACGCGTGCCCGCCTTCGTCGGAATCGACTTCGGCCACGTCGAGTGGGCAACGGCCGCGCTCACTGTTCGTTTTGTCGAGGACACGCGTTTCGGCTCGAACGCGGCGTGGGACGTCGCGCAAGCTCTGGAGAATGTCCGAGGTCTCGATAGTCGGGGCACAACAGATGGTCTGGGGGTCATCGCGATGGGCCAGGCACGCACGGCCACGCGCACGGTCTACGGCGCGGGTCGTGGGCGAGCGTTGCAATGCAATCACTCGGACGGCGGTCTGAGCACTCGAGGTCGTCTACGGTGTGTGGGCCGAGGGTCATCGCCCATTGTTACAGTCATAGATGGCGGTGTGCGAAACGATCCTTCCGTCCCGGGTCAAAACCTGCTTCCAATTGATCCGGAGATGACAAGATCAGTGGCAGGGGAGGTTGAAGTGATCGAGGCACGGATCGGGTGTCGAATTGAGTCCACTCGTGCTGCCCGCGCATCGCATTCGGCTGTGCCGTGCAAATTCACGACGGAGGAGCGTCCGGCGCGGCTCGGAGATCATTTTATTTCTGGTCTGCGAGACGCAAAGATGGTAGCAGCCATTCTGCGGTTGACCGACATCACATTCGACTCGGCGGTCGCGACTGCTTCATCTGTCGAGCAGACACTCACGGATGTCCGCGCCATTGCTGGCCAGGACGTAATGAGTAGCTCCAGCTGGGGCATGGCAGCTAATCCCGAGGTCCACGCGGTGGCCGCACAAGTGCCGCAGGTCGCGCAGCCCGGAGCCCGCGCGATGGCACAAGTGCCGCAGGGTGCTCGCGCGCCTAGCGGTGCGGGACGAGGGCGCGCACCGCAGCACGGTCGCACCGGGAGTGAAGGGGCACCGCAGCACGGTCGCACCGGGAGCGGAGGGGCACCGCAGCAGGACCGAGATCGACGCGCCCGGCTCTCGGTGTTTGTTGTACGAGGGGAGGGGCCCCCCCTTTTGGGTCGGGACTGGCTGGCGCACCTCGGACTGGATCTCCGGTTCGTACCTCCAGATGTGCCAGTGCTCTCTTCGAGGCCTTCGTCGAGTACCGAGGGCGAGGCTCTGGCGGCGGGGGCCGCGTCGATGCAGCGGGAGCGACCGTTCGTTGGTGCCGGCGGCAGTGATGTGCGGTTCGGGAGCGGCGAGAGCCGTATCAGCTCTCGCGATGAGTTCCCACGCTTCGCTCGCGATGGATTCCCGCGCTTCGGCAGTATTCGTGAGGCAATGCGCGTCGGTGTTGTTCAGGCAGCTTCAACAGGTGGCGGTGAGCCCGTGGCGTTAAAGGGAGTCGCGAGTCACAACATCGAGTCGACAACCAAGAAACGGACTCGTGATGTGGGTTGTGGGTTGTTGTTCATGGCATATGTGTTTTTCCTTGCTCTAGTGATGCAGTTTAACGTTGTTGAAATAAATGCCAGCAGTTCCCGTGTGAAAGTGGATTTGGCGGAGATCAGTCAATGGGAGTTGTATTATGATCAATGTGATGTGGGGGCTTCAGGAGCGGTGGTGGCGAATAAAAAGGTTGGGTTGGCCTTCCATTGTCCCGGGCCGCAGGTAGTTGCTTTGTCATGTGCTGGGATTTTATCAAAAAAGCGCGCTGTACGGAAAAATGAGTTTGCAATGCTTCGAATAATGTTCATAATGATTTGTAACGAGCCTATGATTGCAGTGTGGTTTAAATGGAGTTGCTCCCGTCTAGCGGCCGTGTGGGTCTCGGAGGTCGACTCGGAACCAAGACTGGTGCCCTGGTCGGCGTTACCCCCACCTCTGGTTGCGAGTGCAGCTCTCTGTGTTCGCTCAAGGCCGTTTGGACGGGCGTTGGCGTCTCAACTGATTGTGGTGCGTGAGTTGTTTTGGAGCATTAAATGCATACAGCCAGCGGCGCTGTTCAGTGCCCCCGGCCAAGGTCTATCAAGGCTGGCGCCACGGCTTCCAGACAGCGGGCTTCCGGCCTCGGAATGTTTATCTACGTCGGGTCTGCCTGGGGGGAGTGGGCCGGAGGCGTTTGATGGTGCCGGGGGAGGTTGGCTCGAAAGGTCGCCACGACCTCGGCGAGGGCCATGTCAGCATGGGCCGCCTGGGGGCGTTTTTGCTGCGTAGTGCTGCTGTGCTTCTCATTTTGCTGCTTCATATCGGTAACGCGGTCAGAGTGTGGTGGGTGCTTTGTGCACCTCCGTCTTTGGAACCTGGCCTTTGCTGCTCCACTCGCTTGCATCGACACATTATATGATGTGGTGTGCTGTTATACTTCGCTGTTTTCATTTTATTTTCATGATTATTATACGGAGTCCTTCGGGTTCTTTATGCTTCTTATAATGGTGATCATTTAATAATCATAGTTTTAGGGGGGAGGAGTGTGGTGGAGTCTGCGGGCCTACGGGGAAGGGCATGGTGATGATGCATGATGGGAGTGATGATGGGAGGAGTGGTCGTGGGGGTCAGTGTATCGGCAAGGGATATAAGGTGTGCGCGCCGCCTGAGGCGTCGTAGTAATGCTGGAGTCGTCCGGCTCGTGAGTGTGCTAATACGCAATAAAGGAGAGCCACGAGCAGAGTACGCTCGCGCTCGCACTTGTACAACACAGCCCGGCTCGACTGTCCTCCCGCTCGTGTCTGCCTGCTAAGCATCTTCCATTTCAGTACATTACAAAATAAAGCCATGAATGCTGGTTTATATGCATTACAATGTATCCAATGATTCATAGGTATGATGATCAGGCATTCAATGATATGAATGAGGAAAGTGAAAAAAAAAGCTTTATCATTAAGAAATAGTTGCGGCCTGGTCCACATCAAGGCATCGTTGAGCAGGCAAAAAAAATGGTGAATTAAGACCCCAGTGAGGGACAGAGGTGACCAAGGATGAGACTTGATAAAGGATAATTAAGTAAGGCCATTCATTGTCTTCATAAGGGGTGTTTTAATTAACCAAAACACCCAATTTTCATTCATGTACTCCCTTGGAGTTCCCTTTATATGCAAAGTTTCAGGCTACTAGGTTTCATGATTTTGAGGTTATGGAGGATGCGCGCATGCACACACACACACACACACACACGCACATGCACACACAAATACACACACGCCTTGGCAGTTGTGGGAATCTATATCTTTAAATGCATTCATTTATATGTAAGTGCAATCAACACACACAAAGTTTGAAGTTTTTACGAGTGAACATGTGCGTAAAAAAGGGTAACCTTACATCAGCAATGTGAACTCTCCCCTCCTGGAAAGCACAAGTAGCTGGGTTGTGGGTACAAGCATGCCGATACTTGCACCAGTGGCAGTGGTAGCTGCTCTCGACGCATGCAAGACATCTACAAGCACACCGATACCAAGCAGATATACGTATACATACGTATGTGTTTTTTTCATTCAATTTCAATAATAAAAGTGCTAACACCTACAAAATAGTTCAGGCCGTTAGAACTTATACATTATATAACTTATATATTAGAACTTATACCTGATGATGCCAAGTTTAACTGAAACTATGCTCACTGGCCTCAGGAGCATGTTTAATCCTAAGGCGGATGCTACTACATTATCCATATACTGTATGCTGTAACAATAATTGTGATAGCAACCATGCATGGACAAGACTTGTATTGTCATGACTTGTTGCATAGATTGCCATCAACCTCATGAGTTGTGCAACTCTTTCTAAAGCAGAAAAACAAAGCAGTGGCTGCTACAGCCATCAAGTACACCATTGTGACCATGAAATACCATAGAAGGCACGTCAAAATAAGATGCGTTTTTTTGTATCTATAGTCTTGGCTTATGGAGGAGCAGGAAGGTAACATGACAGAGAGAAGAAAGGAAATGTACATGGAATGGGACACCAGGTGGACATTGTATTTTCTCATAAGCTGAAAGGCGAACCCTTACATTGTAATTACAGATAATTAATACTGCATGAACTGCCACTGACACTGGCTCCATACTGTCTTTCGTTTCAAAGTTACATAATACGAGCAGAGTACTCACCCTCTGGGGTGGGTAGAGTTTGCACATTACTTGCGAAAAAAAGTATAGTCGGTGTTTTGCAAGAACACGATAGATGTTTGTGTGGTGTACGTCTCAAAGGTTCTCGAGTGTTTGAACAGTCTTAAGTTCTAAAGGGTATGTTCCAATGGTAGTGAGGATCTAAGTGGTCGAAAGGGTCTAAAATCTCAAGGATTTAAATGGATCTAAAGGCATCTGAAAGGGACCTAAAGTGTCTAAAAAGATCAAAGTGGTCTAAAGGGTCTAAAGGTCAAAGTTCAAAACGGTCAAGATTCCAAGCAGTCTAAATGGGTCTGAAGATGTCAGACATATCTAAAGGGTCTGAGGGTGTAAGGGTCTCAAGGGTGTTTAGGGTCTGAAGGGTCAAGGAGTCTAAATGGTATAAAAGGTCTAAAGGATGAAGGTGTCTAAAGGTGTTGAAAGGCTTTTAAAGGTAAAAGGGGTCAAAGGGTTTTAAAGGGTCTTCGGGTTCTAAAGGGTTCATAGGGCCAAAAAGGTCTGCAGGGGTATTAGGGCCTGTCCATTCTGAGCTGCTCAGAGCTCATTGTCATATACAAGAGCTTCTTCTGAAGTATCATCAAGTAAATGGGTCCCACACCAGGATGGTGTAGATGTTTCCCGTCTTGCCAGCCTGGAGATCATCGAGTGCAATGTTCTCCATGCATATTGACACATCTCGCTAGAAGTCCAAGTATCAAGGTGTACTTCCCACAGACCAGAGACAGGTTGGTGGACTCTCAGCATTCCATCACCTCACTTTTATCCTCGCTCCTCCCTTGTCCTTTCCAACTTTCAGAATACCACACCTTGCTACTCTCCCCAGTTCTTCACTGTCCATTCCATCAGTCATGTATTCTCTTGTCTGTGGAAACACCTTCCTGTATCTGCTGGTTTGTCTCCCTCCATGTAGTCCTTCAAGAATGTGCTCATTGTTATCTTGTGCTTTTCCCATACCCACCGATGCTCTCTTCTATTCTCATTGAGCCCCCCCCCACCCCCACACAACCCATCACATTCCTTTCTGCCAATCACCTGCCCAGATTTCATGATTGCAGCATCCACTCCGAGTCTGGGAGGTTGGTAGTTCAAACCCCGGCCAAGTCATGCCAAAGACTTTAAAAATGGTATGTGCTGCTTCCTTGCTTGATGTTCAGCATTTAAAAGGAAAAAAACAACAGAGAATCCCCATACATACATTGGCATCCATGGGGAGGAGGAAACTCCTCTTTAAGAAAGCATGGAGAGAAAGGTGGCACACTTGTAGCGTCGTTGATACCCAGAGTTCCCAGGGAAGCTACGGTACTTCCCCCAAGCTCAGTGCCTGTGTTTATCCCCTCCAACAGTCCTGTGTTGTCTGCATAGGCATGTGTATGAGATGTGTGTGTGTGTGTGTGTGTGTGTGTGTGTGTGTGTGTGTGTGTGTGTGTGTGTGTGTGTGTGTGTGTGTGTGTGTGTGTGTGTGTGTGTGTGTGTGTGTGTGTGTGTGTCAGCTCCACTTCAAGCCTTACATCGTGTAGTTTTTTTAGAAAACATTTACTAAACCTTGGCATAGCAAAAAAGGGCACAATTATATACCCACAAACACCTTGCACAGAGCAATCATGAATTATAAAACATTATTCTAAAACCATGCACAAGCTAAACACAACTGATTAATGAAATTGCAGAATATAATCAAGTTACCAATCAATTATATTTTATCACCAGAATATTGTTAAATACCGATTAACAGCGTCACTGCACAACATGGATGCAAACTTCATCAACCATAAAGCATTAGTTTTGTATGCAAGGTTATTTTTTTTCAGTCCTTTGAGTCCAGGAGCTTACGAGATATGGATGCTGCAGTTGAAGAAGCCAAAATCAGTGCTTGCGAATTCTTTTCCTGTCTCTTTCGACCTGAGACTAATCTTGACCACCCGGATGTCACCTGAGGAAAACAATGTTGATGAGAACCACACAACTAAGCAAACAATGTGAATTGTCTTTCTCAATATTTGTGAAGTCCTACCTTGATTGATGACAATGCGAGCCACGTCCTCTGCTGGTGGTGACAGGCAGTGGATTTTGCCACCATCCAGGATGGCCTCCGTCTCGCTGAGGCCTTCAAAGGTGCAGTTAACGCCAATGGAAAGATCAGGTGCATTCTCAACTTGCAAGGAGAGCTGTGGTTTTTTGAACAGCAAAATGAGAAAACAGTTCACCCCAAATGTTCGACCACTGAATTGCCAACTGCAAGTTCCCAGGGATCTTACCAGGCTATTTTTTTTTTTCTTGTTGTTTTTAAGGATGGTGAGTTTTATAATTGCGAGTGATGTCATCTTTAAGGGTTTTTGCCTCTGGAATTGAAGTTGCAACCAAAAATGAAGCAATTGAAAATTTGAAAAGTCAGGTGGAAAGATTATATTTTGACCAAATACAGAAAATCTTCATTCAGAGTCTGTGAAACGGTAGAGTAATGATTACGATTAATAAATTAGTGCATCAGTACTGTAACAGCTTAATAATCAGCAGAATAATAATTATTAGCCTTAATTTTTTCGGAAAAGTTCTCGTATACAGGGTGCTTCATAATTCCAGAATCATAGAGATATATATTTTACAATTTCATTGAAACAATTGCTCAAATTGCGAGCCACTGACATGCACACCCAGATCAATTCTTGAACGTGTGTCGGTTTCTATGAACGTTTCTTAACAATGACACCAATTTTAGCACATTCGTCTGTGATTTAATACCTTAGACCTTCAATAGTACGTAGTCATGATAGCTTAATGGTTAGGGTGGTGGGCTTGGGATCCTCGGGTCCCGAGTTCTAATCCTGTTCGGCCGTTAAATTAACGGCAGGTGAGGTTGACTCAGCCTGTCGACCTTCTGAGGTCGGCAAAATGAGTACCAGCTTGCTGGGATGACCGAGCCATTCGAGTATCCTGTGTCGGAGTGGTGACCTGTCCAGGATTGTGCCCAAAAGCCCAGGAGATTGCTTTGGCAGCACCAATGCTTTGTACAGAGTATGGTTCTGATAGATGGAGTATGTAGTCTCATGGTATAAACCACCTTTTTCAGGTGTCCCCAAAGAAAAAAAATTCAAGTGCCTTTAAAGCTTGACTATGTGGGGGAATTATATTGGTCCAGGAAGACAAATACACCTCAAAAGGCATAGTCTCAAAATAAAAAAAATAATAAATTACTAGCCGGGAGGTGACGATGGTTCGCGGCATTATTGAACAATGCCACGATAGTTACAATTGAGTTAGTGGAAGCTTTTGAGGAAGCCCTACCGTAAAAACCTATCTCTTCCGTCAAAATTGACCAAATCAAATCGGATTTTTTTATATGTTGTACTTACGGACATTACGCACAACTTCTCGGAAATGAAATTGGGAGAAAAAAAAAATCGAGAGAAAAAATAAAAACAAAATAAAAATAAATAAAAAGTTCAAGTGGGCATGGCTCTGCCCATAATGGCCGTGGGACGCCCCTCATACAAAAAGACACAACTAGACCATGATATCTAGCTTGTGTCCGAGTTTCATCAAGATCGCATCAAACATCACGGCGCTATGCTCTGGAGAGAGTCACAAACAGACAGACAGATACACAGACACAACGAAAATAGTGGTCACTGCTGGCGCCCGCGAACCAAAAAATATTTCAAATGATTCCAGACCTTGGGAACACCCTGTATATCTGTGAAACAGAAAATTGACGACTCTGGACACCGGCAGCAAAAACTACATCTTGGCCATCATTGACGGGACAGGAAATGCAGTTCTGATCCACTATCTTTAGGTGCCAAAAGCTAGTACTACGACGACTACTGACTACAACTACTACTTCTTTAATAGCTCCAATTATTCACACCTTCTTGTGGGGTCAGTCTGGGAACGGTTTTGGGCCATCTTTTACAAGCCGGTTGGCCAGGACCGACATTGACAGGAATTTAAAGAATTCCCAGGATGCCAGCGAAAAACTCACCTACTCTTCGTGAAGGACACTGGGATGTTTAGCATCCACCAAATAATCCTCCTAGATAGGACACCCAACTTAATATTCATCCAAGGGACAGCACATAAATTGATGTATCGCCATGCCCAAGACACCAAAGTAACGGTTTATAGCTGGGTCAAGATTCAAACCCAGGCGAGACAACTCAAAAATGAGTACACATATCTGTGTATAGTGTATGGAAACATAAAACACAAGTAACACATGATAGAATAACATCTCATGTGAACAAATGAAATGCTACATAGTGCAGCCAAGCGTTGATACTGTGCACTGTGATTGGTTGTCATGCAAGCAATCAGGAAGTACCACACCTACAGAAGGACTTGCAAAGTATAGGTGGTGATATCATTCCAGTGTAGTGAATATTATTGCTCCTGGGAAGAAAATATCACGTGACAAGCATGTAGAAATCAGTCTTAGCGAGTGAAGGCCCCTCCATCTGGCAGACTACAGTCTCGACGTCATGTTTCAGCAGGTGATATATGAAACAAGATGAGAAGAACGGGAAAAACTGTTATTTTGACAATATAAGTGGTCGTGGAAGAAAGCCCAAACTCTCCAAGAGTGATGTTAAGTACCTTGGGGTTTGTTCTCTATGTGATGGACGACAATCTTGATGACGATAGATATCTTGTGAATAAACCAGCTGATGATGTGGATGTTTAGGTATATTTTCAAGGGAAAAATAAAGGGTTTCGGTCAGACACCCTATTGCACACGTCTGTAAAGTTAAGGCACCACGTATTTGAGAGGTTGGTTTCAAAAGAGCTTGCTAAAATAAAAAAAAAACACGCAAATATGACACCTGTTCATAGATATACTACGATTAAAAAAAAAAGGTTCAAGTACCAAACCACTCAATAAATATTCAACATTATTGAATAAAAATGATGTGTGAATGCCTCTGCAGATGTAACCGGTAACACTTTTGGTCACACTCATCACGGAAAACAGAATGGAAAAGAGAGGAGAAAGGGCAGTGTTTGCACGTTGTAAATGTGTGGCCCCTTGACACACGCACGTCGGCCACGGCTGTAAAATGCTCACGCGCTATCAGCATCTATCGTTTGGGAACGACTGAAGGAATCTGAAGGAAGAAGGAATGAGGAAGAATGAGTGAGGGGAGGAGGGATAATGATGGCATGATGAGAGAGGGTAACAGCGGGGGAAGGAGGGGGCTTATCAGGAGCTGTCAAAACAAAGTTGGAAATCATTCACATGCGAACCATCCAGGACATGAGCGAATATTTGATGATAAAAAGTAAATCGTTCAGGAGTGAATTTAGCCTGATAGAGGCACCGAGTCCCACATTTAAACCCACCGAGCATTTGTGAGGGACTACTCAATGAGTTTTTGTTTTTTTTTAAATCCAGATGGAGAAAAATGGATGACAGCATCCAAGAAAAGGTTAAATAAATAAATAATGTTGACAAATTTTCGGTTGAAAATGAATATTTCATTTTCACGCGTTTACTGTTGGGAAGCTAAGCTCTGCTTTGGATGGATTGAAGTGCCGGAGCGACGCTCCGCTGCGCTCTGGCAGCACTACACCCCAGGCTGGGGGTGTCGGAGATTTCCATGAAATCGAAGGTACACCGACTGCCCACAGGAACAGACAGGTTCTGATCCATCGTGCCTTCCTTCAGGATAACTCGCCGAGCACTTCATTGAAAGACACCATGCGTGCAACAGCAATAAATGCTGGCATATGGGTCTCCAGCTTAACGTCTCACACGACGGAGGGCACACTTTGTAATGCAATGCCGTGCCTGCTACACATCAGACACTCTATATTTGGGTATACAATCTTAAACAGATAACACCACTCAAAGGCAAGTGTATTACCTCTGTGCCATCCCAACAAACAGCGAAGGGGAGTGAAGGAGAATGGGGGGGGGGGGGTAGGGAAGAGAAATTGGGTTCGAAGGAGATATGAGTCTGGTGATGGAAGTGTATGGGAATGCTCGAAGCTTACAGTCCATGTTGGTGGGTGGTGGGTTGAAAATTCTGCTTTACTTGCATCCATATTTATAAGTTGCTCTTTGTGTGTGATGCTCTCATAGATATTACGAGTGTGTGCTGCTCTATCCCTAACTCTAACCCCACATAGTGTACAAGTATATTGTTGCAAATTCGCGCCCGCCGGCGTGCGATCGGCCATGTAACTCGAATCGAGACACGTCGCCCACGGGACGGACAATTCAGTCGTGACCCTCCGGGAACTACCGCCCGGAGCCAGTCACGGGTGGGGGTTTAACCTCACCACGATCGTGCCAATTACCCACCCGCGCAGGATAGGGTTGTTCGCCAAATTCGACCAACCTAAGTACCTGCGCGAGTGGTCGACTGGGCGATCGTACCTCGCCGCAGGTCGACTTCGGACACGAACCGCTTAAGCGGTTCGTTCCGTGCAGCAGAGATAACTGAGCGGAGTTATCGTCGACCTCGACGGTTAGGATTATTTACCGGGCATTTTAAACCCACTATCAATCCCTTACGTGATGCAACATGGTGACTCAATACAAGGAAAAGACGAAGCGAAACGGGAAAACAGTTCACACAATGCACTTTACACACACACACACACACACACACACACACACACACACACACACACACACACACACACACACACACACACACACACACACACACACACACACACACACACACAACAAAAGCAAATGCAAGGAAAGAGCTAACACCGAATAAAAGGGGCCAATTATTTACAACACTTAAACAGTTCTACTTGTTGGACACGGCGCCACAGCATGCATTCAACCCGAAAGAAACGAAAGCCACCCTCACAGGCAAAGAGGCAGACAGGTCCGTAGACCAAATGTACGTGGATCCTGGAGGATCGGCCAGGTCCACGAGACCGGGAAGGTCTTACCCGCATCCTCGTGACGCGATGGCGGGCAAGCCGCAATGTTCGCGTAGCTGCGCCCCGACTCTATGCCCCTGGCGTAGTCGGCAAGCCCTCTCCGGCGTGCTCCGCGTGAGCGGTTTTGTTGGCACCACGTTTGGGGTGGGGGAGGAACGGGGCCCCTCCCCCGGCACTATCTCAGCATGGATGGGGGAAATTTCTGATGCTCAGGGAGAGGGGAATGGCTGGAAGGGTTGGACCCCGCGACGAGACGAGCGACCCCCACACCGCAACCTCGTTGACGACCTCCATCTCCACTTGACCCGCGCGAACTTAACTCAACTCCGCACTGAACTGAACTCAACCGAACTCAACTGATCTCAAAACCCAACTCAACACCTGAGTCGCCTTGTGCTCGCGTCTTTATAGTCCTCAGGAGGAGCCTATATGCAAATATTCGGATCAAAACGCGATTGGAGGCGAGGCCACGCCACCCTCTTTTCAGCCATTGGTGCAGCAAAAAGGGGGCGTGAAGCCTTCTTGATCCGAATTCCTCTCTCGGAAAGTATCCACGTTCATCGCGCTTGGAGGCGGGTCCATACCGCCCGACGCTCGCCCATTGTACGGAGAAAAAGGGGGCATGAAGCCTTTCTGAGCCGACTTTCTCTCTCGGAAAGGCCGCCATTCACGCTCGCGGCTCGATGCGTTTGGCATCAATCGTCGAACGGGCCCTAGACAGCCCGACATTCAGTATTCACAGGTGGTGTGGTTGGTAGTTGTGAAGGAGAAAGGCGAAGGTGTTGGAGTTGTTCGGGGGCGTTGTTGAGCATCGGTAGAGAATGGCGGGTGAGGCGATGCTTGCAGGGTTGGGTTGTGGAGGTGAAGGTAGTGGCGGTTTGGTGGAGTTGTTCGGGGGCGTTGTTGATGGTGGCGATTTGGTTGTTGGGGCGGTGTTTGAGTTGTTGGCGACTTAATGGTCGAAAATAACAATATAGAAAGAAAAATGGCTAACTCAAAGCGTCGCAGCCCGGATGAATCACACATATTCCTTCTATACAACGAGTTTGGGCTAACTACACATGAACTTACCGATATATCTCACCTGAGGACTCTTTATGGTGTAATGCGAATTTCCACAACCGTAACAATATACAAGAGGGTCTTGCCATTTGCGGTGGTTACGTTCTTGAAAATCCCCGTGAACCGCAAATCCGCGATTTGAAAACTTAAGGGGTAATGGAAAAATAGTGTTCGGGACTTCAACTTTAAAATTTCTCGAAACAGTACCCTTTATTAACATGTTTGTGCATCGTTTTTGTAGTATTTATTTTCACAAATAAGGAGATATTAAGAACATAAAATAAAGTTTATTTCCTTGAGTTATTATTATGACAAGCAGAGTACCCACACTATGGGCGATTTTGTTCCAAGCATGCAACATGTTCTTCCGATGCATACCCATATTTGGGCGGTGTATCGGCAACTGACAGCTCTGTGTAGACAAAAAAAAATAAAATAATAACCCATGAAGTTATGTGCATGAAGCAAAAATACACCGACTGTCTATTGTTCAAAACACCTCAATGCACTGGAAAACATGGGCACAGGAATACTGCACTTAACTGTAAATGGTGGAGACTTGTAATACCCTCCCCCATCTGGAGGCGGCGCTACACGATACACATTTACATCGAGAATTTGTGTCCCTCCACATCCCCCCGAAGACCAGTGAGGGAGGGAGCGTGGGCTCTCGTTGCCATCTTGGCACGTGAAAGGAAGGGAGGGGCTTGTGTGGCCGTCACCAAAGAGTGACGTGGGATTTTCCACTGACGGCGTTACACCATGCCCCTCCATCGGACGCGTACCGATGCGGAAGATGCTCACATGACGTTTACTCCCTTGAAACCACGCCCAGCCGAAGCCGCTTTAAGAAATTAAACAAAATGCAAACGCGTTCGAAGCTGAAGCTTCTGCTGCTGCTGATGCCCTGGGGCCTGTTGTCGATGCACGAAGGGTGCCGCGAGCGTCTCAGACTGCCTGTTTGAGATTGGCTGCCGGAGTTCAGGTCATGCTGGACCCAGTTAAGTCGGGACATGAGGCACAGGAATAAGTTGTGAGATGCTTGGAGGTTAGCGGAACATGGCCTAGGAGGGTGGTGCAGTCCCTGTGGTGTAACACAGATTCATACATGCCTGCAACACCCACTTCCGACGCTCCATCACTCATCTTTCCCATCCTAAACACCACAGTATTTGATCCGACGTAACGCCGAATGGTTGCGTGAAGTAAGAGAGGAGACGCCCCCACAATCCGTTATGCTTCTTTCTTCTTTCTCCTCAGTTCTTCCTGGATTGAATGATGGCCATATGCCTTTCGTCTAAGTAAGTCTGTCTCAGGGGGAATATGTACTGAGTGCCAAGTCTGCTCTTCTCTGCCGTTTGCTTGTAAATACGTGTTCGATGATTGCTTGATAGAGTGTGCATAAATAAATAGCTGTGAGATTTTCCAATATGCTTGGTTGTGCTTTCTTCCATTGATCTGACAAAGTGTGTACGTAACAGAGGGGAAGTTTTCGCCCCACTAATTGGCTCTACGGGTTAGCCAGCGTGAGGAGAAACTGACCTCAAAGAAGGAAATGAGGCCATTTGGCCGAGCATTCCTGTGCTGCACTCTCGGATTAAATTTTGCAAAACCTTTAAACATCAATATTCGTGACGGTTTTAAATAACCCCATCTTGGTCAGGCGGCATAATTATGCAGGGTGACACAGAAACATCGAAGCTACGTCAATAACTGTTAATGCATAAAAATGGTTCATCATTTATTTATCTATTTTCAGATGATGGTTCTGACGATGAATACATGGATGTTTGGACGACCAGAGAAACGTCTACTGTTGTGGAGTTGTTGTTTTTTGAAAATATCATTCAAGTTTTTATGTCGGTGGAATTGTTTTCAGATTACTCCTTCAGCCACATCTCCGTCACAAAGATGGGACTTCAAATGTCGAAACAGATCATAGTTAGTGAAAACCAGGTTCAGGCTGTAAAGGGGACGACTTCACAAGTCTAGTCACAAATGGTGGTCTGCGCAAGACGGGCCTTGTGCACAGGCGCATTGTCACGAAGGGATGGCACAACTTTGGACAAAATCCCCAGGAATTTGCACCTTGATGGCCTACCACAATTTTTGCATGATGACGGCGTAAAATTCCCTTGCGATTGTCGTTTTGTGAAAGTATACAGTTAATCAGCAGAATTCCGTTCCATCCCTGGAAAATCAAGGTCATGAAACGGCTGACACACTGAGAAATGGGTGAAATAATTATTGGTTATCCTTTATGCTTCCATTGCTTGGATTCCAATTGCTTGGATCTCGGTGGTAAAGCCACGTTTCATCAGGCAATACCAGCCAAGCAATAGACTTGACTAGATCTGCATCGAATAGTTTCAAAAGCTCACGACACGGCGCCAACTGTTGCCATCAATTGTGAGTGCTGAGCTGCCGGAGAACCTGCATTATTGAGACCTTGGAAAACACCAAGGTGTTTGTGAGTGATGGTGCAAATGCTGTCTTGAGAAATTCCAAGTTCAATGGATATTTTGGTGTCTTAAAAAGACGATCGTTAATTCCTCTACTTGGGCAGCAGTTTGCGCGTCGGATGCATCTGCGGTCTATCGATCCTGACCTGGAGTCATCTTCGACAAACGTTATCATGATGCATGAATATTGAGAGCGAGCCCGTGCACTCGGTGAGTCCGTGTCACTCTCAGAAAGCAGAGTATTTGTTTCACATCCTTTATCGTCTGGTGTTGGCCGAGTGGTTAGGGTGGCTGGCTTGGGATCTTAGGGTCCTGAGTTTGATCCCCGTTGGATGCTGAATAAACACCAGGTGGGGTTGACTCAGCCTGTCATCCTTCTGAGGGTCGGGAAAATCAGCACCAGCGTATTGGTATCGGGGCACAGCATCACCGGCATAGCAACAAAATGATAGCTACCCGGCAGCCAAGCTTCCATACGCAAAAAGAAGACATCCTTTCTCTACAATTTCCATTTGATAGCCAGATGGAAAATTACAACTTTGCTTCCTGTAGCGACGTAGCATGTCCACAGCATCCACAGCCATTGTTTATACGATAGGCATGCCATCAACACACGTCTTGCCAAAATGTTTTACATGTAATAAAAATTACTTATCATCTCTGCCACCCAAGATGGACAGAGATGATCTTTTCACCCCGATCTGTTTGTCTGGTTGTGAGCATGATATCTCAAAAGGTTAGGATGGATTCGGCTGAAATTTTGTGGGCAGGTTGTGCGTGTGACAAGAACGAGCTTATTTGATTTTGGTGAAGATCTGAAAACGGATCCGGATATGAGAACTTTTAAGCGACGATTCACCATTGGGTGATATCGGGCTGAAAAAGTTACATAACACGATATCTCAAAAAGTTGTGGATGGATTCGGACAAAATGTTGTGGGCAGGTTGGGTGTGTGACAAGGAAGAATTGATTCCATTTTTTGGTGAAGATCCTGATCTGGAGACGAGCATTTTTATTTTTTTTAATTATAAAAAGTGATTCCTCACCTTTGAGAGATCGGGCCAAAAACGATACTGAATATAGCATGATATTTCAAAAAGTTGTGGATGGATTATGACAAAACTTGGCGGATGAGTTGGTTAGGTGACAAGAACAAGCCGATTAGATTTTGGTGTGTGACAAGGATGAATGGTCCAGATGCAGATCCGGCCGATCAGTGTGATACAAATGGTAAACTGTTCAGCCTGGTGGAGGTATGTGCTCTACCAAGTGCCGTTCTAGTTACCTCCACCACCGAAGGTGAAGGAGGTTATGTTTTCACCCCTTTCTGTCTGTTTGTGTACAGGATATCTCAAAAAGTTGTGTTTGGATTCGGATGAAAGTTGGTGGAAAGGTTGGGTGTGTGACGAGGACAAACCGATTAGATTTTGGTGAAGATCTGGATCCGGATCTAACTACTACAATTTTTTTAAGTGATTCTTCACCATTGAGAGATAGGGCCAAAAACGATATATAGCACGATATCTCAAAAAGTTGCGGATGGATTCGATGAAACTTGGTGGACACGTTGTGTGTGTGGCAAGGACGAATTGATTCGATTTTGGTGAAGATCTGAACCAGAATCTGGATACGATAATTATTTAATTTTAAAAGTGATTCTTCACCATTGAGAGAGGAGAGTTGGACCATACTCTGTGCAGAGCGTTGGTGCTGCCTAAGCAGTCTCCTTGACTATTGGGCACAATCCTGGACGAGTCGCCAATCTGACACAGTATACTAGCAAGCTGGCACTCATTTTGCCGACCTCGGAAGGATGACAGGCAGAGTCAACCCCACCTGGTATTAATTCAACAGCTGAGCGGAATTTGAACTCAGGACCCTTGGATCCAAAGCCCGCCATTCTTAACCATTAAGCCAACACCAGACATACCATTGAGAGATAGGGCCAAAAACGATTATACGGTAGGGTATTTCAAGAATGTAATGGGCCCGATATGTTCTCGCGAATCAGGCATTGCATGGTGGAGGTGAGCGCTCCACTGAGTGGCCTTCTCGTTTTATTTTAAATATAAGGCTGACAATAGTGGGATAGATATACAGTAGTCACTTGAATTGTTGAGTTATAATTACTCGGAAAAAAACGATGAAACTGCAAATTACAAACCACAACATATACGTAGTCCATACACCATTCCAGTTTTATGTTTTTAGTATCAGTAGCTTTAGAGCATGAGATTGATTTCCAGACATGCTCCACACAAATGGACATCTCTGTAGTATCCCTGACTTCAAGTCAGTGTCTTCGTTTCGCAACTGGCTTTCAGAATACATCCCCAGCACTCATTTTGAGACAAACAACTTGGCTTACCTGGACATTTGACATGGTTATAGACACATTTCTTGGCAGAACGGACAGGTGAACACACTGGTCGGGTCCAGAGGCAAATCGTCGTATCCCGCTTGACTGTGGGCATGCCTCCTTCCGTGAACAACTACCAGAGTGTAAAAGGGATAAGGGGGTCACAAGTTACGACGGCAAAGAGCAAAGAATGAAGATGAAGGCAAAGAAAAGAAATCACAATTGCTTTTAGCAAAACAAAGGAAATTAACGCACAAGTATAGGCCATATGGTCCACAATGCCTGGGGTTCTGTCCTCCTGCAGGTGATGCTAATTAGACAGCTGACAGCAAACAAAAATTTGGAAAGATCGCTAGCGTACAATCATCTGCTCTTTTTGAAAAATTGTATGAGATTCAACATCCACAAAGTAGACGCAGATGCAACAGTGAGTTTTACATCTCCATGTGAAGGACAGTGTGCTTTGTGTATATACATCTACATACCGTACGTATATGACAGACACAATGGCAGCAATAAGAGACGTTAATGGACTGTTACATGAATCACAAGGAAACAAGTCAACCAATAGATGCATTATGTTGGATTTAAACTGCAATTCCTGCATCATGATGTGATGGCTCGGACAGGAATGCCAAACAGGCTATAAACCTCAAATCTACTTTTCCATATTCAAAGTACTAATATATTTATGCTAATGGACAAGTTTTACAACAATTATTTAGCTTATTATCTGTGCTGCATCCATACTCTGAGCACTTTCATTGATTGTATTTCATTTGCACTCTATTTAGCGGCCATGCTCAGAATGGAATGCCAAATAAGCCTTTTTAGTTGTCCAACTCCATCAGGCATTGAACCAAAGACTACACATCTCATTGGCGAGCAAGAAACAAACTGACCCCTCCTGATACCCATTGCAGTACTATGTTTCAGCCAAACCTATT
>NC_140978.1:38719490-38804490 GCF_056783735.1 Eptatretus burgeri | reverse complement strand
ATAGTATGATTATTGTTACTGGTTCTTACTGTGGAATTAAAGTTGAAAGGTTGAGATTTGTGCTTGATTATGACATCATACATTGAAGTGAAGTCACTGCATCCTGCATTAATCTTACCCTACACCCAATCCCAAGGAGAAGCAGCAGCAACAGGATTTTTTTTTTTTTTTAGTAGGTCAGGGATAGGGGGAGGGGGAGGAAGAAAGAGGAGAGGTTAGAGGCGTGTGTTGAACTCCTTGGGGAGAACTCATGTGATATTTACCTTCTTCACTCTCCCATTTTTGGTACCAACAAAAGCGACTGTGTGCCCATTGAAAACATAGGCAGCCACAGCCGTCATACTCTCACTGTGATCAGTGTAGACCGAGACTCCGCGAACCATGGCACGACCTCCCAGAGGCTGATTGATAACTTGCCCGCAAAATTCATCATTAATCTTAATTGGCTAAGGGTGGAAAGGAAAGGAGACCACATGAAAAACAAAACAAAGCCAGGACCCACAAATTACTATATACATGGCATCTTACAAAGTACACCAGATACAGTATTAAATAGAACAGTAATGCATATGGTATAGTAAACAAGTAAAGAGAATAGCAATGAAAAATATAAACACTTGGTATTCCTGCGTCGTTGGAAGAAAACTTATAAATCTAAAAAAACAACAGATGGAACTGGAATTCTACTCTTCTTCAACTTTAAAGGCCACAATTATTCCCACATTCTTGTGGGATTGGCTGGGGGAAATTTTGGACAGAGTCTTTCATGAACCAGATTGCCAGGCCTGACACTCAACGAAGTTGTTTGGGCAGGAATTCGGAATTTCATCATGGTAGCGGCGATAGCTCACTAACTCTTGGCGGACACCGCGAGATCTTTAATGTCCACCAACTATTAAATGCCGGCAGATGGGATTCCCGTTTAACATCCATCTGAGGGACGGCACATATATTGATGCATCACCCTGCCTGTGAGACACCAGTATGACAGTTTATAACTGAGTCGGGGTTCAAACCCAGGTTAGACAGCTTAGTGGTGAGTATGTGTACCTCTAGGCCTTCCTGTCGGCCCAACTGGAATTTTATTCCTTTTCTAAATAATATGATATTTCAAATATGTTTTCATAATTTCAGAGAAATTCCACCTTTGAAACCATCTATTTATTATGTACGCTAGTATGAGAAGGGGAAGGGGTAGATTTGAATGGAAGCAGAAATAAAGTGTTCTAAAATATGAACTGTGAAATAATATTGTCAGTAATCTGAAAGGCACTGTCACAAACTAACCATTGTACTTTAATGGTAGTGTATGTGTTGAACAATGTTTCATTTGCTAAAGGCCGTGACAGCCCAAAATAATGTCAGCTAGATTGGAACTTACGGCATAGCGGCATCTGAGTTCTTTGTTGATGAGCCATGTGAGATCAAGGTTGCCTTCACCACGGTAGCACGATTCAATACGATCCTTTATGACTTTTTGAACTGAGGTCAAGGTGAATACGCAGAGTGCTGACTCTTTGGGAGGCCGTTCCCAGCTTTTTTGTCCCTTTGCAAAAATTGCAAAGAGTACATCCTCTCCTTCAGGTACATTCAAAGATTTAGCCAAATAATGTCCAGCCTTTCCAAGAAAGGCAGCCTGCACCAGGCGGTACTCAATTCCAGCACTAACACAGCCAATTGGGAGCTCCACATAGGAGTAGAAGTTTCCATCTTCAATACACAGTCGCACCATCTTTGAAGTGAAGAACTGGTCACTCGTACCATCAGCATGTGCACCGATGTCTGGCTGGAGAGTGAGGAAGTACACATACCTTCCAAGGCTAAAGCCATAAATGTAATAAATGTCAAACGATGGAATTGATGAAAGCGTGTCTGAAGGAATCTTGAGTTGTGATGAGAGAAACTCATCTATGTAGACATAGTTAAACATCTCAGCATCTTCTGCGTTAGGCATCAGTTTCCTGCTTGAGAGTGTGGGAAAATACTCAGACTTGCCATCAATTGGAGTGCCAACATATAGCGTTTGCCAAGAAGTGCTCGGTTTTTCAATAATAACACCGTACATGGTCCCACTCACATTAACACTTGAGAAGTAATGTTCTTTGCGATGGTTTGGCTCTCCAAGTTTGAAAAGATCATCAAGTCGCAGAAGTTGGCAAATTCCCTGAAAAAGACTGCCACAGGCAAGCAGTCGATTTTCTTTATAATCAAGCAGCAAGAGCTTGTTGACATTGATGGTGTCATGCAGTTCCTGAGTACAAGGTTGGACCGTAGGAGGAGGGTAGCATTTTTCATTGTCTTTGTTAGGTCCCGTCTCATGTGTTCGCAAAAGTGACAAGTTTTTGGAGAGCTTGTATATTCTGTTGATCCCACCAATATAAACTTCGCCTGTTCCACTGTGCACCACGAGGTGGTTTAATGCCCACCCACTAAAGGTCGGTGAAAATGTCTGAAACTTGTCTTCACCTAAAGATGCAACTGGAAATGAATAAAAAAGCATTATAATGACACAAGCGATGCCCAATCGATGGGACAGTCTTTTGTATTTCCTCTTGTCAAAGCCAAAAATTGTCATCTTCGAACTTGGCATATGACATGCAGGATTCAGCAGCTTCATCTGTGGCACAACAGACAGGCAAACATTCATGTTTGTGCAAATGTTAAGCCAAAACAATATCATACGTATACAATCTGGCATCACAAGACAGTTAAATGGGGCATCAAGTACCCATATATGTACATAAGATTGGGGCAGTTGGGGGTTGGGATTATACATTTTTAAAGAAGGAGAAGGCGCTTCCTACAAAAAGTAAACTTTATCTACTCCGCTAATCCTTACTATAATTCACTGACCGGTGTTTGTGTGTTTGTTTGTTTGTCGTGCTATTCCTCTTAGAGTTCTGGGCCAATTACATCCAGACTTGCTGCAGAGGATCAGCATGACCCCAATTAATGTATAGGGATGATTTTATCTTTGCCGGTGTTTTTTTTGGGGGGGGGGGAAGGGAGGGAGTGAGGTGGGGACGCAAAATGTAAACATGCATCGTGTAGTGCCACCGTCAGGTGTAATACAAGTCTCCGCCATTTACATTACGGTATCCCTGTCCCCACGTTTTCCAGTGCTCTAAGATGTTTTGAATTATAGCAGTAGGTATGTTTTTGCTTCATGCACATAACCCGGGTTTGTTTGTATACAGAGCTGTCAGTTGCCTAAACACCGCCCAAATAAAGGTATGCATCAGAAGAACGTTGCATGCTTAGAACAAGATCGCCCATAGGGTGGGTACTCTGCTAGTTTTTGCAATAAGCAAGAGCATACCCGGTCTCAGGCGACATTTCACCAGCTTCACAGCCGCCTTCCTCAGGCCAATAGTGTTTTGAGTCGATTGGTCCGAAGGGTGGTTTTTTTAATTTTGAAAAAAACATTTTGTTTTTTTGAAAATTTTTGTTTTTAACTTCAATCGCTTATAAAAATGTATTGTCACAAATATTACAAGTAAATTTGCAAAATAAATGTTTGAATTCTGCTTGGTGTATATCATGACAACACAGCAACTCATGTATGTATCCTCAGTTAAAACAAGCCTGTCTCGATAGCGACGTGTGGAGGTGTTTCAAATTGTACAGTGAGAGTTGTTTTAAATTACGTAGAGGTGAGGTGTTTTTAATAACGTGGCAGTGAGGTGTTTTTAATAACGTGGAAGTGAGGCGTTTTTAACAACGTGGTAGTGAGGCGTTTTTAACAACGTGGCGGTGAGGCGTTTTTTAACAACGTGGCGGCAGGGTGTTTTTAATAACGTGGGGCGAGGTGTTTTTAATAGCGTGGCGGCGAGGTGTTTTTAATAACGTGGCGGCGAGGTGATTTTATAACGTGGCGGTGAGGAGTTTTTAATAACGTGGCGGTGAGGAGTTTTTAACAACGTGGCGGTGAGGTGTTTTTAACAACGTGGCGGCGAGGTGATTTTATAACGTGGCGGCGAGGTGTTTTTAATAACGTGGCGGCGAGGTGTTTTTAATAGCGTGGCGGCGAGGTGTTTTTAATAATATGGCGGCGAGGTGTTTTTAATAACGTGGCGGCGAGGTGATTTTATAACGTGGTGGCGAGGTGATTTTATAACGTGGCGGTGAGGAGTTTTTAATAACGTGGGGGTGAGGAGTTTTTAACAACGTGGAGGTGAGGTGTTTTTAATAACGTGGAGGCGAGGTGATTTTATAACGTGGCGGCGAGGTGTTTTTAATAACGTGGCGGCGAGGTGTTTTTAATAACGTGGCGGCGAGGTGATTTTATAACGTGGCGGTGAGGAGTTTTTAATAACGTGGCGGTGAGGAGTTTTTAACAACGTGGCGGTGAGGTGTTTTTAACAACGTGGCGGCGAGGTGATTTTATAACGTGGCGGCGAGGTGTTTTTAATAACGTGGAGGCGAGGTGTTTTTAATAGCGTGGCGGCGAGGTGTTTTTAATAATATGGCGGCGAGGTGTTTTTAATAACGTGGCGGCGAGGTGATTTTATAACGTGGCGGCGAGGTGATTTTATAACGTGGCGGTGAGGAGTTTTTAATAACGTGGGGGTGAGGAGTTTTTAACAACGTGGAGGTGAGGTGTTTTTAATAACGTGGCGGCGAGGTGATTTTATAACGTGGCGGCGAGGTGTTTTTAATAACGTGGCGGCGAGGTGTTTTTAATAACGTGGCGGCGAGGTGATTTTATAACGTGGCGGTGAGGAGTTTTTAATAACGTGGCGGTGAGGAGTTTTTAACAACGTGGCGGAGAGGTGTTTTTAACAACGTGGAGGCGAGGTGTTTTTAATAACGTGGCGGCGAGGTGATTTTATAACGTGGAGGCGAGGTGTTTTTAATAACGTGGCGGCGAGGTGTTTTTAATAACGTGGCGGCGAGGTGTTTTTAATAACGTGGTGGCGAGGTGTTTTTAATAACGTGGCGGCGAGGTGTTTTTAATAACGTGGCGGAGAGGTGTTTTTAATAACGTGGCGGCGAGGTATTTTTAATAACGTGGCGGCGAGGTGTTTTTAATAACGTGGCGGCGAGGTGTTTTTAATAACGTGGCGGCGAGGTGTTTTTAATAACGTGGGGGAGAGGTGTTTTTAATAACGTGGCGGCGAGGTGTTTTTAATAACGTGGCGGCGAGGTGTTTTTAATAACGTGGCGGAGAGGTGTTTTTAATAACGTAGCAGTGAGGTGTTTTTAATAACGTGGCAGTGAGGTGTTTTTAATAACGTGGCAGTGAGGTGTTTTTAATAACGTGGCAGTGAGGTGTTTTTAATAACATGGAAGTGAGGTGTTTTTAATAACCTGGCAGTGAGGTGTTTTTAATAACGTGGCAGTGAGGTGTTTTTAATAACGTGGCAGTGAGGTGTTTTTAATAACGTGGCAGTGAGGTGTTTTTAATAACGTGGCAGTGAGGTGTTTTTAATAACCTGGCAGTGAGGTGTTTTTAATAATGTGGCAGTGAGGTGTTTTTAATAACGTGGAATTGAGGTGTTTTTAATAACGTCGCGGTGAGGTGTTTTTAATAACGTGGCGGTGACGTCTTTTTATAACGTGACGGTGAGCTCTTTTTATAACGTGACGGTGAGGTCTTTTTATAATGCGGCGGTGAGGTCTTTTTAATCACGTGGCGGTGAGGTCTTTTTATAACGTGGCGGTGAGGTCTTTTTATAACCTGGCAGTGAGGTCTTTTTATAATGTGGCGGTGAGGTCTTTTTAATCACGTGGCGGTGAGGTCTTTTTATAACGTGGAGGTGAGGTCTTTTTATAACGTGGCAGTGAGGTCTTTTTATAATGTGGCGGTGAGGTCTTTTTATAACGTGGCGGTGAGGTCTTTTTATAACGTGGCGGTGAGGTCTTTTTATAACGTGGAGGTGAGGTCTTTTTATAACGTGGTGGTGAGGTCTTTTTATAACGTGGCATTGAGGTGTTTTTAATAACATGGCGGTGAGGAGTTTTTAACAACGTGGCGGTGAGGTGTTTTTAATAACGTGGCGGTGAGGTCTTTTTATAACGTGATGGTGAGCTCTTTTTATAACGTGGCGGTGAGGTCTTTTTATAACGTGGCGATGAGGTCTTTTTATAACGTGGCGGTGAGGTCTTTTTATAACGTGGCGGTGAGGTCTTTTTATAACGTGGCGGTGAGGTCTTTTTATAACGTGGCGGTGAGGTTTTTATAACGTGGCGGTGAGGTCTTTTTATAACGTGGCGGTGAGGTCTTTTTATAACGTGGCGGTGAGGTCTTTTTATAACGTGGCGGTGAGGTCTTTTTATAACGTGGCGGTGAGGTCTTTTTATAACGTGGCGGTGAGGTCTTTTTATAACGTGGAGGTGAGGTTTTTATAACGTGGAGGTGAGGTTTTTATAACGTGGGGGTGAGGTTTTTATAACGTGGCGGTGCGGTCTTTTTATAACGTGGTGGTGAGGTCTTTTTATAACGTGGAATTGAGGAGTTTTTAACAACGTGGAGGTGAGGTGTTTTTAATAACGTAGCGGTGAGGTGTTTTTAATAACGTGGCGGTGAGCTCTTTTTAATAATGTGGCGGTGAGGTCTTTTTAATAACGTGATGGTGAGGTGTTTTTAATAACGTGGGGTGAGGTCTTTTTATAACATGGCGGTGAGGTCTTTTTAATAACGTGGAGGTGAAGTGTTTGTCATAACATGGCGGTGAGGTCTTTTTATAACATGGCGGTGAGGTATTTTTAATAACGTGGAGGTGAAGTGTTTGTCATAACATGGCGGTGAGGTCTTTTTAATAACGTGGCGGTGAGGTATTTTTAATAATGTGGAGGTGAAGTCTTTGTAATAACATAGCGGTGAGGTCTTTTTAATAACGTGGCGGTGAGGTCTTTTTAATAATGGGGCGGTGAGGTCTTTTTAATAACGTGGAGGTGAAGTGTTTGTCATAACATGGCGGTGAGGTCTTTTTATAACATGGCGGTGAGGTCTTTTTAATAACGTGGAGGTGAAGTGTTTGTCATAACATTGCGGTGAGGTCTTTTTAATAACGTGGCGGTGAGGTCTTTTTAATAATGGGGCGGTGAGGTCTGTTTAATAACGTGGCGGAGAGGTATTTTTTAATAACGTGGCGGTGAGGTCTTTTTAATAATGGGGCGGTGAGGTCTGTTTAATAACGTGGCGGAGAGGTATTTTTTAATAACGTGGCGGTGAGGTATTTTTAATAATGTGGAGGTGAAGTCTTTGTAATAACATAGCGGTGAGGTCTTTTTAATAACGTGGCGGTGAGGTCTTTTTAATAATGGGGCGGTGAGGTCTTTTTAATAACGTGGAGGTGAAGTGTTTGTCATAACATGGAGGTGAGGTCTTTTTATAACATGGCGGTGAGGTCTTTTTAATAACGTGGAGGTGAAGTGTTTGTCATAACATGGCGGTGAGGTCTTTTTAATAACGTGGCGGTGAGGTCTTTTTAATAATGGGGCGGTGAGGTCTGTTTAATAACGTGGCGGAGAGGTATTTTTTAATAACGTGGCGGTGAGGTCTTTTTAATAATGTGGAGGTGAAGTCTTTGTAATAACATAGCGGTGAGGTCTTTTTAATAATGGGGCGGTGAGGTCTTTTTAATAACGTGGCGGTGGAGTTTTCCATAATGTGGTGGTGTTTGTTCCACTTTAGCGACATGTGGTGAGGCGAGTGTAGTGAGTCCCGTAATCCTCATTTTCAAAAGATGGAAAAAATGCTTAATGTTTGGATCGAGTACCAAACAGAAAAAAGTGCCTTTGAGTGGACCGAAGTATGGGAGAAATCATTGCGGATTTACCAACTTTTCCATTGGGCACCGGGGCCAAAGGCTGCAATTCAACCACGGCTACTCACAAGTTC
This sequence comes from Eptatretus burgeri, assembly GCF_056783735.1. NCBI lineage: Eukaryota > Metazoa > Chordata > Myxini > Myxiniformes > Myxinidae > Eptatretus > Eptatretus burgeri. The sequence goes on along the minus strand of NC_140978.1, from coordinate 38,796,644 downwards.
CACACCAGTACGAACTGGTTTGAGAAATTCAAAAGACGATTCGGCCACCATCATGTAAAATTAGTCAGGGAAGCGGCATTGGCCAACAATGATGCTGCGTAAAAGTACCCACCACAGCTCATGGAACTAATCGAGTCAAAAGGATTTATGCTGGAGCAGGTTTTTAACACCACCGACATGGAATTATTCTGAAAGAGGATACCATCTGACACCTTTCTCTCCAAGCAGGAATAGAAAGATCTACTCCAGGGTTCAAGGTAATGTGGGTAAGGATTGTCTTTCCCTTCTCTATTGTGACAGTGCTGCAGGAGACTTCATCGTAAAGCTAATGCTGCTCTTCTGATCGCTCAATCCCACTCCCCGCTCCCCATTTACCACTCCCACTTCCCCCCAACCCACTCCAAAAGCATCATCATGCCAATCAAGTCTTGTGTTTTCTATTTACAGCAGAGTACGAAATATTATTACCCTCACCCACCTCACCGTTATGTAAAAACCACCCCGCTGTTTTGAAATACACTTTAAATGAAAACATCTCATGTTTTTGTTTATTTTACACTGTATTCATTTTATTTAAATGTATATTTCAATGTTAACATGCTTTATCTATATTTTACATGTTTATTTCAATTGTGATGTGTTCATTTCTGGCTGCCGCTGATCTTCCTCTATATTGTCTCGAAACCCAGGAAACGAACCCCCTTCTCCCATCGGCCCTTGGTTTTTACTATCGCGGCATTTTCCAGGAACATAACGCCCGTGATATTTGAGGGTTTACCTTACTGTAAATAAACAAAATATGGACAAACTTTACTTCACTTGGGGCGACAGTGGAGTGCAAGCTAGAAGTTAACCAACTCAAAATAACGCAAGGATAATGGTCCCGGTTATGTTTTGCTCACATTTGTCATTATATTGCAGCAATGCATTGATTTATGCCCCCAGTATCCACATGAAACTAGTCACACGTTATTCTGCCTTCGGTTGTTGCAACCACAGAAACAATCCTCAGATGTGGTGTTGTATTCAACCACTTCAACAAGTACCCTGCACAACGGAAAATTGGGTTAACAACAACAAACAATGTCATCGATAGAACTCAAAAATGATGGTCAAGGGCAACCATAGCCAGACAGATACAAGTCATAGTGAAATTGAGTAACTGTGATGTAAATGCAAGTCAACTTCACAAAGATTATGCCTTTGGTGTAACAACCTAACAAGCAGATGTTGTCCAACAAATGAATCCTGCGGTAAGGCAGTTGCCTTGCAAAAACTTGCGTTCTCTCCCTCGAAAGCAAACCTGACCGAAGGTATTCTCAGATCATTCCACAAAGCCCACAAGAAAGTTTCCACTTTCAGGGGAGCCAGAAAACACAATCTCAAGATTGAATTTTCAAACTTGTCTCCTTCCTCGAAAACCTGGTGGCACCTTCTTAAGTCTGTCTCTGAAGTATGCTCCCATTCCATCCCTTCCCTCTCTTCAAATGGCAGCACAAGCCACTCTGCTCGTGAGAAGGCTGAATGCCTCAACTAATGTTTGCTTTCGAATATTATGTTCTGAAACACCTCACTTTCTGTACCCATCTGACCAAGTTGCACACAACTGCTCCTGGATTCTGTCTTTTGTACCTGAGAAGGTGGAGAAGTTTCTGTCAACCCTCGACCCTGATTCTGCAACGAGACCAGATGGCAAAAGCTTACTTGTCCAAAAACCTAATCTGCCACTCTTGCACATCCTCTGTCACTTGCACTTGGTCATCTTACATCTGCATGGAAATCAACCAGCATCACAAAAAAAAAACATGCAAAAACCAATCCACTCAACTACATACCTGTCAGATTCTTTGCAATCATCAGCAAGGTCATGGAATACAGTACAGCATTGCAGTCAATATGAAACCCCTCCTTTTTCTCCAATGGCTTCATCTCAGATCACTAACTTGGATTCAGACCAGGTCACTCTACCTTGGACATGCTGCTTTGACTCTCCCAACAATAGATGGAGGTCGTCAATGCCAGACAGGAAATCCGAGCCGTATCCCTGGACATATCACGTGCTTTTGACACAGTCTGGCATCCTGCCTTGCTCTCCAAACTGCCTATGGCATCCAAGGCCAACTCCATAGATGGCTAACTGACTTTCTCTACTCTCGTAGCCAACGTGCGGCTCTCAACGGAATCCTTTCATCTCCTCTCCCTGTTAAGGCTGGAGTCCCCCAAGGCAATATTCTAGTCCCAGTCTTATTCCTAATGTTCATCATTGATCTTTCTGACTGAAAAATCCCCTTTATCTACAGGGTGTTTCAAAAACAGTGATGCAACTTTAAATGTTTATTTGCAAAGAAACAGAAACCTCAGGAATGTGAACCAAACATTTCTTGAAAGCTTTTGACATGGTATTTTCTATCACTCATTGCTATTGCAGTAAGTCACTGCTTGAGTTAGTGAGATCCCAAAGTCTGAAATTGGCATTTACACAGAATCCTTGGAATTGATGTTCTCAATGTGTGCCCCTCCATGGTTCAGACAGGCATTGATCCCGACTCCAAAGTTCTGTCCAACTTTCTTTTCGGTCTCATGTGGCACTTCCTGGAGGTAGTCTGACACCTCCTGCTTCCAATCATTCAATGAGGGAGGCCAGTTAGCAGACAGACCCCTTGGCAGCCCCCCAGAACCAGAAGTCCAGAGGGTTCAAGTCTGGGCTACAGGGTACCCAGTCATGAGCAGCACCCAGGCTAAGAGGCAGTTTCTGAAGAGCTGCCGCAGGAAATTGACGGTGTCACCAGCTGAATGCGAAGGTGCACCATCCTGGATAAACAAGGTCATGCTGAGCTCGTTTGGGGTGACCTTTTGGGCGAGAGCATTATAGAACTTCTGGAGCACAGCCCGGTAGCACTCACCGTTGATCGTCACCATCCTGCTGTTGTCATTCTCAAACCAATAAGACCCTAGCATTCCTCATTTGGCATTGAAGGCACAGAAGCAGGTGACCTTAAGCTCTTTCAGGTATCTCTCACTGATCTCAGGTGGTTCTACTCCCCAGAAAATGTTGTTGTGGTTGTTGGCACTATTCAAGTGGAAATGGGCTTCATCACTGAACCAGATCAGGTTGATCCAGTTTGGGTACTGCTCCATCCTGCCACTGAGCCAATTGCACATATCAAGTCTGCTCATGTCATTTTCACTCAGTTTATGCCGAATAAAGATGATGTATGGGAAAAGCTTCAGTTCCTTAGTGATGATATGCCAGACTGATGTTGGTTTGAATCCGAGCTTCTGGGAGCACCGGCGGTGGGACTTCTTGGGACTGTCCACTGCAGAATCCCGCACGGCGTCGATGTTGGCTTGGCTCGTGTGGTTACTGACGCTGGCCTGCCACTGTTGCTCTTGCTCTGGTTGTGCACTGTACCCTTGGGCTCAAAATGTTTCACAATAGTTGAATGGCACAATTTGTGGGTCCAACAAGTGTTATGAGGTTGTATTCCTGGCAGAACCTGCAGTGGGTATCTACATATGATTTAGTCTCACACCACAGAGCCACCATTTTTGTCGTCTGCTTCACTGTCAATGGCATAGTTGAGCTATGGAGCTAGAAATCCCAGGGAACAAATACCATGACAACACCACCAAACCCTGAAAAGGAAAACAGAAAGAAAAAAAAAACCAACAAAAAAGTCATAAAAACAGAAATGGCAGGAAGTCAAAGTTGTATCAATCTTTTTGAAACACCCTGTATTTGCTGATGACTCCACCCTCTGCTGTGATATCCATCATCCTTCAGATAGGCAAGGCAACAGCCTCTTCCCTCTATTCATAGTCTCTGTCTCTCTGTGTCTCTGTCTCTGTCTCTGAAAGGACCATCTGGCAAACACTCCTATCTACTTACTTTCTAAACAATCCTCTTGAGGAAATTCAGCCATTCAAACTCCTGGGTCTCACTATCATCCATGATCTTTCTTGGTCAAACTACATTTCAAAGTTGGCCTCCCAAGCCTGCTGGCGACTGGGAAACCTCCTTCGCACACATGAACTCCTGTCCACCTGCAAGGCCTTCATCCACAGCTTGATGGAGTACTGCTCTCCCCTTTCGGCTGGTGCCACTGAAAACACTTCGATTAGCTTGCTGTCGTGGAGATCAATGCCTTCAAGATCATTGGAATCGCCCGCGATGAATCTGAATCTATGGGCTGATCACTTTCCCATTACCGATATGTCTGTGGTTTCTGTCTTCGAATGCCTCCTCTCTGGTTTGCACCGTCTGCTCTTTCCGTGCTTTGCTCCCCCCAGGATTTTGCAGGCCAAATGCGGTGCATCATCAACCCCTTCTGGTGAAACTACATAAATCCAGGATCACTGCTCACCTCCAATCATCCATTCCGCTTCCTCCCCTCACCACCCCATGGAATCACCTCCACATTCTCTTCAATGTTATCCTTCCCTCCAGATCTTCAAGATAGCTGTTCACCACCATCTCAGATCACCCCCCATGCAAAACAATGATATTTTATAGCCCTGTTATCCTCATGCCCACCCAAGGCCCACCTCATTCCAAATTTCCAGTTTCCCTCCTTGGAGTTTCGTTCTGTTTCCATCTTGTCCACCCAATGTATCCTCACCTGCCCCCCCCCCATTCATCCCCACAAGGTTCGTGGAAGAGTTCTGTTCTCGCTCTTCCACATGAGTTCAAATTCCACTCAAATGTTGAATTAATACCAGGTGGGATTAGCTTGGCTTGTCATCCTTCAGAGGTCGGCAAAATGAGTGCCAGCATGCTGGTATACTGTAGGAGTGGCGATCCGTCCAGGATTGTGCCCAATAGCCAAGGAGACTGCTTTAAAAAAAAAAAAAGCAGCACCAAGACTCTGCACAGAGTATGGTCCCAATCTCCTCCTCCTCCTCTTCCACAAGCCTTGACCTTGTACCAAAAAAAAAGAAAGGAAAAAAAGTCTACATGCACAAAGTCCCTGGTCATGACTATTATGGTCCTATCGGCACGTGAGGCGTACAGCAACAAGATGGGAAAATAAAAAAAGAAACACACACACACACATGGATGCTTTGAGACCTGGTAGGTTTCCATTCCATCTCCTGAACCCATCCACGTGTGGAGATAGCAGCCAACAACAGCAGCAACTTGAACAAATTCACACATATGCGAAGGTGGATACTTTAAGACCTAGGAGGGCTCTGTTTCACCTTCTGAAACCCACATATGGAGATAGCAACACACACACACACACACACACACACACACACACACACACACACACACATACACACACACGCACACACACACACACACGCACACACACACACACACACACACACATCTCATTCCTGTCAGGTTAGATCTGTGACCTGCAACAGGTACCATGTAAACCTGTACTAACCTGTTCCATGGTCGGGTTGTCGGCGACTAAACCGTCTCCCCCACCAGGTTTTCTGGTGAGGAGGGTGTTTGGATATGGACACCCAGCAGGATTAAAAACTTTACATTCACACACACACTATTAAGTTGCAATTGGTCACTGGGCTTCGACACTAGTTCACATTTTTATGCCGGACCCTAGGTATCAAAAAGCTGCATATATCGAACAAACAATTTCAAATGGAGCAATTCGTCACCATTATATTAGAACATTCACATAAATGCGAATTGTTGCTCCCAGCTTACTGGCGTCGATGACAGAAGATGACATTTGCATTTTTGCCATCTCCATCCCTGCCCCGTTTAGAATCCCGTGCCGGCATACAATTGTTATAATAATTTATTGAATTGCTTGTTATAATAATTCATTGAATGGCTATCCCGATTGCACTAAATTGACATTTAAAGAATGTAAAAATTATACCAATTATAAAACACTCAATATGTAACTTTACTTTAATAACAAACCTCAAAATACTGTAGTTGTACCCTAAAGTGAGAATTTCAGTGATTTGTTCGTAATTGACCGATTTTCTGACTGGATCATCAATTGGGCTTCATTCTTCATCAAGGTTTGGATATCCTTTCATCTTTGAACCTCTCCAAATAGTGAGTCCAACAACAGACTATCTTTAAGACAAATGGATACAATTCCGGGAACAATCGTCTCCATTAATATTTTTCTTGACCGCAAATGTGCAATATCTATTTTCCTTTTGTTTTTACTTTTGCGTTTTCTTTTCTCGCAGAAAATTGATTTATAAACAAATTTAAATGCAATAGATCGTCATGAAAACTAACTTTTTCAAACAAAATCTGAGAAAATAAATGCAAAAAAAAATACAGAAAAAAAAACTACAACGGCCACTCTGTAGAGTGCATACCTTCGTCAAGCTTAGTTTACCTTTTGTATCACACCGAGAGGCCAGATCTGGATTCGTATCTGAACTAAAAGTTAATTGGCTTGTTCTTGTCACCTATCCAACTCATCCACCCAATTTCGTCTGAATCCGTCCAGAACTTCTTCAGATATCTCGCCATATCTATCAGAAAAATTCTCGGATCTAGATTCGGATGTGGATCTTCACCAAAATCGAATCAATTCTTCCTTGTTACATACCCAACCTGCTCACCAAGTTTCATCAGAATCCGTCCACAACATTTTGAAACATCCTGTTCACAAACAAACAGACAGACAGAAAGGGGTGAAAATATAACCTCCACCCAACTTCGGTGGTGGTGGTTACGAGTATTCAAACTGAAAATGTTTTAAAGCATATTTTTGTAATAATTTTTTTTGTAATCAAAATTAATCTCAAACATGTTTAATTTTATTGATTCTACTGCATAATGAACTGCAATGAAAAAAAATTCCTCCTGCCATGATAGCCGTTCATTCATTTTGTTCCTTTTGTTCACATTTTGAACGGTGTAACCAATGTTATCACATTGTGTGTTATCATTGCCTTTAGCTGTTTGTGATAATGATATAATGTAAACTTCTGACGTATATGGTATATCGAACAAGGTTGAAGCTTCTTGTGGTTGGACCACAGCATGACAAGGGCACGCCTCACATTTGTTATCCAAATCTAAACTTATCTAAAGGGTGAATGTCACCAAGAAAAAAAGCAAGGTGTTCCTACATGAAGATATCTCCAAGGTGATGTTTGAAATTGTCAGTGACCATAAAAAAGCAATACTTTGAATTGAAGATAGATAAATTTCAGCAGTCGGTAAACAAAATTACATTAAAAATGTTGGAACGATATTTTTCACAGATTCATAAAATCATTTGTTGGCCTTTATAAAATTGCAATAATCGATTATTTCTTCTAAATTCATAAAATTGCAAAAACAGATAATTTGTTATAAATTTATAAACCTGCAATAATAGATAATTACTTCCACCACCAAAGGTGAAGGAGGTGATGTTTTCGCCCCTCTCTGTCTGTTTGTCTGTGTGCAAGATATCTCCAAAAGTTGTGTACGGATCCAGATGAAATTCGCTGGGCAAGTTGGGTGCGTGATAAGGACGAACTGATTCGATTTTGGTTAAGATCCGGATCCAACTACTGGAATTTTTGAAGTGATTCTTCACCATTGAGAGATAGCGCCAAAAACGATCTATAGCACGATATCTCAAAAAGTTGTGGACGGGTTGGGTGAACGACCACGACAAATTGATTCGATTTTGGTGAAGATCCGAATCTGGATCTGGATACGATAATTATTTAATTTTTAAAGTAATTCTACACCATTGAGAGAGCGGGCCAAAAACGATTATACGGTACAGTATTTCAAAAATGTATTGGGCCCGATATGTTCTTGTGGATCAGGCATTACATGGTAAAGGCATGTGCTCTACAGAGTGCCCTTCTAGTTTGTTATAAATCGTTTTTGAAAATCATAATGTAGGTTTTTAGTGTGAAAGAAAAGATGTCCGAGACGTTCGGATTCAGTCAATCCTTAGTCAAAGTCCCACTGTACCACCCACTTGTCCTTCTGGGACAACCGGTACTGGAAATCCCCTGATAAACCAGAGCTCAATCATATTTACATATTATAAAATCCGAGGCAAAATGATACCGCCACAAATTTAATAAAGTAACTGTGTGGTGCACAACACGTTTTGCCAAATATTTTTTTTTTCTCTCATTGGGATTGAGATTAAAATGTGTCTAAAATATAAATTATATGTGTAATAAAATTGCTTTTGGAGAATGGTGTTAATTAACTTTTAAGCTTATTTTCTACGTACTTCAGAATACTTGGCCCCCTTTTGGCCTTTTAGTGTTAATGTCATCCTGTTTTCTTCTTCTTCATCTTGCTCCTCTCCATATTGTCTTCTTTTTTCCTCACAGTATCGCAAGGGCCAATTATTTGTACATGATAGAAATTCAGCCAAATACAATGACTAACACTTGTAATGGGTAAAATATCCAGGTATTAATTTGCCTGGCCTACCCCAGAGTGGAAAGGTCAGGAGAGCCACCACTGATCATGGCTATGCAGCTGAGACAAAGGATGGAGAAAGTTATCTCAAATACACTCAGGAGCAGTCACCAGATAAGATAAACCCCCAATTCCCCCCCCCCCAATAGAAAAAGCCACTGCGGGTAACCTGCCAAAATAAAGGTTGAGGCCTGATACAGTGAAGCCATTCAGAGCATGGCATCACAGCCTGCCTTGCACTAAAATACATGGGCAAGGCCATCCTCTCCTGCATCTCCCAAAACAATAGCAGAGTACAGTTTTCTTCCTTTTTATAATTTACCAACATGGGTGTCCGGCAGTGCCCGACAATGCCGAGTTCCTTCTCACCCCTTCCCCTTCCTCCACCCATCACGTCCCCTCCCTCATGCCACCCTCCCCCTCTTTATTCCAGACTCTCACCCCTGCCACATCCCAACCCCACTCCTTCTGGACTCCCACCTCATCTCTCCCCTCCCTCTGGACTCCCACCCCTTCCCCTGCTTCCCCTGATTAGTGGAGCTTGGCTTTGGAACTTTCCACTCTCTGGGGACATGTTCAGTGCAAAAATGCAAGTTATCTCTGAAGCTGAGTTGTTAGCCCTCTGCCACACCCCTCTCCATAACCCTTTGCCATCACCACCGGGTGGTGCTACACGATACACATTTACAAAAATATTTTTTGTCACCCTTCCCTCCCAAACCCACGTGACTGCAGATTAAACCAAGTAGCCCATGTTGACCACGAGTTCAAACTTGGTCCATGTGCCAAGTTTGGTGGCAATTGGCCCAGTCATTTTGGTGTGATTGGTGTTGCACACAGCTACACACAGACAGACAGACAGAAAATGACATTTATTTATTCTTGTCTTAAATATATAAAAAAAAACAAAAAAACTACCTTTCTCCTTGCACATTCATGAGTCTCGATCCTTCTTCTTCTTCTTCTTCCTCTTCTTCTTCTTATTCCTCCTGCCGGCACGCAATCTTTATTCGACTGAGCTGACCCTCTCTCGCCATTACCTTCACGATTTCTTCCCCCAATCTTCCATTCCCGAATCTTACCTATTCTTCAAAAATACATCAAAAATAATAATCTTCCTTGTATCCTTTCGATCTCGACACCTCCTGCAACCGTGTGTCTCTCTCAACTCTTCCTGGTACTTTTCATTGACCCAGCAGCTTCACACTGCATTTACCGTTCCAAATTCACCGTACACTTCCACGATTTTACTTCAACCTTCCCTTTACCGAATGTTACGCAATCCTGATTTAAAATAAATAATTTCACTTTTGACTCTACACCTCCCAGAGCCAAGTGCTTCTCCCATAACCACATGATCCGTTTCCACCCCCTGAGTTTACAGATCCAATTTCACCATTCACCTCAATTTTTTCGACAACACTTCCTTGACCTAATCTGATGAAAACTCTCTCAAACAATAATAATGATAATAAAAACGATCTCTTATAATGCTTCATCTTTCACACGTGTGGTACTCTTTACTGTTCCATAATGCACTACTCTTCTCCTATTCAAACAGACTGCTCTCAATTCGATCTCTCCTTCATACCTTTCCGAAAAAATTCCAACTGTTACAGCGTTTCTTCTCTCCATTCTCTGAATTCGCCTTTATTGCATCCATCAAGAAACGTGTTTACTCGCATCTCTGACGTAAAACTTTAAAAATGCCAGTTTGCTATGAATGTTCGCTTTCCGTCAACCATTCTTTTTTTTTCCAATTTCAGTGCCAACTCACCCCCTCTCACCCCTCCCTCTCAAAGCAACCATCACACTCTTCTCCCTCCAAACCTTCCTCTCACCACTCTCAAAAACTCCCCACTCACCTTTCTCCCTCAACTCTCCCCACTCACCTTTCTCCCACCATTCACCCCCTCACTCGCCCTTCTCAAAGTTGCCCCCCTCTCATCCAGAAAGCTTCCTCCTTCCACTGCCCTCTCACCTCCATCTCTTCACTCCACCTCCTCAAATCCTCAAGCGCCTTCTGCCCCTCTCTTCCCTCCCCTCTCCCCCAGCACCACAGAGCCTTTTCTCCTCCTCATTCGACTCCCTCCCCAAGCTCCCCCTCACACTCTTTCAACAACCCTCCTTACCACCCCCTCGTCCCTTGTCATACCCTCCCCCTCCCCTCCCACCCCTTGCACCCAAAGCCTCCTCCCCTCCCTCTTCATTAACAATATGGACCTCAAATATCTGGGGCCTTCACTCAAACCTTTCAGATCTTTCCATACAGGTTGCCCCTGACAAACCAGACATAATCTGCCTTGCAGAAACTTTCCTCCCTCAAGACGTGTCTGACTCCCAAGTATCCCTCCTCCGGTATGACAGACCTGAGCCTCGTCCTGGTGGAAGAGATGCTCTCTTCATCAAAGACTCTATTCATCACTCTCTATGCACTGCCCTCACTCCCCCACACCCCCAGGAATACCACTGGCTACAGGTTCCCCTCCACTCCCACCTCATGTTTATATGTGTACTGTACCATCCACCAAACAGTGATGACTCCATCTGCACCTCACTATCCGAAAACATGGACCAACGTCTATCTTCTCATCCAAACTCTCTCTTCCTCATATGTGGTGACTTTAATTGTCATGATGCCAGTTGGCTAGGTGTGGGTACCTCTCTCACCTGTCATAGCACTTCAGTAAAAGCTTTCTGCGACTCATTGGGACTGATTCAATCAGTCAATTTCCCGACCCAGATCTCAACCAATGGTACTCCATCTCTTCTGGATCTGATTTTGACAAATTTTCCTGACAATATCTGCTGCTCTTTCTCTGCTCCAATCGGTTCTTCTGACCACATCCTTTTAAAAGTGGACATCTCTCTGGCTATTATCAGAGAACCACCTCACCGCCGTCAAGTCTGGCTTTTCACTCAAGCCGACTGGCAGGGTCTCCAAGCAGCTCTCAAACTTATAGACTGGTCTCCTATCGCTACTTTCTCCAACATCAACTCATCCTGGGAATTCTTTCAAAGAAACCTGCTCTCCCTCATGCACAGATTTATCTCCTCTTGTCTTCAGTTGTCCTACCCTTCCTCCCGCCCTTGGTTCACTGAAGCTTGTGGCGAGGCAGTTGTCCTGAAACAACTTGCCTTTGCCTCATGGAAAGCATACCCAGAGGGCTGAGTCCTGGGCAGAGGGTAGGAGACCCCCTTGCTCAGGGCACAGGAAGCACTAGATAGGGGGATGGGTTTGCGCGAGTTAGACCGGCCTCATGGGGCAGGGACAAGTCCTCATGGGGCCCGTGGAATGGTTAGTTAGTGGGAATTTCAGTTTAGATGTAGAATGGAAAAGGGATTTTGGAGACATGGACAGACTGGAAATACGTAGAGGGAACGTAGCTTAGCTACGTAGAGTAAAAGGAACGTGCATGAGAATAAGGGATGCCGAGGGAGCACGAGATAGTTAGGGGATGCAGTCAGAGGAATGGCATTGATGTGAGCGATGGATTTGAAACATGTTGAGTGAGTGAGGGCCAGCGGGCCTGTGTGAATGGAGCGAATGTGGTATGCATGGTGGGATGAATGATTGGGGGGAAGAGTCATTCCCACCCAAGGGACCCCGGGGTCAGTGTAAAGTTAGTTAGTGGGTTAGCCAAATTGACAATATGGAGGTCGTTTTGCTGTTGGTGCGAATGAAGGATCGAAACCCGTTTGGAAGGGTGCAGGAGTCCTGTTGACAGGCTGGGAGCGTGGCTGCAAACGGTGAGCATCGCTTAGTGGGCACCCCGGGCACCGGACGAGTCGGCCGCGGTCGGCCAAGGGTCCAAGAGGGGCCGGGATAGCATAGTGGGCACGGGTTGGCCCACATGAAGCGGGGCCTGTAGAGCCAATGGCCATGTGGGCAGTGTCGTGGGCATGGGCATCCGGGGAAAGGGGCCCGTGGCGCCAGCCTGCCACGTGAGCGTCGAGGGGAAGTAGCCGAGGAGGGCACTCCCCAGATTTTAGGGAGCTGGTAGGCTCGGAGACAGTCTCAGGGCCCGGGGGTGTCATGGTTGGAGAACTGGCAGAGGGTAGTTCCTGCCAAGTGAGCCACGCGGCCCAGCCACGAAACAGTGCGAGGGCATGGATTAAAATTTGAGGGCAAGGCCCAAATTTGAGAGGACACCAACACAGGTGACGGGAATCTTGGTTGGTAGAACCAATAGATTAAGCGACAGGCGCTTTTGGAAAGCTCCGGGGTAGTTTAAGGTCAATGAATGTTCGGGTAGATAGTGAATTGTACCCCTCCGCACCATCCATCCCTTCGCTCTCGGTGGGCCGCTGGACTCACCGTGGTGAGAGATCGCTGAGATCTGAGGAGGCCATTCTGAGGCTTACTCTGGCCTCAAGACAGGACGCTAGCTCGCCCTTATTCCCCTCCAGGAAGGGAACGTAGGAGTTGGGAGTAGGCTAGGTGACATGATAGGGTAGCTGGACAGAGACAATAAAGGGGGTTAGGGGAGACGAAATTATAAATAAAAAAATAAGATGGGGGCTAAATTTGGATTTTTGCAAACTAACGGAGTGGGTATGGACAGAGACAGGCAAAGGCGATAGGTTGGGAGGGAGACAGTAGGGTAGGTCCGAGCCCACCTTCGGAGCGGCCGGCACCACCACATTCCCTCCACAAACCTCCAGAACGAGACAAGAGGCCAGCCAGCTTCATATGCCGGCCTGCTTGTGCTACAGCGGCCTGTTCCGGCCTTGCCATGCCTTGTCTGCCTGCCTCTGCCTTGACCCCATGCCTGCTAGCCTTTGTGTTTGCGTTTTCCCCTGTTCCATCCATCACCATGTGCACCAGGATCATCACGCAAGTTGCTGGGACTGCACTGCAGGCAGCCCCGCCGACCATGGTGTTTGCTTGCGTCAGTGCCCATCCAGTGTTCTGCAGGGACTGCCCTGCAGGCAGCCGCACACGGGGACTGCATTGGTGCAGCCCGTGCACCGTTTGTGTTTGCTTGCGTCATCCAGTTCACTTCGGGGAGGAGCCTGGGACTGCATTGGGCAGCCGGCTACCTTCTTATGTTCATTCCTGCATTTATTTCATGAGCCAGAGACTGCATTTGGGCAGCCTGGCTCCCTGCTTCAAGAATGGCCTGTGGGATGGCATATGGCATGCCGGGTTTGGGTGAGTTGCCTCCAGCAGCTGAAGACATGAAAAAGGTTCTGTGACAGAAAACGGGGCCTTTTGAACAGGCCCCGAAGACACCCGACCTTCAGCTGCGGGGGCGCTCACCCTCACAAACTATTGAATAACCTTGCCATGCCCTTTTCCCACAGAGTCCATCAGTCCTGGGCCATGGTTTAGTGTAAAATTTATAAGGTTAAGGTTAAGGTAAAATTGGAAATGAATTTTGCTCCCACTGCATGTTTGTCGTAGCGCCGGCAATTTTAGGTAAGTCGTCTGTATGAGTGAGTTTGTTTAGTTAGTTACACAGCCCATAGGTTATTTACTTTTGGGACACAGATACACCAAATGTCGCACTCAGGGATCCGAAGGTAAATCGTACTGGGGGAGAACTTACACATGAAGTCACACGAAAATTTGACGACTCGGGATGAGTCTGTAAAAAGTGTTACGGTTGTGGAAATTCACAGAACACCATTCAGGTTCCCTGAAGATCAGTTACTTCGATAAGTGTGTGTTCCAGGTTAGATTTCCCCACCAATGTATAACGGGCATGGTTTGTGTGCCGGGCTGTGCATCTCTGAGTTAGCCGTGATTCTGTACTATCTTTTATTTCAAATAAAGAGCAACTCAACAACCTCGTCAATCTCCACAACACAGCGACCCTCCTCTACAAACAAAAACACCACTCCCAGAAAGCCACCCGAAGAAGGAAACAGAAATGACGGTTGGGGCGGGTCCCTTAGAACGGCGTAAACACGGATGACGGTTATTATAAGAACAACAGAGCCAAGCCGATCACTCCTGGGATTTTCCCACGCGCACCGGGAAGGGGGGGGCGATAAAAAGCCACGTTCGCTGGCCGAAAAAGGCAGTTGAGTTGGTGTGGGGAGCTCGGAGTCGGTGGGAGTTGGGAGTGGAGAGACGCCCCGTTGGGAGCTGGAGAGTTCGGAGTTTGGGCAGTTGGTTCGCCGGCGCAACCAGGAGGCCTGAGTCGAGACCCATTCACTCCTCCAGCGCGTCGTCGGCTAGACCAGGCCGCAGTGGAGGCCGGACTACCAAGGGAGCCAGTCGGAGCTTGGGGTTCCGGGCAAAGACACAGAGGGTCACCGAACCAGGACCCAGCGAGTCACCATGAGGGTGGCCAGGTAGCCCGCCCGGTCTCTCGGAGCCCCTTCGGTCATCCCGGCTCTGAGCAATTATAAAGGCTCACGAGCCCGGTTCTTTCTTTCTGGGGTTTTGGTTGAAAGTCTGTGGTGCCTTGTCCGTAAGTAACAAACTGTTAAGTGCCTGTACATTACATGATAGAAATCGGCTGTAGGCTTTTTGCTCGTGTCTTGTCCCCATCCCCCCATTCATTGCATATGTGCATTTAAAATAAATACCCCTATTGTTTGAATGTTAACCTACTCGTTGTGTCACTTTCTGCCATTTACTGTGATGATGCATTCGGAATATTAGCTGGCTGATTATAAGCTGATAAAATGGACATCTGGTCTGACGGGACTTGGCGATATAAAACCACTCGGCAATCGCATACGGAACGAGCTGCTTAAGTGGCTCGTTTTTGTGCAGGCCCCATCGAGGTATAAACTCCCGGCATTTCTGCCCACGCGAATGACCCTGTAACGCGTGGACAGAAGAGTTGGCTGGTTTATGGCGTGATAAAAACACCCATAGCTAGGTTTCGGCGTTGATCCGGAAGCTGCGACTAGATTGCTCGTTCGGTGGGTGCACACGGCCACAATTGGGCTAAAGGCGGTCGTCCGCATGCCAAACGGTCGAAAATCTACAAATATATATATATATATATATATATATATATATATATATATATATATATATATATATATATATATATATATATATATATATATATATATACAGTAATACCATGACATACGAGTTTAATTCGTTCTGTGACCGAGCTCGTAACTCGGTTTGCTCGTGAATATCAAAACAATTTTCCCAGTTGAAATTAAGTAAAATACCATTAATCAGTTCCAGCCCCCCAAACAACACCCCAATTTCTTTGTAACGTAGTTTTAAAAATGAGAAATGTATTTATAAATAATTAATATAAAACATAATACAAAGACAATAAAATAGAATATAAATAAATAAACTGGTTTTATAAAGTGTATTTACCTTGGAGATGAGACGACTTCGGCTTACGGAAGATTTTGGTGGAGGTGGCGGTGGAGGTGGCGACGGTGGTGGAGGAGATAGGTGGAAGAGATTTGAAGGTCTCATCACACTTTATCGCGAAACGTAATTGATACAATTTTTTTTTTAATTCACTTTATCGCTAAACTTCATTGCTACAATTGTTTTTTACATTTTATTTTTTTTATTCCCTTTGCCGTTACACTTAATTGCTACAATTTTTTGTTAATTGCTACATATTACTACGGTACGACCCTACTCAACGAGATAACCAAGAGAACTGAACGAGTGAGTGGCAGGAGATGCGTGAAAAGGAGGGAGATGCGGGTGTTCGCTTGCTTGGCTGCGCACGTCTCAAAGCTTGCTCCACTCGTAACTCGGATCTAGACTCGTAACACAAAGCAAAAAAATCGTCCGAGCAACGGCTCGTAACTCGGAATACTCGTAAGTTAGTGCATTCGTATGTCAAGGTATTACTGTATATTGTTACAGATGTGGAAACCATATGCATTCAACATACAGATGTCCCAAAAGTCAGTTATGTTGTTCAGTATGTGTGTCGTCAGATTCCCTTCCTTTTGTCTCGTGGGAGAATCAAAGGCGTGCGTTGCGATTTCTTTTAGTTAGGTTATTACATCTAACAAGCCATCTAACAACCATCCCATCCCCCGTCACAATCCACCGCCAACCGGCTGCCTTCTCGCACCCTGACATGCCAAGGTGAGATCTCGCGGTTCCAGTTTCTCGGCTTCCACAAACGTTGTAACTCTTTCATGCCGACCTTTGCAACATTGATGCTGTTGCTCGACAAGTATGAACCTGCATGGAAGAGTGGATGTTGTTTCCCGGCAAGGGCCGAAACCCCGCCCAGAAAGGGCGAACCCATAGGAGCCTGTCCAATCAGGGTGGGGAGTGACATCTGTTCGAGGAAGCCCGCCCCATTGAGGGAGGTCCATAAATTCCCGAGCACTCTCTGAGGCAGGGTGATTGTTACGAAGGTTGTTCTGAGGTTTTTGACAGGGTTGTGGTGGTTGAGAGTTGAGTGAGGAAGAAGCGTCTTTGAGGAAGTTCTCCACGGGTTTCTGACAAGGTTTTGGATCGGGCTCTGAGGGTTGTTGTTGAGCATGCAGTTCTTTTGAAGCGGAGGGTTGAGCAGAAGGTCGTGAAGGCGGTGAACATTTCCATGCTGGCCCTCTACAAGGAAAGGAAAGAGCGACCCTGACCCCCCTCCGTGGACCCCGCTATTCACCACTCGAGCTCCGCCACGAACCACGAGTCCCACACCTGCGACTGGGGACCAAACCAAAGACCATTGTCAGGTGCTGCACCACGGAGCACCCCCTTCCTCCGATGGTCAGGTACCCGACTGGACTCTAGACCCCCAGCTCGTCTCTCTCCTCGGCTGCGAGGGTCCAATAAAGAACTCTGGGTTTATTTCCATTTGTGTGTGTGTGTCTGCGTGTGGGCCCCGTCTTACAAGTAGAAACTGTTTAAGTGTTTGTTTTTGATCATTTTAAATATTACTTGCATATTCGCGTTAAGTCTTCCCTGTCTCTTATTATTGTAAATAAACAATTGTAGACATGTCCCCAGTTGGTCCCTTCTTGCATTGGTCCAGCATGGTTCGGATCTGAGTTTAGGCGGGGTTTCATCCCCGGTAATCGGACAATTGTAGCCGGGACGTCCTGGGCAGGCCCGCTCGAATGCATCCTAGCCGGAAAGGTGGGTGGCAGAGTGGTAGTCGGTAGGTGTAATTTTATCGCTGCCGGGAAAGTGAATCCGGTTCGGTCAGGCGTTGATCCCCAGTAGCCGAGACCGCATGGTTACTTAGGTACATTGGATCGAGAAAAAAAAACCCGACGCCACGCGGTCGAGATATTGGCGTTAAACGACCCGCCGGCTTACGGAGTTATCCAAGCGACGGCCTACAATTCCAGGGAGTCTGGTGGAGATGACGTAGCTTTCCCCACATAGTGGTTGTTCTCGCCAGCGGACCCCCAGCCCGCAACAGTTTGGTGTCAGGAGTGGGATTCGAACCCCATGCCTCCACAAAGAAATTCACAGGACACCAAACGCAAGTTTGGTAGTCAGGAGTGAGATTCGAACCCCACGCCTCCACAAAAAAATTAACGGGATTCCGACCAGGGGTGTTTCACACCCTCCCCCCCCCTTCCAAATCAAGAGCAGGATTTAAATTTTATTTAATTCTCAGCACGGACCATAGCGGACCAAGACGAACTGGTACAGGTGGGTTCTGAATTAATCGTAGGAGAATCTGTGGCTCAGCACAACACCTGTGAGGGAGATCTTTCCCTGCAGCCAAACCCAGAAGTAGCATTGGGGGCAATGGCAACAATGCCGGAGCTCCCCCTGCATCAAATTTCCTCCATGGAGGACTGAACGATCCCTGTCAGATCCGCGCCTGATCGGCTTCGCAAAAGCCATTTGACTTGAGCCAGTTAGTGGAAATACTAACAAAAATGGAAGAACGCACGAATGCGAATATGCAAGAAATGAAAGGAGAGATGCAGAACATGGGAATAAGCGTACAAGCACAAATGAAGGCGGGTCAGGAAGAAATAAAGGCGGAGCTGGTAAAGGTGAAAGGCGAAATGCAGACCATGAATCGGAAAATGGCGGATGGGATCAGAACTGCACGTGGGCGAAAGACCGAGTCGAGGGGGAGTGTGGAGTCTGTTTGGACCGCAATGAAGACGGGCAAGGTTGAGGTGAAGAGTGAAACCTGTAAATTCGGACAGGTGGAGACGAAAAGCCAGGAATTGGGCATCATAAACGGGGTAAAGGATGAATTGTACGAAATAAAAGAGGAACACACACAAGTTGAACTAGTAGGGGGCATTGGGGTTGAGCGGGTGGAATGTTGAGACCCAATGCGAGAGTCAGATTAACCTCCCGCAGGAACAAGGGGAGACGATGTGCTCCCTCGAGGCAGACCATGACGAGGTGAGTCCGGTAAGACTGTACGAGGTGGACCGTTGCATGAAGCGAAAGGGTAATTGCCGAGCTTGGGGGGTATAGAAACCCCGGGATCTTTTGGGCTAACACAAGCCCCCAATGTGAATGTCCCAGAATGTGTGTCAAAATGTGTGCAGAATGTGAATGACATGGCAGGTGTGAGTGCATGTGTGGAAATGGTACACGGACCGTCCCAGAGGGGAGACGTGGGTCGTGTAACGGACGGAGTTATTTTGGAAACCACGCTGACTCCGCGGGACGCTACGTGCAAGGTCCGTTCCATGTTTGGCGAACGGCCCAGGCACGCACGACTCCGTGATCGGTAGCCGGCGTTGAAACGTCCCGTGATTGGTACGAAACCACCATGTGGATGGCTAAAATGGCGGCGATTGTGTGAATTTGGAAAGCAGATGGCCCCATGTGAGCACGTGTACAGGGGCCGACATACTGCGCGCAGCGAGTGGAATTCGCGGGACGAGTCCCGGGGACGACACAGCCGTTTCTGTCTGCGTGGCAAGCTTCGCCACCGGGCCCGTGTGCGAGTGACGTCGGCAGGGATCACGCAGCATGAAGGCTAGGTGAGAAATGCACAGCTCACATGGTGGATGGCTCGGAAGCGGACGTGTACTGCGATCGACGGACGGGGCGACGTTACGCTTCCATTTATCGCCCGAACGAAGGGGACGAGCGAGTTGCAAACCGCCGCCCTGGCGATGCAAGGCCTACCGAACATTTGCACGAGTACCCGATCCCCGGCAAGGATGGAGTGAACATCCTCGTCGTGGGCAAAAGAGCACTAGTTAGTGGAAGGGTTTAGCGTTAGTTAGACCGGCCTCATGAGGGCATGAGTAGTCCTCCATGAGGCCTGGTAAAATCAGTTAGAGAAATTTTAGTGTAGAATTTAGAAATGGATTGGAGACTTGGACAGACAAGGTACGTGTAGTGGGGATATAGATTAGCTACGTGGAGTTAAATGGAACGTGCATTTGAGTAAGGGATGACGGGGAGCATGAATTAATTAGGGGGACGTAGTTGTTAGTGTGTTGTGGAAAAAAAAAAAAAAGAGAAGAAAGAAGCATGATGAGTGAACGTGGGTCAGCGGGCCCGAGTGTGTGAATGGAGTGAAAGTGGAATGCATGGTGCGAACGAATGATTGGGGGGAGGAGTGAATCCCACCCAAGGGAACCCGGGGTTAGTGTAATGCTAGTTAATGGATTAGTTAAATTAACCAAAACGGATGTCGATTTGTTGTTGGTGTTGAATGAAGGCACGAAACCTTTTTGTAGGGTGCAGAAGTCTATTGACTGGCTGGGAGCGTGGCTGTGGAAATGTGTGCACTGAGTGGAGGGCCCCTGGGCACCGAAGTAATCGGCCAGAGTAGGCCATAGGTCCAAGGGACTGAGTTAGTATAATGGGCACGGGCAGCCAACGGAAACGGGACCCGGAGCACCAAAATGCCACGTGGGCATCGAAGGGGACACTGCCAGGGGTATTCCCCACATTCATACGGAGTAGGTAGGCTCGGAGACAGCCTCAGCGACCCGGGGATGCCGTAGTTCGAGTTCGGCAGGTGGGTATCCCTGCCAATGGAGCCACGCTGCCCAGCCACAAAATTGTGCAAGAGCACGAGAGAAAATTTGGGGGCCAGGCCTAAATTAATAACGAACACCAACACAAGCGACGGGATTCATGGTTGCTATAACCGATAGTTTAAAGAGACAGGTGTGTTGAAAAGCCCCAGGGATAGATTAAAGTTTAATAAATGCAAGGATAGGAAGGAAACGTGTACCCCCTTCGCACCATCCATCCCTTCGCTGTTCGTAGGCCGCTGGACTCACCTTGGGAAATTGCTGAAATCTGAGGGAGTTATTCTGAGGCTGCATTGGGCCTCGAGACGGATTCCCTAGTCTCTTCCTCAATCCCCTCAAAAAGGATCTTAGGGATTGGGGATAGATTGGTCAGGACAGGTTAGCCGAACAAAGACAATAAGGGGCTAGGGACACACGTAATTATAAAAATGAAGTCTAAATTTCGTTTTTTTTTTTTTGCAAGCGAATGGGGGTGGGTATGGACAAGGACAGGCATAGGCGATAGGTTGGGGGGAGACCGTAGGGTAGGTCCGAGCCCGTTTTCAGACCGGCCGGCGCCACCGCACTCCCTCCACAACCTCACGAGACCAGACCGAGGCCGGCCAGCTTCGTGTGCTGACCTCCTCTTGTACTGCATCTTGCCTGGTCTGCATTTGCCATGCAATGCTTTGCCTGCCTTTGCCTTGCCTCCATACCTGCCCATGCCTTTGTTTGCATTGTCATTCACTCTCACCATGTGCTCCAGGACCATCTCTGAAAGTGTTTTGCAAGGACTGCCCTGCAGGCAGCCGCATTACCGGGGACTGCATTTGAGCAGCCCAGATATCTCCTTGTTGTTGCATGAAGGCCAGTTCAAATGGACCGGGGACTGCACTGAGCAGCCCGGAGATCTTGTTGCATAAAGGCCAGTTCAAATGGCCTGTGAAACGGCGTATGGCCTGCCGTATTAGGGTGAGTTGCCTCCAGCAGCTGAAATTAACAAAAGAAAAAAAAAAGAATTAAACGACAATCAAGGGACCTTTGAAGGCCCTAAAGACGCCTGCGCACTCACCCACAAATGTTAACTTGCTGTGTTTTCTCTCCTCTAGTCACAGGTCCTGAGCCATGGGTAGTGTAAATATTAGGACTGCACCTAATTTTAACCCACTTGTTGTTTGTTTAGCGCCGGCAATGTAGTTAAGTTGTCCAAGTGAGTCTGTTAGTTTAGTTACGCAACGCACTACGTTATTTATTTTTGGGACATGTATTCCAAATGTCGCACTCAGGGATCCGTAGGAAAACGTACTGGGGGAAATCCTATACCTGCATGCCACACGAAAATTCACGACTTGGGTCGAGTCTATAAAAAAAGGGGGGGGTAGCGTTACAGATCTGGAAACCATATGCATTCAACATACAGATGTCCCAAAAGTCAGTTATGTCGTTAAGTATGTGTGTAGTCAGATCCCCTTCCTTTTGTCCCGTGGGAGAATCAAAGGCGTGCGTTGCGATTTATTTTAGTTAGGTTATTACATCTAACAACCATCCAATCCCCCGTCACAAACCACCGCCAACCGGCTGTCTTCTCGCACCCTGACGTGCTGAGGTGGGATCTCGCGGTTCCAGTTTCTCGGCTTCCACAAACGTTGTAACTCTTTCACGCCGACCTTTGCAACATTGATACTGTTGCTCGACAAGTATGAACCTGCATGGAAGAGTGGGTGGGGTTTCCCGGCAGTGGCCGAAACCCCGCCCAGAAAGGGCGAACCCATAGGAGCCTGTCCAATCAGGGTGGGGAGTGACTTCTGTTCGAGCGAGCCCCGCCCCGTTGAGGGAGGTCCATAAATTCCCGAGCACTCTCTGAGGCAGGGTGATTGTTACGAAGGTTGTTCTCAGGTTTTTGACAGGGTTGTGTTGGTTGAGAGTCGAGTGAGGAAGAAGGGTCTTGGAGGAAGTTCTCCGCGGGTTTCTGACAAGGTTTTGGATCGGGCTCTGAGGGTTGTTGTTGAGAATGCAGTTCTTTTGAAGAGGAGGGTTGAGCAGAAGGTCATGAAGGTGGCGAACGTGTCCCTGCTGGACCTCTACAAGGAAAGGAAAGAGCGACCCTGACCCCCTCTCTGTGGAGGTGTTGGTGTTGGACTAATTCCAATGGAGATCGGGGGAGTGCTCGTCACACTCCACATGTTTCAATTTACCCGCATACCCACCACCTTCCTCCCCTACCTCCATGTGACTCCAGCTCACTATATCGCCTCAAACCTTCTCTCCAGCCATCACTGGTGAGTACCCTGTACCCTGTTGTTTAAACCTATCTCGCTTTAATATGCCGTAGTTATTAATTTTATATCTTCATAAAAAGTCATCAAAGAGGGGACCAAATTTTTCCAGGAACGCATCCCCCACTTATAACATTTATTCCTATGAGAAAATACGTTCCAATATACATTATTTCATTAGACATCGCACTTTCCAGGCACGCATCTACGACGTATAGTGGCGTGAAGTTAATTATTAAATAATTAGGTCTGCACGCCTAAGCTTGGTGCACATTAGGTTTGATTTTAATTTAATTACACCAGAGGGTGAATCCATGGTCCAAAACCACAGCAACATGTATTAAGTAGTTTCATAAATTTTAGAAGATGGCAGAGTAATCAACAGTGAAAGAGAAACAGCACAGGAACCAATGGCACGCTTATAAAGTTCAACACAGATGGACTCAATAGCTCCTCTGAAACTAACCTCGAATTCACACAGACTCATACAGGGAACACAAAACACAAGGAGACAAATTGGGAGATGAAGATGATGAGGACTTCTCTTGAGGTGCCTGGGAACACAGTATATGGTACCCCGATTAGCTTTCAGCTGAGTGGCCCCATGGTTCATACTGAAGCTGGAGTGTGGCTCGCACTCTGCACTCTCCCCAACCAACCCTCTGCTCGACCCGCATTAGACTCCTTTCCCTTTGCAACAACTGAACCACGACTGGCAAGCACCCTCGACTGTAAGTGGCACTGACTGCGCTCGAACGCATACAACATGGGAAGGATTAAGAACTCTTACTACAGAAAAAAAGAGTGAGGGGGGGGGAGACAAGGGGGCGAGGGTGAATGAGAGCTCTGATACACACATCTTGGCAGTCACACAACATGGTGCTACAAAATGCCTTATGTTCACATTAATTATGAAATAATGAGAAATTAACCATTCATTAACCCCCCCCCCCCCAAGTCATTTTCAGAACAATATTAGTAACTTTTTCTTTTTTCCTCGGTTGGAAGAGGAGCGGAGCTTCGACTGCACATAATTAAAGAACTCATTTTGCTCACTCATTCTTCATTTATCTTCTTGCAGAATACAAGCATGCCCCACTTGTGTGTGTGTACACACACACACACTGGTGAATTAACACACAGGTACACAGGGTGAAAGAGAAAGTGAAAGTGAAAGAGGCTGCAATGGTGCCCAGGACACCGAGCTCAATGAGGGTCCTGGGGAAAATACATTTGCTGTTAAAATTTGCATTTGCATTACATTTGCTCCAGTTACGAGTTACCGTTCAGGGTGTTTCAGTGCTGGTTACGGATTTACACTGTTGTGGGTTCTCTGTGCTCGAGCGCTGTGTGACATCAAGTCTCGGAGGTGCAAGCACCAGACAATACGTGATAATACAATGATTATTCAATAAAAATGACTGCACAGTGGTCACAACCTGTGACAAAATCTTGTCACGGGCTGATTGGGAAATGCGCATTTAAAACACTCTTGAACGGATCAACAGGGCGATTGGGAAATGCGCATTTATTGCACTATTTAAAGAATAACTGACACCTCACATCCATGTCAACCTCTGCCACGGTTATAGCAGAACCAGCTGATTCGTCACACAGTCACGGATGTTTAGCGCCAACGTGGGGCTGTTCAAAAACTGCGCAACACTATATATACATTTTTTATTAGTTGTAGTAGTATTTTTAATTTTATTTTAATTTTTCAGCAATTTACGTAAATTAATAAACGAAACAATGGCAAGTCTGCGGGTAAAATATTTTTTTTTATAAACTCATGTCCCAATATGCACATGATTTGCAACGTCATCAGTCGATGGCAGTTTCTGTGAGAATTAACATGTGTACATAGACAAACACACACACGTATGTACACAGCCACACACACATGTGTACAGTGCCCATAGAAAGTCCACACTCCATTTCAATTTTTTCAGCTTTTGTTACCTTATAGCCCGGATTTAAATTACATTAAATCAGACATTTTCCACCTTTATTTACACATCGTAACCCACAACTTCCAAGTAAAAAAAAAAACAAATTCAACAAATTTCAAAAAATTAATTGAAAATACAAAACTAGAATATCTTTGTTGGATAAGTGTCCACCCCCCATATAATAGGAATTGTAAATTAGCTCAGGTGTAACCAATCACCCTCAAAATCATACACCGTGTTAATTGGCCTCCACCTGTGTTAAATTGGAGTGATTCTGATTATTTCAGAATAAAATCAGCTGTTCCTGTAAGTTTCTTCTGCTGGGTGATGCATTTCACAGCAAAGACTCAACCATGAGCCCAAGGAGCTTTCAAAAGACCTCCGGGATAAAATTGTGGAAAGGTACAGATCAGGGGATGGGAATAAAAATATTTCAAAGGCCTTGAATATCTCTTGGAGCAAAGTCAAGACAATCGTTAAGGCATACGGGACCACCAAGACCCTGCCGAGATCAGGCCGTCCCTCCAAACTGGATGACCAAGCAAGGAGGACACTGATCAGAGAGGCCAACAAGAGGCCAATGGCAACTTTGCAAGAGCGTAAGGGCTTTATGGGAAAGACTGGTCACTGTGTGTATATGACAACAATATCCCAAGCACTCAACAAGTCTGTCCTGTACAGTAGGGTGGCAAGAAGGAAGCCATGACTCAAAAAAGTCCACCTTGAGTCCCATTTGAGGTATGCAAAAAAACACTCCAGAGATTCTGAAGCCATGTGGCAAAACGTTTTGTGGTCTGATGAAACCAAGATGGAACGTTTTTACCAAAATGCAAAACGTTACATTTGGCACAAACCTAACACAGCACATCACCCAAAGAACACCGTCCCTACTGTGAAGCAAGGTGGTGACAGCATCATGTTATGGGGATGTTTCTCATCAGCAAGGACTGGGGCACTTGTCAGGATAGAAGGGAAAATGGATGGAGCAAAATGCAGAAAAATCCGAGAGGATAACTTGCTGCCCTCTGCAAGAAAGCCTAAATTTGACGGAAGTTCACCTTTCAGCATGACAACGACCCGAAGTACACAGCCAAAGCTACACTGGAGTGGCTCAGGAAAAAAGATAAATATCCTTGAGTGGCTCAGTCAGAGCCCCGACCTGAATCCAATCAAAAATCTGAGACATGACTTGAAGATTGCTGTCCATCAACACTCCCCACGCTACTTGACTGAGCTTGAACAGTTTTGTGCAGAAGAATTGGCAAATATTACCCAATCAAGGTGGGCAAAGTTAGTCGAGACCTATCCCAACAGACTCAAAGCTGTAATTGCTGTCAAAGGTGATTCCACCAAGTATTAACTCAGTGCGGTGGACACTTATCAAACCACAATATTCTAGTTTTGTATTTTTAATTAATTTTCTGAAATTTGTAGAATTTGTTTTCCACATGGAAGTTGTGGATTACGATGTGTAAATGAAGGTGGAAAAAATGTCTGATTTAATGTAATTTAATTCCAGGCTATAAGGCAACAATAGGTGAAAAATTTGAAAGGGGGTGTAGACTTTCGTTGCCACTGCATGTACGCAGCCACACACACACACACACACACACACACACACACACACACACACACACACACACACACACACACGTATGTACGCAGCCACACACACACACGTATAGAGAAACACACACATGTATGTACGCAGCCACACACACACGTACGTAGAAACACACACATGTACACACACACACACACACACACACACACACACACACACACACACACACACACACAATATATTTATGAAGGTGTTAATTGTATTTCTCTTGACAACACAATGAAGTCAAAACAATGACCTGCAGTTATACAGCTCGGCAATCATCCACTCATTCCAAACCACCTCTCCCTCAACCTCATCCCACTTTTCCCCCTCACTCGTAAATACATCCTTCTGCCAAATTAATGTGCAGGGTCAAGAAGGAAGAATATTGAATCATGGATCATCAACTAAATCTGTGGCACATTCTGTTCCTTAAACCCTTGTTGACCATCCTCACACTTCTCCATTCAACCACAACCCTCTAAACCATCAAACACCTCAACTCACCGACCCCCCTTCCCCATGTTTTTTTATTACTCCTCATAGTTCATTGACCCTCAACAAAACATCCTTGTAAAAGCATAAGCATTGTGTGTGTTATATATATATATATATATATATATATATATATATATATATATATATATATATATATATATATATATATATATATATATATATATACACACATATATATATATATATATATATATATATATATATATATATATATATATATATAGATATATATATACACACACACACACACACACACACACACACACACACACACACACACACACACACACACACACACACACACACACACACACACACACACACACGTCCATGTCTAATCATCCCCTCCAGCATATTGCATATCATTCTAATCTCCCATCTCCAGTCCTAATGGAAGCTCTTTTCTCTACTTTTCCAAATCTCTCATCCTCTCGGTAGTCTTTATCTTTGATATTTTTTCAAATCCGTTTCCCAATTACATCCCTCCAGTTTCATCCATCCTTTATGTCCACATAACCTCGTTCTGTTCCTATTCATCTGAAACCTTTCCTGCTCTGCTGGCCTTGGTCTCCCCTCTTTAACATTATGATCGTCCAATGACCATCTTTCCATCTCCCACCGCCACCAATCTCCATCTTTCCATCTCCGTATTTTCCATTCTCCATAATAACGTACCGCAAAACCACCCGCTCGAAATGGGTCCCCGGGTCAGATCATCGAGATCTCGATGCACTTCTCCCAGCTCATTCGTATCGCAATCACGAGATGAATCTTTACAGGCAATC
The DNA here is from genome assembly GCF_056783735.1 of Eptatretus burgeri. Classification (NCBI taxonomy): domain Eukaryota; kingdom Metazoa; phylum Chordata; class Myxini; order Myxiniformes; family Myxinidae; genus Eptatretus; species Eptatretus burgeri. The sequence goes on along the minus strand of NC_140978.1, from coordinate 38,769,255 downwards.
CGTGCACTCAGCCCCGTATCCTTGATCCGTCGGCTCCAACGTACTCGGGGAACAAGCAACGGTAACGGCGGACGTTACGCGTCCCTGGAATGGAATTCGTCCCCACAATGCTTTGCCTTGGAGGAGGAGAGAGAGAGAGAGGTTGGGTGTGGGGAGGGGAGGTGCGTTGTAAAAGAGAGGAGAGAACAAGGTATAGCGAGCGAGGAAAGTGAGAGGGAGCGTGAGGAGTGAAATTGAGCGAGTTCGGGGAGAGACGGTCAAGGCAGGGAAGCAGACAACGAGCGCAAAGAGAGTGAGAGTGAGAGTGAGCCGAAAGAAGGGAGAGAAAGAAAGCGAGACACCGATCAAGCGAGAAATAACAATCTCGAGTGTGAGAGACACATGTCCCCTTCGACGACCAAAGACAACAACCCGAAGTTGGAATGGTGCAATCAGATATATCATGACTAAGCACCCAGAGGGTGGTGATGTGTGTACCGAACTGCATTCCATGGATGATGTGCATTTACAAACATTCTCAACAACACACTTTCTCAATTAATAATCATGTTGGATCATGCTGGGTGTCATTTGTTTTTATACTTAATTGTCTCAACTTGAAAACAAATGGAGCAGCTTGTTCGTTCCATACTGGACAAGGACCTAAAGAGACAATGGTTGGATGTATATAATACGTACACATTCACATCCAAGGAAATGAAGTATTTGTTGGCACTTTCAAACTTATGGAGGACCTTTTATGTCACACACACACACACACACACACACACACACACACACACACACACACACACACACACACACACACACACACACACACACACACACACACACACACACGACAGGAAAATATGTGCATTCACAAACACGTCAAGGTAAACAGATGTTAAAAATATCACTTTATGAAGGCCATTCAAACATTTAAGGAACATGGAAAAAAAGACAAAATGTCATAGTCCCCGTTGTTTTAGTAATTTTGCTACACGGAGTTCAAGGAATAGCCCATATTTATGTACAACTAAAATGGCCACCAGTCGATCAGTTGGTCATCGTTGATCACATCGCAAAATAAAGGGAGGCACCTGTGTATGCCATCGTGTACTGTGCTTTTGCCAAGTTTGAACAAAATCGGACCATGCACAATGCACATCTGAGAAATGGTTGGGGACACATTTAAGTAAGAAAATGGCCACCAGTCGGCCATCTTGGACCTGATCTCGAAAAAAGAAATGACGCGCATATGTAAGCCGTCACTCTTTATCAATTTGCCAAGTTTGAACAACATCGGTAAATGCATGTCCGAGAAATTGTTGAGGACATGAACAACACGGGGTTTTTTTACAACTAAAATGGCCGCTAGTCAGCCATCTTTGATCTGATCTCGAAAAAAATGACGTGCTTATGTAAGCCATCATTCCTTATGAAAGGGAAGACCAAGAAAGAAGTTATCTGTGTGTAAAGTTTGAACAACATCCGTAAATGCAGCATGTCCGAGAAATGGTTGAGGACACGAACAACACGGGGTTTATTTTTTACAACTAAAATGGCTGCTAGTCGGCCATCTTTGATCTGATCTCGGAAAAAAATGACATGCTTATGTAAGCCATCATTCCTTATGAAAGGGAAGACCAAGAAAGAACTGTTTTCTGTGTGCCAAGTTTGAACAACATCAGTAAATGCATGTCCGAGAAATGGTTGAGGACGTGTTCAACATCGGTTTTTTTTTTTTTTAAAGTAAAATGGCCGCTAGTCGACCATATTGTATCTGATGTCGAAAAGAATGACATGAAAATGTAAGCCATCATTCATTGTCTGTGTGCCAAGTTTGAACAACCGGTAAATGCATGTCCGAGAAATGGTTGAGGACGTGTTCAACATCGGGTATTTTTTTTTAAGTAAAATGGCCGCTAGTCGGCCATATTGGATCTGATCTCAAAAGAAAATGACATGCTTAAGCCATCATTCATCATCTGTGTGCCAAGTTCGAACAACGTAGGTAAAGGCATGTCCGAGAAATGATTGAGGAATCATTGAACACCGGGTATTTTTATAACTTAAATGGACACCAGTCGGCCATTTTGAATCTGAACTCGAAAAAAATTGATGTGCGTATGTATAGCACAATGTGTGATAGTTTTTGCCTAGTATGAATAAAATCAGTAAATACATGTCAGAGATATGGTTGCGGATGCACAGACTCACGCATGGTCACGAAAATCGAGACAATCCATAAGCCCCGGTTTCGGACCAAGTCCAATGGGGGCTATAAGATAGCCACCAATAATCCAAGACAGATAGATGTGTGTAGCTGTGTACACACTCATAAACAATGAAATCTAGAAAGTATACATGCCCTTTCAAAAATATGACCCTTTGTTTCCTGAAAGCCTGGAATTAAATTGTATTAATTCAGGCTTTTTCCACCTTGATTTCCACATCGTAACCCACAACTTCAAAGTGAAAAACAAATTCCACAAATTTCAGAAAATTAATTAAAAATACAAAGCTAGAATATCTTGGTTGGATAAGTGTTCACCCCCCTGAGTTAATACTTGGTGGAAGAACCTTTGACAGCAATTACAGCGGTGAGTCTACTGCGATAGGTCTCTACTAACTTGCCCACCTTGATTGGGCAATATTTGCCCATTCTTGTGTACAAAACTTCAAGCTCAGTCAAGTTGTGTGGTTACCGTTGATGCATAGCAATCTTCAAGTCATGCCACAGATTTTGGATTGGATTTAGGTCGGGGCTCTAACTGGGCCACTCATAGATATTTATCTTTTTGTTCCTTCTTCACTCCAGTATAGCTTTGGCTGTGTTATTCAGGTCATTGTGAGAATGAAAGGTGAACTTCCGTCCTAATTTCAGCTTTTATGCAGAGGGCACTAGGTTTTCCTCCAGGATTTTTCTGTATTTTGCTCAATACATTTTCCCTTCTATCCTGACAACTGCCTCAGGCCCTGTTGATGAGAAACATCCCCATAACGTGATGCTGCCACCACCATGCTTCACAGTTGGGATGGAGTTCTTTGGGTGATGTTCTGTGTTGGGTTTGTGCCAAACATAACGTTTTGCATTTTGGCCAAAAAGTTCCATCTTCGCTTCATCAGATCACAGAGCTTTTTTCCTCATGGCTTCAGAATGTCCAGAATGTTTTTTTTGCAAACCTCAAACAGTACTCAAGGTGGGCTTTTTTGAGTAATGCCTTCTTCTTGCCACTCTACAGTGCAGGACAGATTTGTGGAGTGCTTGAGATATTGTAGTCACATTGACTAGTCTTTTTCATAAAGGCATGTAGCTCTTTCGAAGTTGCAATTGTTGGTGAGGTGGTGAGGTGTTTTAAATACAGTGGAGTGAGGTGTTTTTAATAACGTGACGGTGAGGTGTTTTTCATAACGTGACGGTGAGGCGTTTTTCATAACGTGACGGTGAGGCGTTTTTAATAAAGTGGTGGTGAGGTGTTTTTAATAACGTGACGGTGAGGTGTTTTTCATAACGTGACGGTGAGGCGTTTTTCATAACGTGACGGTGAGGCGTTTTTAATAACGTGGTGGTGAGGTGTTTTTAATAATGTGGTGGTGAGGTGTTTTTAATAACGTGGTGGTGAGGTGTTTTTAATAATGTGGTGGTGAGGTTGCGGATGCACAGACGTCGCAGTCAACGTGTGGCCCTAAATGGAGTTCTTTCATCCCCTCTTCCTGTGCAGGCTGGAGTTCCTCAAGGTAGCGTTCTGGGCCCTGTTCTTTTTCTGGTTTTTATCAATGATCTCTCGGACTCTCTGGAAAATCCTCTATTTCTCTTTGCCGACGACTCCACCCTCTGCCGTACCATCTGTCATCCCTCAGACCGGCAAGCAGCAGCTTCTTCGCTCACTGCAGATCTGGATAAAATCACAAACTGGTCCAACACGTGGAACATGTCTTTCAATCCAGACAAATCTCACACTCTCACTATGTCTCTTCGAAAGGACCGTTTACAAAACCCCCCCCCCATCCACTTTCTCAACAATCCTCTGGAAGAAGTCTTTTCTTTCAAGCTTCTAGGTCTCACTATCTGCCATGACCTTTCCTGGGAAAGTCACATTTCTAACCTCGCCTCAAAAGCCAGTCGCCGACTGGGAATCCTCCGTCGTGCTAAGTCCTTCCTCGGCCCTCTTGAGCTCCTGACCACTTACAAAGCTTTTGTCCGTAGCCTGATGGAGTACTGCTCTCCCCTCTGGGCTGGTGCTCCTGCCTCCCACCTTTCTCGGCTTAACGCTGTCGAAACCAGGGCATTTAAGATCATCGGCATCTCCCGCAATGAAGCTGAGTCTTTGGGCCTCTCACTCAATCACCGCAGGTTGGTCGGTGGTCTTTCTGTCTTCTACCGACTCCTCTCCAGCCTTGCCCCCTGCTCTCTCTGCGATTTGTCCCCACCACATTTCCACAGGGCGCTCAAGGTCCGCCAACAACCCCCTTCTGGTAAAACTACCAAAATCACGAATCACTGCTCATCTTCACTCTTTCATTCCTCTTTTTTCCCGCCTTTGGAATAAACTTCCTCACTCTATTCTTTCCCATTCTTCCCTCCAGGCTTTCAAAACAGCTGTTCACCACCACCTTTTATCTTCCCCCATCCAAATCCTCGATCTTTTTTACCCCCGATAATCCACACAAGCCCACTTCCTTCATTTCTCCTGCTTTCCTTCCTGAAAGTCCCTGAAATGTCCATCTTCTCTTCGCCATGTTCCCCGTCCCATCCCCATCCCTCTCCCTTCCACAGTTCACCTAATGTGTCTGTTCCCCACTGTTTTGTCCCTTCCACTCCCGCCCCTCTTGTCTCATGCCTCCTTGCTGTGAGTTGTGTGTTTGCTCTCATACGAGCCTCGACCAAGGTATACAAAAAAAAAGAAAAAAAAAAAAGGTTTTTAATAACGTGGTGGTGAGGTGTTTTTAATAACGTGATGGGGAGGTGTTTTTAATACAGTGGGGTGAGGGTTTTTAATACAGTGGGGTGAGGGTTTTTAATACAGTGGGGTGAGGGTTTTTAATACCGTGATGGTGAGGTGTTTTTAATAACGTGGTGGTGAGGTGTTTTTAATAACGTGGTGGTGAGGTGTTTTTAATAACGTGGTGGTGAGGTGTTTTTAATAACGTGGTGGTGAGGTGTTTTTAATAACGTGGTGGTGAGGTGTTTTTAATAACATGATGGGTAGGTGTTTTTAATACAGTGGGGTGAGGGTTTTTAACACAGTGGGGTGAGGGTTTTTAACACAGTGGGGTGAGGGTTTTTAATAATGTGGTGGTGAGGTGTTTTTAATAATGTGGTGGTGATGAAGTGTTTTTAATAACATGGTGATGAAGTGTTTTTAATAAAATGGTGGTGAGGTGTTTTTAATAATGTGATGGTGAAGTGTTTTTAATAACGTGGTGGTGAGGTGTTTTTAATAACGTGGTGGTGAGGTGTTTTTAATAACGTGGTGGTGAGGTGTTTTTAATAACATGATGGGTAGGTGTTTTTAATTCAGTGGGGTGAGGGTTTTTAACACAGTGGGGTGAGGGTTTTTAATACAGTGGAGTGAGGGTTTTTAATAACGTGGTGGTGAGGTGTTTTTAATAACGTGGTGGTGATGAAGTGTTTTTAATAACATGGTGATGGTGTTTTTAATAAAATGGTGGTGAGGTGTTTTTAATAACGTGGTGGTGATGAAGTGTTTTTAATAACATGGTGATGAAGTGTTTTTAATAACATGGTGATGAAGTGTTTTTAATAACATGGTGTTGAGGTGTTTTTAATAAGGTGGTGATGAAGTGTTTTTAATAACGTGGTGGTGAGGTGTTTTTAATAACATGGCGTTGAGGTGTTTTTAATAACATGGCGTTGAGGTGTTTTTCATTACGTGGAGGTGAGGTGTTTTTAATAAGGTGATGATGAAGTGTTTTTAATAACATGGTGGTGAGTTGTTTTTAATAACGTGGAGGTGAGGTGTTTTTAATAATGTGATGGTGAGGTGTTTTTAATCAGGTGATGATGAAGTGTTTTTAATAACGTGGTGGTGAGGTGTTTTTAATAATGTGGCGGTGAGGTGTTTTTAATAAGGTGGTGATGAAGTGTTTTTAATAACATGGTGGTGAGTTGTTTTTAATAACGTGGAGGTGAGGTGTTTTTAACAAGGTGATGATGAAGTGTTTTTAATAACATGGTAGTGAGTTGTTTTTAATAACGTGGAGGTGAGGTGTTTTTAATAAGGTGGTGATGCAATGTTTTAATAATGTGGAGGTGAGGTGTCTTTAATAATGTGGTGGTGAGGTGTTTTTAATAACGTGGAGGTGAGGTGTTTTTAATAAGGTGGTGATGAAGTGTTTTTAATAAGGTGGTGGTGAGGTGTTTTTAATAACATGGAGGTGAGGTGTTTTTAATAATGTGGTGGTGAGGTGTTTTTAATAACGTGGAGGTGAGGTGTTTTTAATAAGGTGGTGATGAAGTGTTTTTAATAAGGTGGTGGTGAGGTGTTTTTAATAAGGTGGAGGTGAGGTGTTTTTAATAATGTGATGGTGAGGTGTTTTTAACAACGTGGTGGTGAGGTGTTTTAATAAGGTGGTGATGAAGTGTTTTTAATAACGTGGAGGTGAGGTGTTTTTAATAATGTGATGGTGAGTTGTTTTTAATAACATGGAGGTGAGGTGTTTTTAAAAAGGTGGTGATGAAGTGTTTTTGATAACGTGGTGGTGAGGTGTTTTTAATAAGGTGGTGGTGAGGTGTTTTTAATAACGTGGAGGTGAGGTGTTTTTAATAATCTGATGGTGAGGTGTTTTTAATAACATGGAGGTGAGGTGTTTTTAATAAGGTGGTGATGAAGTGTTTTTAATAATGTGGTGGAGAGGTGTTTTTAATAACGTGGTGATGAAGTGTTTTTAATAAGGTGGTGGTGAGGTGTTTTTAATAATGTGATGGTGAGGTGTTTTTAATAAGGTGGAGGTGAGGTGTTTTTAATAATGCGATTGTGAGTTGTTTTTAATAAGTGGAGGTGAGGTGTTTTCAATAAGGTGGTGGTGAGGTGTTTTTAATAACGTGGAGGTGAGGTGTTTTTAATAACGTGGAGGTGAGGTGTTTTTAATAAGGTGGTGGTGAGGTGTTTTTAATAACGTGGAGGTGAGGTGTTTTTAATAATGTGATGGTGAGGTGTTTTTAATAACGTGGAGGTGAGGTGTTTTTAATAATGCGATTGTGAGTTGTTTTTAATAACGTGGAGGTGAGGTGTTTTTAATAAGGTGGTGATGAAGTGTTTTTAATAACGTGGTGGTGAGGTGTTTTAATAAGGTGGTGATGAAGTGTTTTTAATAACGTGGAGGTGAGGTGTTTTTCATAATGTGATGGTGAGTTGTTTTTAATAACGTGGAGGTGAGGTGTTTTTAAAAAGGTGGTGATGAAGTGTTTTTAATAAGGTGGTGGTGAGGTGTTTTTAATAAGGTGGTGATGAAGTGTTTTTAATAAGGTGGTGGTGAGGTGTTTTTAATAAGGTGGTGATGAAGTGTTTTTAATAAGGTGGTGGTGAGGTGTTTTTAATAACGTGGAGGTGAGGTGTTTTTAATAATGTGATGGTGAGGTGTTTTTAATAATGTGATGGTGAGGTGTTTTTAATAATGTGATGGTGAGGTGTTTTTAATAATGTGGAGGTGAGGTGTTTTTAATAATGCGATTGTGAGTTGTTTTTAATAACGTGGAGGTGAGGTGTTTTTAATAAGGTGGTGATGAAGTGTTTTTAATAAGGTGGTGGTGAGGTGTTTTTAATAATGTGATGGTGAGGTGTTTTTAATAAGGTGGTGATGAAGTGTTTTTAATAATGTGATGGTGAGGTGTTTTTAATAAGGTGGTGATGAAGTGTTTTTAATAACGTGATGGTGAGGTGTTTTTAATAACGTGGAGGTGAGGTGTTTTTAATAATGTGGAGGTGAGGTGTTTTTAATAAGGTGGTGATGAAGTGTTTTTAATAATGGGGTGGTAAGGTGTTTTAAATAAGGTGGTGGTGAGGTGTTTTTAATAAGGTGGTGCTGAGGTGTTTTTAATAAGGTGGTGGTGAGGTGTTTTTAATACGTGGTGGTGAAGTGTTTTTAATAACGTGATGGTGAGGTGTTTTTAATAACGTGGAGGTGAGGTGTTTTTAATAATGTGGAGGTGAGGTGTTTTTAATAAGGTGGTGATGAGGTGTTTTTAATAACATGGTGGTAAGGTGTTTTTAATAAGGTGGTGGTGAGGTGTTTTTAATAAGGTGGTGGTGAAGTGTTTTTAATAACGTGGTGATGAAGTGTTTTTAATAACGTGGAGGTGAGGTGTTTTTAATAAAGTGATGGTGAGGTGTTTTTAATAACGTGGAGGTGAGGTGTTTTTAATAAGGTGGTGATGAGGTGTTTTTAATACCATGGTGGTAAGGTGTTTTTAATAAGGTGGTGGTGAGGTGCTTTTAATAAGGTGGTGGTGAGGTGTTTTTAATAAGGTGGTGATGAGGTGTTTTTAATAAGGTGGTGATGAAGTGTTTTTAATAATGTGGTGGTAAGGTGTTTTTAATAATGTGATGGTGAGGTGTTTTTAATAACGTGGAGGTGAGGTGTTTTTAATAAGGTGGTGATGAAGTGTTTTTAATAATGTGGTGGTAAGGTGTTTTTAATAACGTGGAGGTGAGGTGTTTTTAATAAGGTGGTGATGAAGTGTTTTTAATAATGTGGTGGTGAGGTGTTTTGCCAGGAAAAGATCCATGTTCATGGGAGTAAGACAATCTAATGTTGACAATGGATATCAGAAAATTTTTTCAATGTCAAACTCTGGATTCCAATCCACTTCCCAGAAAAATATAATTCCCTGCACAGCCTGCAGCTATTGACAGTTATACAAACCGTGACTCTGGTAAGGGCCTGCTTATACTGTACATATAGATCTATAGATCTCCATCATGTACAGGGTATATGTAACAATCAATTTTGTGATGAGTGATATGAAGGGCTCATTTAAGGAATGAGCAAATGGGTCATATGTACAATATATACAAGAACATATAAATATACAAAAACATAATACGATATATCTAATATATAAAGCTCTTTCTAACCACTGACTTACTGACTGACTCACCGACCGACTGATATTATAGATCAGTAACTTCCAGGAGACGTCGAAAGCTGAAATTTTGCGTGTGAATGGACATCAAAGCTATTACACCAGGAAAAAAAAAAAAATCACAAAATCAGTCAACATCCACAGATGAAAAAAAATAATTGAAGAAAGATGCCGGTGAGTGACCCAAGACAATGGGGAAACACGGTTCATATACTTACACAATGTGCAAGCACAACCTGCTAGTGGTATATAAAGCTCTCTCTGTCCACTCACTGACTGACTGATATTAATGTTCGGTACCTTCTGGATGACGTCGAAACTGAAATTTTGCATGCTGATGGACATCGAAGTAGATACACCAGAAAAAAAAATCACAGAATCATCGCACAACATCCATAAATGAAAATATAATTTTTTTTTTTAATGTTTTTTATGCAGGTGAGCAACCCGAGACAATGGGGAAGCACATACATTTTGTGTGCCCATGAACATCGAAGCCGATACACCAGGAAAAATTATAGAATCAGCGGAAAACATACGTTAATGAAAATATAAATAAATGAAAAAAAATAATTAAAATAAATAAATGAAAAACCAAATGCAGGTGAGTGACCTGAGACAATGGGGAAACATCGTTCGTATGCTCTCTGTGTAATGCTCTCACAATGTGTAAGTATGCTCTCACATACTTACACGTTGTGAGGTGTTCGTATGCTCTCACAATGTGTAAGCACACCCCACTAGTAGTATATAAAGCTCTCTCTATCCACTCACCAACTCACTTGCTGACTCAATGACTGACTGATATCAATGTTCAGTACCTTCTGGATGATGTAGAAACTGAAATTTTGCGTGCTGACGGACATCAAAGCTGATACACTGGAAACAAAAAATATACCATCAGAGATGGGGAATCCCCCACCATTGAATGAAAAAGGTCATACATATTCCAGATAATGAGGGAGGTGAATTGGAAACAAGACACCATTTGGTCATCATCTCGAAAAAGTTCCCCAGGGGTGAGGAACGTAGTAACCAAAAATAATTGAAATCAGATAAGCGGTTTTCCATTTATTACAAAAAACATTTTTTTCAAGATGGCTGCCCCAGTCGACCATCTTGGATTCGGCCACGCCCAAAATCAATAGGGTTCTTCCTTTTCAGGTGGTACATGTGTGACCCAAATTTCAATTCAATCTGTCGAACAGTTTATGAGTTATCGCACTCACAGCTATAAATGTTGACGCCCGGACGGACAGACGGATGACCTGGGTGACAACAATATCGCCCTTCCGCCACGTGGCGGGGGATAAAAAAAAAGACACACAATTGTCGGACAACATCCATAAATGAAAATGTAAATAAATGAAAAAAATAAAAAAATAAATAAATGAAAAAAATAAAAAATAAATGATAAAAATGCAGGTGAGCGACCCAAAACAATGGGGATGCACGAAAATTTTGTGTGCCGATGGACATCGAAGCCGATACACCAGGAAAAAATCATAGAACCATCGGAAAACATCCGTAAACGAAAATATAAATAAATGAAAAAAATTAATGAAATTAAATAATGAAAAATCAAATGCAGGTGAGTGAATCGACACAATGGGAAAACTTGGTTCATATTCTTACACTGTGTATCATACCCTGATAGTGTGTGTAATGTGTGTGTGTGTGTGTGTGTGTATGTGTGTGTGTGTGTGTGTGTGTGTGTGTGTGTGTGTGTGTGTGTGTGTGTGTGTGTGTGTGTGTGTGTGTGTGTGTGTGTGTGTATATATATATATATATATCTATATATATATATATATATATATATATATATATATATATATATATATATATATATATATATATATATATCTCTTCTTCTTCTTCTTTCGGCTGCTCCCATTCGGGGTCGCCACAGCGGATCATCCGTATGATCCGCATAGTGATTTGGCACATGTTTTACGCCGGATGCCCTTCCTGACGCAACCCTGGTCGCCTCTTACGACACAGGGATATGGTACACCTATTTTAACCGGGGTATACACCGGCCCAGTATACTGGTACTCATTTCGCCGACCTCGGAAGGATGACAGGCTGAGTCAACCCCCTGGTGTATTAATTCAGTGGCTCAACGGGGCTTGAACTCAGGACCTTTTGGATCCCAAGCCGCTGCCCTAACCACTGCGCCAACACCAGGCCCATATATATGTATATATATATGTATATATATATATATATATATACATACATATATATATATATATATATATATATATATACATATATATATATATATATATATATATATATATATATATATATATATGAATTTGGAATTTGATTGCACACAACATACAGGTTCCTTTAGTCAGCTATGTCGATAAGTGCTTGTTCACTAGATAGCTCACCTTTCATTGTTTCAATGTTCAGAAATCGATTAGATGCGCTACGGATCGATTTAATAGTTAGGGAACGAACGATGGAGACATCCCTCCCCCTCTTCCGCGAAGAGGAAGAACCACCCTACCGTCCTGCAACTCATGATGTCAACAACTCCCTCCCACCCATGGCTGAGCGGGGGATGGAGCACGAGGGCACGAGTCATGAGTCACGCCGGGAGCGGGGGAAGGGCGGGAGAAGGATAAGACGAGATCTTTTCTTTTGTTCGTGGGCAGAGTTGGAGAAGGGAGTTGAGAGTAGCCGTTCAGCAGACCTTCGGGTCCTGTTTGGCTTGGGTTGTGGTTGAGGCCTTTGGAAGCTTTTTGCTTCGGCTGGCTCAGTGAGCTTCGGCTGAGGCCTGGCTCGGGAGGAGGCTTTTTGGAGGCTTTTTGCTTTGATGGTTCCGTGAGCTTCGGCTTCTGCTTGGCTCGGGACAGCTTTTTGCTTTGAGCTGCTTTGCTTGAAAGGAAGTTAAGCCGGTCGCTCGGCTCGAGCTGCGAGTGGTGGCTTCTTCTTCTTGGTTCGTGGAGCTCTTTGTTCTCCATTTTGGTTCCCGGCTTGGTGCGACCCATCGACCTCTTCTTGGAGGTCGTTCCTCGGGGAAGCGATGCATCGACGGGAAGGATCGGCGCCTTGTCTCACCAGCACGTGTTGAGAAGTGCGGGAGGATTCGCAGGAGCTCGGGAAGGATCGCAGCTCACGGCGATTGGATCCAGCTCACTCTCGCTGGAGCCCGGGTCCGAACACTTGAAGACCACACAAGGTGGAGGGGTTCGAGATAGGCTCTGGGTTTCAGCTCACCTGTCCTCCGAGCTGGAGCTTGTTATTAAAGGCCTCTGCCACCATTTCTTAGGTGTGCGTGTGTGTGCGTACGTGTGTCCGTGGGCCCGTCTAATAAGGAGGAAATTGTTAAGTGCTTTGTGTGCTGTAAATGTTTGCATTAGATTTCGTATAGACGGTCGTAGTTCTTTTGTCGTGCTTTTGTTGCTTGTATAATTGCATACGTGTTTTGCCTTGATAAAATTGCATACGTGCTTTATTATAATAAATGTCCTTGTGTGAATGTAAACCTGTTTGTTGCGCCCTCTTCCCTTAATTGAGCTGCGATCTTGCACTCGGAATATAGTTGGTTTTTAAATAGCCGGTAAAGTGATCGGGTCCAACGGGACTGCGCGATAATACCCGGCTCGGTTATCCCAAAAGGAAGCGAGCGGCTTTAGCCGCTCGTTTCCGAGCGGTCCCGTTGAGGTACAATCTCTCGGTAACCTACCCGCACGAATAATTAGGTAAATCGAAGATTTGGCGATCGTACCCTGTTGCGTGCGGGTAGAGTGGGGACAAGGTTGTGGTGTGGTTAAAAACACACCCGTGGCTGGTTTTCGGCGTTGATCCGGAAAGCCGCGACTGGATTGTCCGTTCAGTAGGCGAAGCGACCGCTATTGGTTAGACGCGGTCGTTCGCATGCCGACGGGCGGGAATTCAACAACAATAGGTATATATATATATATATATATATATTGATAAAAGTGTGTGTGTCAGTGTGTGTGTGTGTGTCAGTGTGTGTGTGTGTGTCAGTGTGTGTGTGTGTCAGTGCGTGTGTGTGTGTCAGTGTGTGTGTGTGTGTATGTGTGTGTGTGTGTGTGAGTATGTATGTGTGTGTGTGTGTGTCAGTATGTGCGTGTGTCAGTGTGTGTGTGTGTCAGTGTGTGTATGTATGTTTGTATGTGTGTATGTATGTGTGTGTGTTAGTATGTGTGTGTGTGTGTGTGTGTGTGTGTGTGTGTCTCTGTGTGTGTCAGTGTGTGTGTGTGTGTCAGTGTGTGTGTCTCCTCCATAACTCCAAAACTATAAAACCTAGTAGCCTGAAACTTTGCATGCATTCCAAGAAAACTCAAAGAAAGTGCAAGAGTGAATATTGGGTGTTTGGGTTAATTAAAACACTCCTTTTGAAGATAATTTATGAAGGGTGCTCATCCATCGATAATTCCAGCAATGTTGTGTGTGTGTGTGTGTGTGTGTGTGTGTGTGTGTGTGTGTGTGTCCGCTGTTGCTCGACAACCAGTGGTCCGATCTAATTGAAACTTGCCAGGTATATTGCTGGGGACCTGAGTATGTGCCTTTTCAAGGTTTGATATTAATCGGAGAAGTGGTTCCCAAGTTATGGCCATTTATTTACCAAACCAATGACAGGAGACGTTGCTGCATAGGCGTGGCCGTTTGGGGAAAGAGCGCCATTTAGTTACCAATGACAGGAAACGTTGCTGCGTCGGCGTGGCCATTGGGGAAGAGATCCTCAGCCACGTTCCCCATTCCGGGTTACAACGTACGGACTTCCGGATAGTGATGACTTACTGTATTCTTATAATTTCTCGATTTCTTATGCGCATTTATAGATAAAGACAATGCCCCAATCCAGTCGTCGTTTACGAGAGCGAAGGAATGGCCTGTGTGTTTGTTTGAAAGTTTTTTTTTTGCACGTACGGCTATACACGTACGGGCACGCACGTACGTACGGGCACGCGAGAGCAAAGGAACGGCCTGTGTATTTGTTTCTGGCACGCGGTTTGAATTTTTTTTTCCACGTATGGCCACACAAGTACGGCCACGCACATACGGGCATGCACTAGTCACAAAAAAAAACAAAGTAAGCCTTACCAAGATGGCGGCACGCCATCTTGGTCAGCTCTCTGTGGTTGCTGGAGTCTTCAGCCGCCATTTTGTTTGGCCTATTAAATCATGTCACGATTTGGAACCACGATCTACTCTCACAGACTAATTAAAGTATACTAGCCGAAGCCCCGTCACAGATGGATTCCGTTCATTCAACCACCCTCACCAGCTCACCCACACTCGAGGGACATGGACTGGACAGGGCGTGCTTGCCCCTGCCTACTCATCCCCCGCCCCTGCCCCATTCCCCCCCACCTTCAATTTGCTTACCCCCGCCCAAAAATTTAATTATCCCAGCCCCGCCTCTTCAGTCTCCGACCCCCGGCTCTTGATTTCCCGCCCCACTTGCCCCTGGGCCCCTGCCCCCCTGTCCACGCCCTCACACTCAACCCCGCCTAATTCACCCCAGCCCCCGCCCCATTTCCTCCCGTTTCCCGCTTTCAATTTCCTTACCCCCGCCCAAAAATTTGCTTACCTTGCCCCCCGCCTCTTCACTCCCTGCCCCCGTCTCTTCATCCCCCGCCCCCACCTCTTCACTCCTCACCCCCATCTCAACGAAAAGTGTTTATTCTGCTTCAGAGTTGAAGGTTGACTGTTGCCACTATGTGCGATGCACTCTTACAGGTACGAAGTTTCTTTCAGTCCATGTCACAGTACCGACATTGCGAAAAGGTAAAATACTTCGGCGCCAATTGAATAATTTGGGTATTAAAACTAAATTGCGAATAATCGTAACTGCGAATAATATGCGAACTTCCGGGTCACACACGTCCGGGCACGCGAGAGCGAAGAAACGGCCTGTGTGGTTGTTGCTCGCGGTTTGAATACTTATTTATTTATTTATTTATTTATTTATTTTTACGGGCACGTACTAGTATTTAAACAAAGCATTAAACTTAACTTTTTCTACCGTTCGGACGATTATATTGAGTGAAGAGAAGATTATGGAATGTGCAGAAAGTGTAAATTCATAGAGTGAAACGCCGTCCTTCATAACCTGCTTTTGTAATCAATGAGAAGGCACAGTCCAGGGGGTCCTTTTTTTTGATAATTACATACGCAGTTTGCTGTTTCTGTTAACATTACCAAATATTAATACAAATATACTATTATAGTTCCGCCAATATATTAATAGTCGGTAGTTTCTGCAAGCAAAGATAAAAAATTTTGTTGTTGCAAGTGAAGAGGCTTTTTAATTTTTTTTTGCTTTACACCTTTTTGTGCGTGTTTTCATGACAAAATGTTAATATAAATATACTCATAGTTACTGCAATATCTATCTATAATTCCAGCAGTGTGTGTGTGTGTGTGTGTGTGTGTGTGTGTGTGTGTGTGTGTGTGTGTGTGTGTGTGTGTGTGTGTGTGTGTGTGTGTGTGTGTGTGTGTGTGTGTGTGTGTGTGTGTGTGTGTGTGTGTGTGTGTGTGTGTGTGTGTGTGTGTGTGACTGCTGTTTCTCGCAAACCACTGGTCAGATCTAATTGAAACTTGCCAACAACATTGCTGGGGACCTGAGGATGTGCCTTTTCAAGGTTTGATATTAATCAGACAGTGCTTCCCAAGTTACGGCCATTTATTTACCAACCAATGACAGGACACGTTGCTGCGTGAGCGTGGCCGATGGGGGAAGGGAACCTCAGCCGCGTTCCCCATTACGGGTTACAATGTACGGACTTCCGGATAGTGATGACTTCGTGTATTCTAACAATTTCTCGATTTCTTATGCGCATTTATAGATAAACACAATGCCCCAAGTTATGATCGTTTCCATATGAGACGGTGTACAAATTTCGGTAACATCAGAGTGAACTGGTATGCTCCGAACCAGGAAGTAAATTTTAAACATGCAATAACTTACGATCGAAAATAAGCAAGTAGGAGACAAAATTTAATTGACCGTGAATTCTAATAATTTCTCGATTTCTTATGCGGATTTATAGATAAACACAATGCCCCAATCCAGTCGTCGTTTACGAGAGCGAAGGAACGGCGACCGGCCGACCATGACGTCACGGGCCATGCCGGTTACATGGCAGCGAATGTCATGGCAAGCAAAGACAGGGAGGTAAACTTGATTTTAATTAACTCTGTGTGTGGAAGTGTGGTTGTCGCGAGAACGCGAGAGCGAAGGAACGGCCTGTGTGGTTGTCGTTTCTGGCTCGCGGTTTGAAGGTTTTCTTTTTTTTTTGCACGTACGGCCACACACGTACGGGCACGTGAGAGTGAAGGAATGGCCTGTGTGTTTGTCGTTTCTGGCTCACGGTTTGAAAGGTTTTTTTTTGGTTTTTTTTGTACGTATGGCCACGCACGTACGGGCATGTGAGAGCGAAGGAACGGCCTGTGTGGTTGTTGTTTCTGGCACATGGTTTGAATTTTATTTATTTTTTTTGGTTTGCACGTACGGCCACGCACCTACGGGCATGCACTAGTATTAATAATCGGAAGTTTCTGCAAGTGAAGAGGCATGTAGACAGCACACATGGACGTGGTAGAAATGGGAACAAATGACTCTCCGCGGGGTGTGTGCGTGCCTGTTCTTGGTTACGTGAGTGCGGTGCGTGGGTTTTGTGGGCGCGCGATCTCAACTCGAACTTGGTCCCGTGGTGCGTGGCGCTGTTGAGGAGGTTATGCATGGTGCAAGATCTTTACACCCCTTGAACTGCTCTGACCCCTTTAGACCCTTTCAACCACTGAAGAATCCTGTCGGCTTATATACCCCTTTAGACCCCGAACAACTATTGGAACATATTGCCCTTTAGACCCTTTAAGACTCCTTCAACCCTTTAGACCTTTATACCCCTGGACCCCGAATGACTGTTGAACATATTACCCTTTAGACCTTTTCAGACCCTTTTAATCCATCAGACACTTTAATATTCCTTCGACCCTTTAGACCACTAGACCACTTTAGACCCTGAAGACCCCTTCACAGCAATTTTTTTTTTTTTTTTACAGTTTAAACCTCTTTAGACCCCTTTAGACTTCACTACTATTGGAACATACCCTTTGGACCTTTTATACCCTTGTAAAGACCCCTTTGACCTCTTAGACCCTTCAGACCTGTATACCTTTTAGACACCTTTTGTACACAATTGCCCATCCACAACAAGCTACCCAGCAGTTCTGCCAATAGCCATGTACCCCTCTATCCCCAATGCTTCTAAATACTGATCCAATTCCAGTTTAAATCTATTTGCTGTTTCTGCTGCCATTATCTTTCCAGGGAGACCATTTCATGCATTAGCTACTCCAAGTGAACGACTCTTCCAAGGTAGCACACCGATCTTGGGCCAACATTGCCAATAGATCAGCAAAGGTCGGAACCCTTGCAAGCTGATTTCCAACGTCAGTCCAACGTTGCCAATATGGTGTTAAGGCGCCGTCAATTTGCCAACGTCAGATAAACGTCTGCATGTTAGCTGGGTATTGCCTTACTGTCCTCTAACTCTCTTAAATACCCTCAGGCTGTGTCCCAGGTCCTGTCACTGTCCATTCTGCTGAAAAAAAACTCTTCTGCATTTATTATATCTATAGCCTACCCTTATACATCTCAATCATATCCCCTCGTAATGATGAAAACGGTGCCGTCTCATAGCTTTGCCTCGCCAACCCAAGAATAAAGCTCCACCTGTAGCTGCCTGGCACTGTGCTGTACTAATATCCACATATCTATTACCACTCCCAGATCCTTCTCTTGTGTCACATGTTCCAAGACTGCCCCTTACATTAGATATTCCCGATTTTCATGATTCTTACCCATCCCCAAAACCTTACATTCCCTAATGCTGAACTGTCTGCCAATCTTTTGGCCAATCTATGAAGGTATGTAGACTTTCCTGAATATGATCCTCTCCTCTCCCTTCCCCCCCCCCATCCCCCAATTTACATTTACCTTACTTTTAAGCATTGAATCATCTGCAAATTTGGAAAGCTGACTTCACCTTAAAGACAGGTAGCTGTTCAAGACAAGACTTCATTTCAAGAGAGCTGTTTACCATCATCTCAGGCCTTCCCGATCCACGATCATGTTGTCTTTCTGCCCTCATTAACCCTCCCCAAGCCCACCTCTTGACAGGTTTCCAGGTTACTGGGTTTCCCACCACTCCCTCATCCTCCTCTTCACTTGTTTATCTCTGGTGTTTTTGTCACATTTTGTTTTATTTTAATTTTTGTTCCATTTCTACTCTTTTTTTTTTCCCAGTTTTTCCTTCCACTTCTGTGATAGACATGTTGTGGCTACATCCATGTTGTTGCTCTCATTCTTCCCCACGTCCTATATTTCTCCAAGTCTCACATTTGTTGCAGTACCCTGCTCTCGGTCTCTGTCTCTGCCTCTACCCCCCCCCCACCCCATAGTTATTTTTGGTCGGTTGTGTCACGGTCTGTTCAGTGTTCCAACTCATCCACAAGCATCGACTCTGTGTACATTTTTGTGAATTATAAATAATATTGATGGTCCAAGTACTAATCCTTAGGTACCCCACAAATTACAACCCAGCTTGACATGCTCCCATTCACAGCAATTCTTTACTTTCTAACATTAATCCAGTTAAAATGAAGTTAGCTATACTTTACTGACCAGTCGGCAATTCCTCACCTTGGCTATCAGCCTTCCATGTGGTACCTTATCAAATGCCTTTTGAAAGTCTAGATATACAACATCCACTGCCATTCACGCATTCACCAAAGTCAGAAACTGCTTCGATGATATAACTCCAATGAATTTGTTAAACATGATCTCCCTTTAGTACATGCAGGATGTGCCTTTTAATTCATTTAAATTATTTTTAATGGTTCCCCATCTGATCCTGAATAAAGTCTATCAAGTCTTACCCACAAATTCCACTAGAAAGAGCAATCAAAGATTGCAGACCCTCACCAGGACTTTTGTGTGGTTTTATGGTTTGTATTTTACAGACGTACTCACATTATAATTGTACATGCTTTAGAAAGGTACTCAGTTGAAAAAAGATAACTTGTAAAAATTGTGGTCTACATTGGCATGTGATGTGTGGACAGACAGACAGACAGACAGACAGACAGACAAACAGACAAACCTAAATGCAATACCATCTCCTCTGACAAGGGTCATTAAACTAACAGGACCATAATTCTCTAATTTCTCTCTGAATCCTTTCTGAAACTAGAGTCGGAAGAGAGAACTTTCTGAAACGAGTCTTCTTTCTTACTCGGTCGAGTGCAAACCTCCGGCACGTAATGCCTGAACCATGAAAACATATTGGGCCCAATACATTTTTACAATATCATGCGATATATGGTTTTTGGCCCTATCAATGGTGACGAATCGCATTAAAAATTAAATTATTCTGGTATCCAGATCCAGATTCGGATCTTCACCAAAATAGAATCAATTCGTCGTGGTCACACACTCAACATGTCCACCAAGTTTTGTCCGAATCTGTCCACAACGTTTTGAGATATCGTGCTATATATTGTTACGGCTGTGGAAATTCGCAGAACACCATATAGGTCCTTAGTTCAGTTATGCCGATAAGTCCGTGTTCAGTTATATTTCCCCACCGTTGTTTAATGGGAATTATCCGTGTCACCCGGGCTGTGATCTTTGAGTTAGCCGTTTTTCTTTGCTATCGTTATTTTGGACTGACTCACCAACCACAACGCCAGCCACCAACCACCTTCTCCACCACGCCACAACGCCAACCACCTTCTCCACCACGTCAACCACCAACCACCTTCTCCACCACACCACCCGCCAACCACCTTCTCCACGCCACCCACCAACCAACCACCACGTCAACCATCAACCACCCTCTCCACAACGACATCTCCCCACCATCTCCTAAACCGCATCTCCCCCACCCGAATAACTGCCTCACCTTCAACCCCGCAAACGCCGCCATCTTTGCACCAGCCACGGCGAGTTCCCAGCGAACAGCGTCGCTGCAAACAAACGCGGGGGTTTCTTTGTTGGCGCCAGCGACGGTGATCTCGCGCACGTCCGCTCTCCGGGCAAGTTTGGATGATCTCGCTCACGTCCTCTGTGGAGGCTTCGTCTCGGAATTCGGATCAAAGGAGAAAAAGGGATGGGGCCTGAGGGGGTCAAAGGTCGGAGGGCGGAGGTCAGATCTCGTCTTTCTAGCCCTATAAAAGGCCGCGCAGAGCGGTCGGTGGAGCCAGTCGGTGAAGTCTGGAGTCGGTCGGTGGAGTCAGTCGGTGAAGTCTGGAGTCGGTCGGTGGAGTCAGTCGGTGAAGTCTGGAGTCGGTCGGTGGAGTCAGTCGGTGAAGTCTGGAGTTGGTCGGTGGAGTCAGTCGGTGGAGTCAGTCGGTGAAGTCTGGAGTCGGTCGGTGGAGTCAGTCGGTGAAGTCTGGAGTCGGTCGGTGGAGTCAGTCGGTTAAGTCTGAGTCGGTCGATGGAGTCAGTCGGTGAAGTCTTGAGTCGGTCGGTGGAGTCAGTCGGTGAAGTCTGGAGACGGGAGAACACAGGCGGGAGCGAAGTCCAAGAGAGTGGAGGACACGCGAGACGGAGAGTGTGGCTGAGCTTGCTGTGCCGCGCAAACCTGCGCGTTCGTGGGGAGAGAGCCGGAGAGAGCTCGCCAGCCAGCGCCAAACGGTCTGAGGTGATCGGGCTTCGGGACAGTCCGAGCGTCGCTGAGGAACGGACGGGTTCTTACAAAGAGCATCAACTTTGAAAGAGCATCAAAACCCGTTCATTCCTCTCAGCGCGTCTCCGAGTGAGGCCCGACTCACCCGGCCGCTTTGCAAGGCCTGGGCGCAACCGCGGTTACGCTAGCTGCCGTGGGGAAGGAGCGTCGCAGGTCGCCCCATCGAGGCACTACGAGGGTGGAGGTAACCTGCAACGGTCTCGTGGAACTCCTTCGGTCCGCCAAGCTCCACGTTATAAAGGCCTACGGGCCCAGTCTGACCCCCTTGTCTTTGAGGGGGTCTTTCCTTGTTTATTTGTGTGAATGTTGTGGCGCCATGTCCGCAAGTAGAACTGTTGAAGTGCTTGTGAATAATAACTAATAGATGGTTGTAGTGCTTTGTCTTGCTCGCGTATTGTCCCTTCCCGCCAATTCCATTGCTTTCCTATATACGTGCATGTTAGTGTTTTGCATACCTGACTGCATACGTGTGTGAATAAATGTGCGTGTTTAAATGTTAACCCGTTTGTTGTGTCCTCTTTCCCCATTGAACTGCCATCTTGCTTTCGGAATAATAACAGGCTTTTTAATAGCCGATAAAAGAATTGGGTCCAGCGAGGTCTCGTGATAATACACCGTTCGGTTAACCCAGAACGGAAAGAACCGCTTAAGCGGTTCGTGTCCAAGCAGACCTTGCTGAGGTACGGTCTCTCGGTAGTCTGCCCGCGCGAATACTTAGGTATATCGATAATTCGGCGATTGACCCTCAGCGCGTGGGTAGAGTGTTGACTAGGCCGTGGTGTGGGCTTGGAGCACACCCGTGACTGGTTTCCGGCATTGTTCTGGAAGGTCGTGACTGAATTGTCCGTCCGGTGAGCGAGACGGCCCCCATTTGCTAAAGCGGCTGTTCGCACGCCGGCGGGCGGAATTCGTAACAATATTAATTCAGCCCAATCTCTCAATGGTGAAGAATCACTTTAAAAATTATCAGATCCGGATCTTCACCGAAATTGAATCAACTCTTCCTTGTCACACACTCAACATGTTCACCAACTTTAATCTGAATCCATCCACAACTTTTTTGAGATATCGTACTATATATCGTTTTTGGCCTTATCTCTCAATGGTGAAGAATCACTTCAAAAATTCTAGTAGTCAGATCCGGATCCAGATCTTCACCAAAATCTAATCAGTTCGTCCTTGTCAAATACCCAACCTGCCCAAAAATTTCATCAGGAACCATCCACAACTTTTTGAGATATCCTGCATACAAACAGACAGACAGATGGATGAAAACATAACCTTCTTCACCTTTGGTGGTGGAGGTAATAAGTGCGGTTTTGGAACTGAATTAAATAAGCAGATTACCCACCCTCCAGGCCATCTTGTTCCAAGCATGCAACACGTTCTTCTGACGCATTCCTTTATTTGGGCGGTGTATAGGCAACTGACAGCTGCCTCAATCACTCCCAGAAAAAAAAATAATAACCTGGGTTATGTGCATGAAGCAGATACACACCTACTGTTTATAATTCAAAACACCTCACTACACTGGAAACGTAGGGACAGGAATACTGTTACGGATCTGGAAACCATATGCATTCAAACATACAGATGTCCCAAAGGTCAGTTATTCCGTTAAGTACATGTGAGACAGGTCCCTTATTAGGAATAATATTCGGAATAATTAGTGTAAATATTAGGAATGTACATAATTTTAACCCACCTGTTGTTTGTTTAGCGCCGGCAATGTAGTTAAGTTGTCCGAGTGAGTCTGTTAGTTTAGTTACGCAACGCACTAGGTTATTTATTTTTGGGACATGTATTCAAAATGTCGCACTCAGGGATCCGTAGGTAAAACGTACCAGGGGAAAACCTACACCTGCATGCCACACGAAAATTAACGACTCGGGCCGAGTCTATCAAGGGGGGGGGGGGTAGTGTTATAGATCTGGAAACCATGTGCATTCAAACATACAGATGTCCCAAAGGTCAGTTATACCATTAAGTACATGCGAGACAGATCCCTTCCTTTTGTCTAGTGGGAGAATCAAAGGTGTGCGTTGCGATGTTCTTTTCGTTCGGTTATTACATCCAACGAACCATCCAACAAACCATCTAAGACCATCCAACAAACAAACCGACAACACCACTGAACAAGCGCTTCACTCGCCTAACCGGCGACTCGCTGTCAGAGGCAGAATCTCTGGCAGTTCCTTCTCGGCTTCCACAAACTTTGCAACTTCTTTTTGATGAGTATGGGCATGCGTGGAGTGGGGGCGGGGTTTTCCCAGCATGGCCGAAATCCCGCCCAGAAAGGGCGGACCCATGGGAGCCCAGTCCAATCAGAGCAGACAGTGACGTCTGTTCCACCGAGCCCCCTCCCCGTTCGGGGAGGTCTATAAAAGTTACGACGCCATCCTCAGTGGAGAATTCTGAGGGGGTTCGGTCGTTGGTTCTGAGTAAGTCTCTTGGAGGAGAAACGAGAGTTATTTTGGAGGAGCAAGTTGGTTGGTGTGCACTCTACATTTTGCTGGTGTTCGTGGAGGTTTCCTGGGTCCCGTCTGCGACCCTGATCTCCACCCTGGGACTCCGACTGCCCCGCTCAGTTTCCTCCACGGGCACGAGCCCCACGCGTGACTGTGGGCCGAGCCGCACAACCAATAGCAGGTGCCGCACCGTGGAGCACTCCCTCCCTTCAACGTGCAGGTACCCACGTTAACTGCGACCTCGAGCTCGTCTCTCCCTCTCTGGCTGCGGGGATCTTTCAATAAATCGTCTGAGTATGCATTTGAGTGTGTGGGCCCGTCTTATAAGTAGAACTGTTAAGTGTTTTCCATCATTGTAAATTATTGCTTGCATATCCGCGATAAGTCTTGCCTTGTGTCTTTTTTTTATTTGTGAATAAAACAATTGTAGAAATGTTCCCAGTTCATTTCCGTCCTTTCTTGCATTGGTCCAGCATGGTTCGGATCTGAGTTTTAGCCGGGTCTTTATACCCGATAATCGGTTCATCCTAGCCGGCAAGGCTTTGGCAGTTCTGCTCGACTGCACCCGAACTGGAGTTGGTAGTCGGTAGTTGGAACTCTACCGCAGTCGGTAGAGTGACCTGGTTCGAGCAAGACGTGCCGAGGGCGTGGTTTCCCCGTAGACGACATCGCGTAGTTAATTAGGTAAATTGGTTCTCGACAAAAAGACCCTACGCTACATGGTGGAGGTATTGGCGTTCCACGGTCGGTTCAGCGACCCGCCGGCTCACGGAATTATCCGGAGCGACGGCCTACAATTCCGGGGAGTCTGGTGGGAGACGACGTAACCTCCCTCACCTGGTGGTCGTTCTCGCCACCGGTCCCCAGCCCGCAACAATACTATTCTGTAAATGGTGGAGACTTGCAATACCCTCCCCCCCACCTGGAGGCGGCGCTGCCCAATAAACATTTATATAGAAAATTTGCACCCCCTCCCCCCAACAAGACAACTGGCAAACATAAAAACACCCCTTTACATGAATTGGGGTCATGCTGATCCTATGTAGCAAGTCTGGCTGTAATCGGCCCACAACTGTAGGAGTAGCGCGACAAATAAACCAACACACAAACACTAGTCGGTCCGTGAATTACAGTGAGGATTACATTGCCTTCTCATACCTTAAGCCAGAGGAGCAAATTGACAAGGTGGACAAGATTGATACAGAAGCAAACTTTTGGGACATAAAAACTTGGAATTTGGAAAGATGTGGCTTGGGGGTGGGGGAAAGGGTGAAAGAGGGCAGAAAAGATCATGGTGTTGGACTAGGGAGAATCTGAGATGGTAGTGAACAGCTGCCTTAAAGATCTTGAGAGAAGAATGTCATTGAAGAGTATATGCAAGTTGGTTGCACAGGCATGAATAAAGAGGAACAAATGGGTGGAGGTGAGTAGTGATTCTGGATTTTGGGAATTTCACCAGAAGGGGGTTGATGGACTGTGTGTGCAGTGCAGAAACCTAGGGAGGACAAAAGAGAGAAAGAGCAGAGGGCACAAGACCAGAAAGGAGGCGGTAGAAGACAGAGACACCACTAACCTGTCTGTGATGGGAAAGTGTTGGCCCATAGACTCAGCATCATCACCGGAGAGTCCAATAATCTTGAAGGCCTTGATTTTCATGGCGTCAAGCTGAGCAAGGTGTGGGGCAGGGGTACCAGCCCAGAGGGGAGAGCAGTACTCCATCATGCTGCGGATGAAGGCCTCATAGGAGCATAAGAGTTCAGGTGTGCCAAGGAAATACTTTGTACGATGGAAGATGCCCAGTCAGCGACTGGCTTTGGAGGCCAAGGTAGAAATGTAGTTTGTCCAAAGGACATGACTGATAGTGAGACCCAAGAGTTATAATGACTGAACCACATCAAGAGGATTGGTTAGAAATTAGATAGGAAGGCTAGCCAGACGATCGTTTCTGAGAGAGATAGAATGTCTGAGAGAATTGTCAGGACTGAGAGACATATTCCAAGTGTTTGACCATCTTGTGATTTTGTCAGGGTCTGAAGAGAGGGAAGAGGCTGCAGCCTAACTGTCTGAAGGATGTCATGGCAGAGGGTGGAGTCATCAGCAAAGAGATAAAGATGGTTTCCAGAGTCAGAAATATCATTGATGAGGATTGGGAATAAGACCGAGCCAAGAACACTGCCTCGGGGCACTCCAAACTTGACAGGGAAAGGAGATGAAAGGATTCCGTTGAAAGCAGCAGGTTGGCTACGAAAGTGGAGGAAGTCAGTAAGCCATGTGTGTAGTTGGCCTTGGATGGCATAGACAGATGGTTTGGAGAGCAAGGCCGGATGCCAGACTGTATCGCCAGTTCGGAATATGTCCAGAGAGACGGCCCTGATCTCATGTCTTACATTGAGACCTTCCATAAATTGTTGGGAGAGGAGAAGCAGCATGTCCAAGGTGGGGTGACCTGGTCTGAAACCGAATTGATGATCTGAGATGAGGCCATTGGAGCAATGGAATGAATTTATATAAACCGATGTTGGATTATAAGACCTTGCTAATGATTGGAAGTAAGCTTAGAGGTCCGTCATTTATAGGATCAGTTTTGTACTTAGTTATGCAATGCGGTGATGTCAGCTGAACTCAAAGCTGATGAAAGATGACCGAGGGCAAATGACAGGGTGAAAATGGCAGCGAGGAGAGCAGCAGAGAAGGTGTGCAAGAGCAGCAGAGCAGGTTCTTGGGACACGTACGAGCTGATGTCATCCAGTGCAGTTGTAGAATCAGTCGAGGGTTGCCAGAAACTTCTTCACCTTCTCAGGTGCAAAAGACACAGATAGTCTAGATGCCAAACAGCCATTTCAGGGCAAAGCGTGCTTTAGCGTCATTATGAAGTTTTTTGGTCGATTCATCATCTCTGAGCTATGCTGAATCAGAATCAGTCGGGTGCCAGACTTGCACCCTTGAGGAATTTTTTTTAGAGGCGTAAAACAAAATGGCCACCACCGACTTTCGATAAATTCTGTTTTGGGCTATATCTTCACTTCTAATGCACTTTCACATACAATTTTGGTGTCTCCTACTATGTTTCATGCGACAGACAAAGTAAACATTGATGATTCTCTCAAGATTGGATGACAACAGATGGCAGAATTTGAATCTGGATGGCCAAC
This sequence comes from Eptatretus burgeri, assembly GCF_056783735.1. Lineage (NCBI taxonomy): Eukaryota > Metazoa > Chordata > Myxini > Myxiniformes > Myxinidae > Eptatretus > Eptatretus burgeri. Next base: position 38,742,803 of record NC_140978.1, on the reverse strand, counting down.
AAGCTTCAACAAGACACTAACCAAGAAAGTGACCCTGATGACTTCGACCAAAAAGAGCATCAAGCTGGATGGAAGGCCAGTATACGATACCGAATTGATCTACACCCGAGTCATACGTCTCCAACAATACAGGGATATTGATATCAAGGATGTCCTCTCTTACGAACTGTCCCCTGTCCCAGCCTCCTTGTTTGATGAGAGCGGTGCGATGCGAGCTCAGTCGAAAGCAATCCTGAAGACGAAACTCCAAGTTGAGCAATCAAGTCGAATCCAAGGTGTTCCAGATGATGTCATCATCGATGGATGCGCCATGTTATGGACTGTACATTGGCCCACAAATGGTACAGTTGAGGATTATGTGATCAACTTCATGGGAACCATCAAATACCACCTGGAGTGTTGTGACATATACCTGATTTTCGGCAGGTACATCAAAATCAGCACGAAACGAATGACGAGATCCAGTCGCGCAGGTCATGATTCAAGTCGAAAACATCAACTCAACTTCCACACAACACTTCCAGCGCAAAAAGTGGTTCTAAATGTAGCCTACAACAAAGTACAACTGATCGATTTGATCTGTCAGTATCTGATGACCCACATTGTTGACAACCAGACCAAACTGGTGATCACCGGAAAAGATCCAACACCAGTACAAGTATGGAACAATACCACTCTCCAGAGACAGGATCTGAAAACACACCATGAAGAAGCAGATGTCATCATCATCCATCACTTAGTTAGAATTGTGTCAGGTGTCAGTGGTGACTCACACATCAAAGTGGTCTGCGACGATACAGATGTCTTTGTCCTGTTGATTCATTTCTACCTCAAGGAAAAGATGACTGTGGATGTCAAGCATGGAGAGTCCGTGTGCTGGGAGGGCGAACGTAGACATTCACCAAACAGCACTGAAACACAAAAGCATCGCCAAATAACTGCCTGCTGTACATGCTCTGACAGGATGTGACACTGCGTCGTATTTGTTTGGCATTGGAAAGGCCACAGCGCTGAAGGTACGAATGGGCGGACATCATCCCACCTTACTTGGTCAACTGGAAGCAGACGAAGAAAAGATGATATCTGAGGCAACTACCTTCATTGCTGCCTGTTATGGTTCCAAAGTCGAAGGTGATATGTCCACACACCGGTATCAGTTGTGGAAGTCTAAGATGGCCAACTCCAAGATTACCTCTGCTCCACAATTGAAGTCGTTGCCCCCATCACATGATGCCTTTGTTCAACATGTACTTCGCGCTCATCATAAGGTCATTATATAGAAATCGGCCACTCAGTCAGACCCTCCGAACTTGAATCCCATCAAGTATGGATGGCAAGAAGGTGAGGACGGTGCGACATTGTATCCAACCACACTTCCACCTGATGTGTCTGCTGCGCCAGTCACCATTCTGCAGCTGATCAAGTGTGGATGCTCCACCAGCCGGCCATGTTCCACCGGGAGGTGTGGTTGTGTGGCAGCACAGATGTCATGTTCGATGTTTTGCAGTTGTAATGCTGGATCAGACTGTTGTAATGAACAGACAAGGGCAGTAGCTGCTAATCACGACAATGATGACGAAGATTGAACACAATGTAGAACATTGCATCCTTAACAAAGTCAATATTTGTTTGCCTAAAAATAAAAGGTAATTTCAAAATCATATACATGTTCATACTTACTTTAAGACATAACCCAAAGTCGTAGTCAACTATCTACATGTATCCGGATATATTTGTGTAAAAATGGAATTCCAATATAATAATCAATTAATTGATCATTGCAAGTTAGTTACTTCAGCTGTCATTGACTATTATTGTACGTAGTATTAATATTCGAGGGTTCATCAAATTCAATTTCTAACTCAAAGTGATCAGTGGAACTGCAAAATAGCCATTTTTCATCTTAAAATGGTGGCCATCTTGAAAATATGAGACAGGTCTTATATATATATATATATATAAATATATATATATATATATATATATATATATATATATATATATACCTTCAATTTTATCATTATCAGATGCCTTGACCATGAAACATAGTAGTAGACACCAAAAGTGTGTGTGTAAGTGCATTAGAAGTGAAGATATAGCTCAAAACAGAATTTATCAAAAGTCAGTGGCGGCCATTTTGTTTTTCACCTCAAAAAAAATCCTCAAGGGTGCGAGTCTGGCACCTGGCTGATTCTGATTCAGGATAGCTCAGAGATGATGAACAAAAAAAAAAAATATATATATATATTCACAATGACGCCACAACATGCTTTTTCACATTTCCGCTGGACTAAGAGTCCAGGAGCAGTTTGGTGGGACTGAGATGGGTTCTGAGAGTGAGGGGTTGAGGAAACAAGACTTGGAAGCAAACACAGAATTAAGGCATTCAGCCATCTCACGAGCGAAGTCTCCTGTGTTGCCATTTGAAGTGAGGGAAGGGATGGAGGGAGAGCCCGACACCTCCACAAGAATATTTCTCGTATTCCTTATATTTCCATGAGTCCGATTTTATTGTCAGATCAGGTCAGATTAGATCTGCGAGTTGCTACAGGTATCATGCAAACCTGTACTAACCTGTTTAATGGTCAGGTTGTCGGCGACTAAACCATCTCCCCCACCAGGTTTCCTCGTGAGGAGAGTGGATGATATGGACAGCCAGCAGGATTAAAAACAAAACCTGTCAAAGGGTGGGGGAGCTCCTTGTGAGCCAACGGCCATCCATTTCTCGTGGCCAACTGTGTCTGCGGACGTCCTCCTGCAGTTGTTACTTTTTTTTTTTCAGAGGATGGTGGCAGCATTTGCACTTCAGCCACCGTAAAACCCTTTGTTTTACAAAATGTACTAAAAGCACAAATAAATCTGAAAACCCACTCTGTGGGAGTACTGTACCTCCTGTGCAGCTGCCCTCCGCAGGGCAGCTTACCAGATGACAGAATTGGGGCAAAGCCTTCGGGACCCCCAATCTTTGATGATAGGAGGAAAATCACGGGGTAACCTTCCCGGGTCAGATCACAGTAGTGTGTGTCGGGGTGGTGCTGAGGTGTCGTCCACCAGACGGCGGTCTCCTTGGGTTAACCTGAGACGATCCCTTCGAGTGGTTGCTTGGAATATCCTATCCCTAAGAGAGGATGATCACCTGTCTCTGTTATCATCTGAGCTCAAGTGTTTGGACATCTGTATTGCAGCACTCTCTGAGGTTCGGAGACCGGATTGCGGCGATATCATGCGGGTTACACCTTCTATTGGTCTGGTCGCTATGATGGTTACCATGCCCAAGGAGTTGCTGTCGCTGTGTCCAATAAGCTGACTGCAATGATAATTGAGGTAACACCGGTCAACAAGCGTATTATGAGACGAAGGATTCGTCACTCCTTGGGTGTCATTTCCCTGGTCTCTGTATATGCTCTGACTGAGGCGAGTGATCTCACCGTGAAGGACATATTCTATGCCACGCTCGAGTCTGTGGTTAATCAGTGCCCCAGGTGAGATACTCTTCTCGTCTTGGGGGATTTCAATGCATCGACTGGCACTGATAGGGATGGTGTCGCGCATGTGCACACGGCACTCACATCAAACCCAAGGAAGGGCAATACATCACAATATCTCCCCCTTGAATTACAAATCCAACCGGTCTGGATGTTTTGATACATGGGAGGAACTACGCAAAGGAGTTGTTACAGGCATAGATTTAGGTGAATGGACAAACGCATCGGACTGGCAGCGGGTACAGGTACAGAAACATCGGGTAGAGACGCATTGCTGACAACTTCAGATGCAGGCTCGGAAACAACAGTTGCATTCTCGGACAACGGAACAATAACCGGATGAATCACAGGTTTTGCATCATCCACCAACTCAGTATAACGTAGTTTGATCTGATCCACATGTTTCCGAACTGTTCACCCATCTTTCAGCTCGACACAAAAAACACGAGTTCCTTCCTTGCCAATAACAACACCTGGCAGCTATTTCGCTCCAAGGCCATGGTTCAGGACATAAACAGCATCATTTACAGCAAAGTCACGCAATGCAGCCGTGCGATCATGATCGTATTTCTGACTCTGACGCTTGTTATCAACAGTTTCACTGATGTCAGAATGAACAAGAGAAAGTGTGGTTTTGAGTTTTCGCTTCATAAGCAATTCGGCTGGAGGCACTCCAGTTACGGTATGTGGTCTGGATCTGTAACCTGGAAACACGCGTGACAAATGCATTTGAAGTGAACCTTGAGTAACACACCTTCACCGTTGCTTGATAATCTGTACAGCACGCTCTGCCTGACCATTACAAGCGGGTTTAAACGGAGCAGAACGGACATGTTTGATACCATTCAACCTCATGAATTCCTGACATGTAAAACACGAACCATTATCGCTTACCAACACATCAGGTAGACCGTGAGTAGCGACCATGACATGTAAATTCTCAATGGTGGCGGCAGAAGTGCTGGTAGAAATGATAGAGCACTCATTCCACTTGGAAAATGCATCAATGACAAGGAAGATTTTTCTTAAGAACGGACCTGCAAAGTCAACATGAATCCTGGACCAAGGTTTGGAAGGCCACAACCAAAGACTCAGCGGTGATTCCGCTGGTGATTTGCTGAGCTGCATGCACGTATCACAACAATGAACACAAGATTCAAGTTCAGAATCAATACCAGGCCACCAAACATGAGACCTTGCGATAGCTTTCATTGTAACAATAGTTCAGTTCAGGCAAGGAGGTGGGGATGTAGTTCAGAAACCAACTTCTCTCTTCCCTGCTTTGGCATGATGACACATCGGCCCCAAAGCAAGCATTCTGAATGGACAGATAATATAATTCATCTCTATGACGTAAATACGGTTTGTACTCCTCTAAGTCTGGTATACGGGACCAATCGCCAGTCAAAGCACAATGCTTAACAACAGACAACACAGGATCTCTGTTACACCACAATCTCACTTGAGCAGCAGTGACTGGAGAATTGTCACTCTCAAACACATTCATAGCTAATACAAGGGCAGCAGGTTGAGGTGTATTGTTACAATGAGTGATAGGTACCAGCAGTCGACTCAATGCATCAGCACAATTCCCAGTACCAGGCCTGTAACGAATAATATAATTGTAACCAGACAGCGTCAAGGCCCAATGCTGAACACGTGATGACACATTGGTGTTGATTCCCTTGTTCTTTGAAAACAAGGTGAGCGGTTTGTGATCAGTTTCAAGCTCAAATTTACGACCAAAACAAACACTGATGCATCTTGGTTACCCCAAACACACAGCCTAATGCTTCTTTATCAACCATACCATAGGCTCTTTCAGCTTTCGTCAAGCTTCTTGAAACATACGCAACAGGTTGTAGCTTGCCCGACTCATTAGCTTGTTGTAACACACAGCCTACCCCACAGGCACTGGCATCACATGACAATACAAGATGCTTACATGGATCATAATGAACAAGCAACTTGTTATAACATAATCGACCTTTAGCTTTCTTAAATGCATCATCCTGGGCCTTGCCCAAAACCCAAGTTTTCCCCTTCCGAAGTAAGTGGTGCAGGGCTTCCAGCACTGTGCTCACCCATGGCAAGAAACTGCCAATATGGTTGAGCAAACCAAAAAAGGAACGCAATTGTGACATTTTCTGGTTTGGGAGCATTCTTGATTGCTTTAACTTTGGAACCACGCGGCATGATCCCAGCGGCAGTGACTCTTCTGCCTAAGAATACAACTTTGGGGGTCATAAACACACATTTCTCACGTTTCAGTCTGAGTCCTACTTTGTCCAGACGACACAGGACTTCCTCCAGGTTACTCAGGTGTTCTGCAGTGTTGCAGTCCGTGATCAGGATGTCATCCTGGAACACGACAATTTTTGGCACAGACTTCAATAGACTCTCCTTGTTTCTCTGAAAGATGGCAGCTGCTGAACGTATACCAAAAGGACAGTGATTGTAGATTAACAGCCCCTTGTGAGTGTTGATGCACGTGAGTTTCCTTGACTCCTCATCAAGCTCTTGTGTTATGTAGGCAGATGTCAGATCCAACTTGGTGAATGACTTTCCATCAGCTAATGTCGAAATCAGGTCATCCGCATTGGGCAGTGGATACTGATCCTGCATGGAGTGGTGATTTATGGTCACTTTGTAGTTCCCGCAGATCCTCACTGCTCCATCACCTTTCAGGACCAGAACAATTGGACAAGCCCATTCATTGAACTCAACAGAAGAGATGACCCCCTCACTCTGGAGTCTCTCAAGTTCACACTCGATCTTTTCCCTCATCAAGTAGGGAACAGACCAAGCTTTACAGTATATGGGCTTTGCTTCTGAGTCCAGATGAATCTAAACTTTCATCCCCATGAAGGATCCAATTCCTGGCTCAAACAGAGATGGAAACTTATCCAGCACTTGAGCACAACTGGAAGCCTCCACTGAAAATAACTTTTTGATCTCATTCCAGTTCAGCTTCATGCTCTCAAGCCAGTTCCGACTGAGTAATGTAGGGCCATTGCCTGGTACAACCCACATAGCAGTTCATAAGTCACACCATCATAAGACACACTGACATCTGTGCTGCCAATCACCGGAACAATTTCCTTGGTGTAGGTACGAAGTCTGGCCTTCACTGGACTCAATTTGGGCTTCACAGCCTCACAGTCCCACAATTTGTCAAATGTCTCCTGGCTCATAATTGACCGACTCGTCCTTGTGTCCGCTTCCATTGACACCTGCTTGCCATTCAGCTGAAGATCAACAGTTATCGGTGCGGTGCTGCCATGGAATGTATACATCTCACACTCGACTCCTCACCATGCAGTGACGACTCGTCAGCTCCAGCAACATGCTCGCCATTATCCACATGATGGGTGGTGCCAGTACTATCACCACTGATGGATTGGGAACACCTCTTTTGAAGATGCCCGATCTTGCCACATCCATTACATGTGTACCACTTGAAGCGGCAGTGGTGAGCCATATGATTTGCACCACAACCCCAACACAAGTTCTTGGGGCCTCTTGCTACCAATGAAGCAGGTTTCAAACACACAACTGGCTTAGGTCTGGTTTTATAGGACAATTGAGCAATCATATTTACAGTATCTGCACTTGAAGAGTTATGGCTCTTCAACCAGATCTCCTTCAGGTTTTCAGCAGTTGTCATACACACCTGTGCAATCTTCACTGCTTCTCCTAGATCAAGGTCGTCTTCTTGAGCAAGGAGTTTTCGTAAGCTGACATCATGATTTTCCCGAATTACAAAAATGTCTCGGAGCATCTCATCAAGCACAGCACCAAACTGACACGGTTCTGCTAAACAGCGCAGATCATCGACAAAACGGGGAATGTCCTCATTTTCCCGGCGAGTGTGTGTATAAAACTTATACCTTGACATGATTAGACCAGCTTTCGAGTTGAAGTGTAGCTTGACGCGCTTACAGAGTTCTTCATAGGACTTGTCGGTCAGTCACCGTGGTGACAGCAGGTTTTCGGTGACAGGGGTGGGGTGAGGTGGAAGCTTTGAGGGTGAGTGGTGAGGTGGAAGCTTTGAAGAGATGGGTTAGGGGGAAGCTTTAGGGGTGTGGTGAAGGGGTGGGGTGAGGCATGAGGGGGAAGGCTTTGAAGAGGTGGGTGAGGGGTCAGCATTGAGGGGATTCAGTGAGGTGGGATGCAGAAAGAGGGAACAAGAAGTGGAGGGATGCTGAAGAGAGGGCACATAGTAAGGGTGTGGTTGCAAGGACGTGGGATTGTACATTTTGGGGAGGGTACCGACACAGAGGAGTTTGACACCATCAAAGGACATGAAGGGGAATTGATGGTCATGTGCAGAAACCTCTGCACACTGGACTTCTTAAGATTCAAAATCTCCACATATGGAGAGAGCCATCATGGGAGAGGTGGAAATAATTATTGTTGAAGGCACGGAGGAAAGTGGTCCAGGGGGTAGAGGAGGAGGGTTGATGGACCAATACAAGCGTTTTGGTGAGAAACAAGTTTGTAAAATAATTCTTGTGAAGAAGAAGAAGATAATAAAGAATATGAAGAGGGATATCTCGTGATGAGGAAGTAGAATAACTTGTGGCGTACTCATGATACAGAAATATGGGAAGTGAAGCATTTCAAAATGCATTTAAAAGATTTTAAAGGAAGAAGGAACAAGCATTTCATTCAAGAATATTCACTTTGAAGATATTGAGAAAAGGAAGAGATAAATAATGAAGTACAGGAAATACAGGCGAAAGGTGGCATGATCAGATTGAGTTCTGTTTTGGAGAGAAGAAAATTTTAATTTTTTTTTTAAGTGAGGAGGGGGAATAGGATAAAGTTGAGGAAGCTGAAAGGACAATACATGGGAGAAAATAAGTGCAATGAGGAATGCCATGTCAAAACAGAGACCGAACAGACACTTTGGCAATCTGAGGTCTTGGCCTGAGCTACACGAACACAAATTCGACAATGCAGTACAGAAAGGTATGGATCAACATGGAAGATTGGAAAAAAACACAAACAGCAACACCAAAACAAAAATGTAACAGAAATACACGACGGATCCGATCAGGAAAACTTAGCTATGATGAAGTGGAAGGAGCAACTTCCAATCCATATTTGGAAAAATCCGCCATCTGCTTTATAAAAATCCTCTTGAAGAAGTCCTTTCATTCAAGCTTCTGGGTCTCACTATCTGCCATGAACTTTCATGGGAAAGCAACATTTCCAAGCTGGCCTCCAAAGCCAGTCACCAACTGGGCATTCTCCGTGATACAAAGTTCTTCCTTGGCACACCTGAGATCCTGACCATATACAAAGCTTTTGTCCGCAGCTTGATGGAGTACTGCTCTCCCCTCTGAGCTGGTACTCCTGCCTCTCACCTTTCTCAGCTTCACACTGTGGAAACCAAGGCATTTAGGATTATTGGTATCTCCCACGATGAGACTGAGTCTTGGGATGTCTCACTCTCTCACCGCAGGCAGATCGGTGATCTTTCTTTCTTCTACTGTCTCCTCTCTCCACTCCAGCCTCGCACCCCCCTGCTCTGTCTGAGATATGTCCCCCCCCCCCCCATATTTCCTCAGGGTGCTCAAAGTCTGCCAGCATCCCCTTTCTGGTAAAACTACCAAAATCTAGAATCACTACTCACCTTCACTCTTTCATTCCTCTTTTTTTTCCTACCTTTGGAACAAACTCCTACACTCTCTTCAATCCCACTCTTCCCTCCAGGTCTTCAAATCAGCTTTTCACGACCACCTATCTTCCCCCATCAAACATTTCGATCTCTTCTACCCCCGTTAATCCACCCCAAACCCACCTCCTTCAAATTCCCTGCTTTCCTTCCTGAAAGTCCCTGTCTGGCAAGGACCTGAAAGTCCCTATAGTGTCAATCTGGTTTACCTTATGTACCCCACCCCATCCCTCTCCCTCCCATACATCTCCTCATGTCTCTGGTTCCCACTGTTTTTTTCCTTCCCTCTCCCACCCCTCTTGTTGTGTGTTTGTGTGTGTTCGCTCTCATACGAGCCTCGACAGTGTATACAAAAAAAAAACTATCTTGGCATTCGGGGCCATTTTAAAAATACGTAACGCTGTTACGTAGTTTCCACAAATCTGACATCCCCACCCACCCCACTGTAATGCTCTGAAACACTTCAACAGATACCCCCTCAAATAATACGTATGCTCAATGAAGACACACCTCCACCCCCCTCCACCCTCCCCCACTCATATTTCATATCTTTATCCCGGGATGCGATTTATCCCATTGTTTTTTTTTCAGTTACTATGAACTTTGAAGAAGTTTGAAAAAGTAAAGGCGGTACAGTATACTGTCAATAAGACCAGGCAGCAGTCAGAATCTTTATAATGACGTCATTGGACTAATCGCTTGGAGTGTTGTAATCGTTGAGAAAATATGTCCAATGGCTTTCATTTGTGAATGACATTAAGTGTGTGGAAAAAGCAATGATTGAATTGTGTCAAAACTTCAACAACAATATTCATTTTGTACTTTTGAAATTTACATTTCATTTTTATTTTATAACATTTTATATTGTACAGATCTTGGTGATAGAAAAACATGTTTTAACTGGAAGGGCACTCGGTAGAGCGCATACCTCCGCCACGTAATGCCTGATCCATGAGAACATATCGAGCCCATTACATTTTTGAAATATCATGCTCTAAAGTACTATATTGTTTTTGGCCCGATTTCTCAATGGTGAAGAATCACTTTAAAAATCAAATAACTCTCTTATCCAGATCCGGATTCAGATCTCCAAATTCAAATCAATTTGTCCTTGCACCACACCCAACAAGTCCACTAAGTTTCATCTGAATCCGTCCACAACTTTTTGAGGTAGCGTGTTATATAACATTTTGGACCTCTCTCTCTCAATGATGAAGCATCACTTAAAAAATTATAGTAGTCAGATCTGGATCTTTACCAAGATCTAATCAGTTCGCCCTTGTCACACACTGTACCTGTCCACAACTTTTTGAGATATCCTGCACACAAACAAACAGGCAAACAAGAAGAAGACGTCGTGCAGAGCACGATACTTACAAAATCCATAAAACAAATTTGACCTCAAAAATAATTTGTGGTTGAATTCAATGACTAAATATGCAACTCATCTTCAAATTTCAAGTGAATCGGATGAAAATTGACAATTTTAGAAATTCGGCCTATGTTGACCTTTTGGCCTATGTAGGTAGAACTCCAAAATAATTGGTAGTTGAATTCAGTGACCTGAAATATAAATCTTCTTCAAATTTCAAGTGAATCGGATGAAAATTGAAGATTTTAAAAATACCACCTTCATTGTTGACCTTGGGACTAGGTTGACCTCAAAAATAATTGGCTGGTTTAATTCAGTGACCTGAAATGTAAATCCTCTTCAAATTTCAAGACGATCGAATGAAAATTGAGGATTTTCGAAATACCACCTTAGTTGTTGACCATGAGCCAAAGTTGACTTTCTGGTCAATGTTGACCTTAAATATAATTGGTTGGTTGAATTCAGTGACCTGAAATATAAATCATCTTCAAATTTCAAGTCAATCGAATGAAAATTGAGGATTTTAGAAATAGAAATTAGATTTTAGAAAGAAATATCAATTGAGGATTTTAGAAGTCGTTTACCTTTGCCCCATGTTGACCTTTTCACCTCAAAAACAATAGGCTTCTTCCTTATGAGAAGCTCTACCATGTGGTGAAGTATTGTGAAGATCGGTTTTAAATTGTGACCTGTAGGCGACAAACAGACAAAGAGACAAACAGGTAAACAAGCCGGTAGGCGGCGATGGGTCGCCGAGCATGGAAACTATAAGATATAGAGCAAAATGGATGTCATACAGCAGATAGGGAATCACCTTAAGATTATGCATATCAAATCTCATCCAGTTCCATGTACTGATAACTACTCGGTATCCATTTGAATGAAAAGTACCGAAAATGCGGTTTGAAATCGGAAATCCCCAAAGTTAGAGGGGGTGCTGTAGGTGAACAAAGGTCTAAATCGAAAATCTGGCTCGATTGTTTGTGCACAATGTATTCCAGATGATTAGTGTGAATTTTCATGACCATCCGACCATAACCCTAGGAGGAGTAGCATTTGGCGAGAAGGCACCTCCAGCTCTCGCATATTATCGATTTTTGCACGACATTGACCTTTGACCCCTGACCGAAGCGAAATCGGTCAATATGTCCTGAGGCAAAGTTGTAGTACTCATTGAGTACCATGAACCTGCAAAGTTTCATTCGTATCGATGCACTCACCTGGTCGTTAGGGGGCCTTCAATTTTCGCGCATACCCTAATTGTAGGGGGCGCTGCGGGTAAAGTATTCCATATATCACAAAAACCGGAATATATTTGATAGAGCATCACCTGTAGATCATTCGTGCCAAATTTCATAACCCGACGTGGGATAATGTCTTTCGGAATTGATTTCGCGTGAACGGTACTGATTTTGAAGGTTTTTCGGTTGTTGCTAGGGAATCAAAGCGTTCCGAGCAACCATCACAATTTCCAAAGCACTAGGTCATAAGATGTACCTACCACCCGAGTTTGGTCAAAATCCGCCCACGTTTACTAGCAATTATGCTAATGACAAACGAACAAACATCCAAACAAACAGACAGAATTACTGACAATAAGGTCACCTATTTCGGCGACCCAACAGACAGAATAACAAAATCGACTGTCCAATGGACTTGGGGAAAAAAAAAATGATTTTGCAAGTAACAAACAGACAAACAAACAGAAAGGGGTGAAAACATAACCTCCTTCATCTTTGGTGGCGGAGGGAATAAAATCATACAATTTAAACGATATGAATATACAAAATATGACGTCTTCTCAGGAAACCGACGTTACTTTTTTTTTTTCAGTCACCAGTTCGTAATGAGATCTCTCAACAAAGCCATGGCTGAAAGAAAAGTTGTCCCAGAATCTCACTCAAGCTTATGGGAAAGCTCACCCAGAAACATCCACAAAGGCCGTTCAGCTCATAGTTACGAAAATATGGGCTGAAATTTAAAAGCACCAACATGCTTTTATCATTAATGTATTGACTACGTGTATCATTAAATAATTGCATCTTTAAACAAGGACAAAAAGACCTAAAATGTCTTGGCCCCCTTGGTTTTAGTAGTTTTGCTGTACAGAGTTAAAGGGCTAGCCAACATTTACAAGATTTATGTGTTTGCGCAACCGATTTGAGTTGTCATGTGACATCCAAGAACATTTGTGACATGTGACATTTTACAAGTTTGAACAAAATCAGACCATGCATGTCCAAGATATGGTTGTGGACATGATTAAGTAACAAAATGCTCGCAATCTTGGATCCGATCTGAAAAATAAATTTTGAGATCATCCAAGTCGGCCATCTTGGATCTGATCTCAAAAATAAATGACATGCATATGTAAAGCATCATTCGTTATCTGTGTGCCAAATTTGAACATCGGTAAATGCATGTCTGACAAATGTTTGAGGACGTGTTCAACATTGGGTTTTTTTTACTACAATGGCCGCCAGTCGGCCATCTTTGATCACATCGTGAAACGAAATGATGTGCTCATGTATACCATCATGTGTTGTCTTTGTGCCAAGTACGAATAAAATCGGTTCATACGTGTTCGAGATATGGTTGTGGATGCACGCACGCACGGGCACGAAAATCGAGACCAAATCCATAAACCCCCATTTTGGACCAAGTCCAACAGGGGCTAATAAAGGGTGCCTGGAACAAAGTTGTCATTGATTGATTTAACGTGATGTAACGGCACTGGAAACACCCCCTCCCCACACTTTGTAGCACTTAGATAAATACCCCCACACCTCCACCCCAATGCGTTACATAATTTTTGAATAGCCCCTTAGGTGTCATCTTGTCATTACAAATAATATGCTGTTGTCTTGGCATTATATAAAGAAACACGAAAATAAGCTAATGGATCAGACAAACTAAATTTGATGAAATTTTCATCACAACTAAAAAACTGAATTGGAACCGGGCTGGAAGCTGCACGAACGGACAACTGGGATATGCTCGAAATAGCCAACTTCCGATTGCAATGCAGAGAATGAACTGGAAGAAGCAGAGGAAAACCAAGTCGTACAATGAGACAAAATTAAAAAATTCACTGGAAAACAATGACCCCAAATTGCAGACAAGAGAAAAGAATGTTGTCGGAGGCCTTCATCCAGTCGTGGGCTGATATATGCTACAACCATCACGATAATCACAATGCCTCCCAAAAATCCCCACAAAAACCTATGCTCAACCTCCTCAGCATTGTCACTACAAATGCTTCAGTATCCCTACCACAACTGCTTCAACTGCTCTCAACACTCCCAACACTTCAATATCCTTAACGTGAACACCATAGCACTTCCCCCACCTCACTGCAACCGCCGCAATGACAGTTAGTTCCTCGGGCGCTCATCGCGGTCCTTTGGAATGCCAGGGAGCGGAGCACATCACTGATGCCTGTGAGTCAGAACACTAACGTGCAACTCGAAGCACAAATAAGTGCTGGGGCTCGTTCTATGACGTCTGGGTAGCCCTGGCACTTTGCAAAATAACACCGCTTGATTGGAGCCCAGAGCACGTTCGTGGCCGGAGAGCACTCCCAAAAACCCACGCCCAATAAAAATCCCAGAGCTCTGTTGCATGGCCAAGCCTGAGAGCTGATGGGGTCATTTTCAGATCTGGAGTCTGGCGAGGCGGGGCTACTTCTCGGTGGGGGGGGGGGCGTCTGCGCACCAATAGGAAACGCTCAATTACACCTACAGGACATTTTGATCCATTTTATGGCTCCTCCTTCAACCAGGCGCTATAAAATAGTGACAGAGGTTGCCGAGACAGACACTCTCCGATCCGAGCACCAGTCACCAAGCCCGAGCCGACACCACCAGTCACCGAGAGAGAGCAACATACTGAGTGAGCCGAGAGCAGCGCGAATCACCAAGCCCAAGCCGATCGAGGAGTCATAGATACCGAGACCGAGCCAAGCGAGCAGTCGCTAAGTCATTGCTGAAGAGTTGTTGGGTCATCGGCACTTGGCTTCAGCGACATTTCACAGCCAATACTCATTACCATTATAATTTTTAGATTTTTCTTACACACCACATTAATCTATCCTCTCACATGTCTGTCTCTCAAATCAACTGTCTCATTTGCTGTCGACGCAAATTACTAAAAGAGCCATTACAGATCCACTGACCTTCACTCTTCCTCCTCTACACCTCATCTGCATCACATTTGCACCTCCCACTCACGCACAACAGACACCCCCAGTTTTCTTTCCTCCTCCCCCCTCCTAAGCAACTGGGAAGCGTGGGTTCATCAGCCACACGAGGTATTGAAAGAGGTCGGAAACCCCTCAAATGCCTCTCCTCTTTCTTGCTCTACAATTTCCTCAGGTGTGTGTCTGATATCTTATGCAACCATTACATGCGCTAAGAATGTGTGAGTTCTCCATATCTGTTTATCTCTACCCTGTGTCTTCTTTGTTGTACATAATTGCATTGCCTTTGCCGCACCCCACAAATCCTTGCTTTCCTTGCTGTACATATTGCTGAATAAAACCCTTTTGATTTTTGTACATATACTTTTCCTTATAAATAAATTGCTTATGTTTAAATGTACCCAGCCAGTTTCGTCTTTTCCTTCATTTGGTCCAGCATGATCCGCAGATTAGTTTAGCCGGGAAGTTCTAACCCATTAATTTGCTCTTGTTATCCAGCGCACACTCACTGTATCACTCGGTAGTAATCTGGGTGTGCACTGAGGGCACGAGATCCTAATTGGTTCGGCCGTCCACAGATAAGGTATTACATGAGGTCATGTAAGCCTGCCAGGAGGTTTTGTTTTTTGCCCGTTGCTTTGCTGATGAAATTTCACCCTATCATTTGCCCGAGAACATCTTCCATCTGCTTGGAAGTCAGGCAACTTCTTCTTATAACGACCACAATTCAATTATTCAAACGTTATTACGGGATTGGCCGGTGGAAGTTTGGTTCACGTCTTATACGAACCGGCTGACCAGGCCTGATGTTCGACTAAGGTTATGGCAGGAATTTGTAATTTGGCTAGGGTGCCGGTAATTGCTTGCTTGCTCCTCACGAATGACACCATGGGATCTTTGACGTCCACTAACTAATGCTGGCAGACGGGACTCCCAGTTTAACGTCCATCTGAGAGACGGTACACACGTTTGTTGAATCACCCTACCTGTGAAACACCAGGATGACAGTTAATCGCTGGGTGGGGGGATTCTAACCCAGGCTAAACAACTTAGAGACGAGTGTGCGTACCTCTAGGCCACCCTGCCAGCTCCATTTCACCATGTATAAGTTAACAACAGGAATGGATCATTAAACCCCTCACTTTGCTGATGGGTAAAAATGCCTAGTCATGAATAAACTTGATATCTTTCCCTTTTCAACAAGTATTTCTACAATTGTTTCCTCATTGTTACTACAAGATTTTTCGTTTTGTTTTCTTTCTCCCAGGTTTCTAAGGCAATTATTTTGATGCTAATTTCATATGTAGTGTGTCTATCAGGTCTTTGTGCCACTTCAAACTTTCATAACTTTGGATATACAACCTGTAAATGATATTTGAAAGCATAAGTCGTAAATTTTTGTTAAGGATAAGGTTATTCCTGGGTTTCTCAACGAGTTGACATTTTCTGACGAGGCAACATTCCAAGTCAGTGGCAAAGTCAATAACCACAATAACTGCTTTTAGCATGCAGAAAAACCTCAGGATGTCTGGCAACATAAAAGCAACTGACCAAAAATCAATGTCTCTGCGTTCTCAGGAAGTCACGTATCAAGGGTCATTTCCTTTTTGATGAAGCAACAGTTAGAAGTAGGTGTTACTTTGCATTGTTGTGGAATATATTTGTCCATGAACGATGATGATTAAAGATTAAATCTTTCAGACAGCACCTTCTTCCAGCAAGAGGGTGCTTCCTGCCACTCCGCTTCTAATATGCAACAACTGTTGAAGAACATCTTCCGCGGCAAGTGGATTGAAGATGTGGATCAATTCCTTGATCACCTTGTTCACCTGACCTTGGATGTCATTTTATGGGCTTCCACATAGGCACTGCAGTCCCCATTGGACTACATTTATGGGGCTGTTTTAAAACTATTGTTCACTCATCAAAACCACATTCTTTGGATGAACTTTGGACTAGGATCAAAATATAATTCTTGAAATCACTCAGCAGAAACGAGAGAAAGTTTTCAAATCGTTGTAAAATCAAACAAGTCCAGAGACGGCAATGGTTCACGAGTGGTATTTGACGATGTAGATTGTTTCAGAAGTCAAGGATGAGACAATGTGATAATTTTTTACCAGGTTATAAAAATGATCAACATGATGTGGTACGAGTGACAGGTTATAAGCTGCAAAATGTCGAAAACCTGGTTTCGCTCAACAACTTTCAAAATTTGACCTTTGCATAACCTTTAAAGGTCACAAAACAATGTTGTGGACATTAAAATAAGGAAACAGGATACGTGCTATAGCTTATTGGAGTTAGTTTGTCGAAGAAGGTCGAAAACCCGGTTTGATTCCCACAACTTTGAAAATTTGACCTTTGTGAACTTTAAAGGTCAAAGGTCAAGGATTATGACCTTTGGTGCAAAACTTCCTCTGGAACATTCCAGGAACAATATAATATAACGTCATATAAGCTGTATGGCATTTCGCACTCCTCGGATTATCCATACTTTGATGAAATGAGCGTAAAAACAAACTTGAAGGGGGCGCCACGGGCAAGGTGTTCGAGATAGAGCAAAATGGTTTCAAGACTTTAGGTGGGGAATGACCTCAAGATTATGCATGAAAAATATTGTCATCCTCGCTCTCAAAGATTGGGCGGTCGTATGATTTTTATGTCAAAATTCGCAATTTTCGAAGTTCGTGACCTTGTGACGAAAATGAAAAATCGAGCTCCGTGGGGCTATGCAGGTGCCATTGGGCTAACCAAATACCGAAACCCCTGCCAGATTCGACAACCCCCCTCGGAGAAGATGTAAATTGAAATCGGCTACCCCCTAAAAACATGTTTTTTGGGCGTGGCTCCGCCCATAATGGGCACACCATGCCAATTCTCAGGAAAACACAACTAGATCATGATATAAACCTCCCACCAAAATTTTATCAGGATCGGATCAAAACTCACGGAGCTTTGCTCGGGACAGACAGACAGACAGACACACACACCAATAACGAATACAGTGGTCACTTACTGACTCGTGAACCAATTGAATACCCAGTGTGTGCCCCAGCTTAGAATAGGTACACCATATCCTTGCGTGTACATTTTCTGTCAATGTAAGTCTGATTTTGAATTTTAAAAAATGCGAATTAAAAAAACAAAAATTGATTATTTTTTTTTTCCTTAAAATTGAGATAGCATAAAATCTTGACCTGATTGAGCGAAATTCGATACATTTCTGAATTCAGCATGCAAAACCATATAAGGACCGTTGAGAAAACCTAGACCTCTGAAAAAAATATTTCAAATGCAGCCCAGTGTAATAGATGCGAGAGAAGATTGTAAGCAGCCACTAACATGTCTTCCGTTATAAAACGAACGTGTCTTCCGTCGATCTTGGATGTGTGTTGCAATTGCCTACAGTATTCAGTACGGTAACATGCTGTACAGGTTTGTCGCCGAGGAGCAATAGGCTATACCATATAGCCACAGTGTGTAGTAGGCTATACCATCTAGGTTTGTGTAAGTACACTCTATGATGTTTGCACAATGACGACATCGCTTAACGAAGCATTTCGAAGAACGTATCCCCCTCATTAAGTGGCGCATGACTGTACACACATATATATATATATATATATATATATATATATATATATATATATATATATATATATATATATATATATATATTACACATACATATATACATATACATATACATACATATTGTTGTGGGCCGGGTATCGGCAACGAGCGTGAGCGCGAGATGGAGCTGCTGAGCCGGCTCCACCAAACACCCAGAATTCAGATCGTTACCCTCGGATAACTCTGAAGGTACGGGTCCCTTACAGGACCATTAAATCATCAATAAATCAACCGCGTGGGCACAGGGTTATTTGCCAAACTTCAAAATACCTCGAGGCCCACAAGGTGAACTACCGAGTATTCACATCCATGACGGAGCTCGAACGGGACGAGTCGTTTCCATGCTCGACCCATGCGGATGGTTACCGAGGTCCCGTCGGTCCAAATGCACACAACTACGGCAACAGTGGCCTTTTTTAATACCCCAACATGCACCGTGTTAAACCAATGAAGAAAACACAGAAACGAGCTGATACATTCAACAAATGGATATTTATTTTCAATCGGTGGGGAGGGAACACATAAAGGCCAGAGTTATCAGACTACAAGAAATGCAGTATGTACAAGGCAAAAAGCACTTAACAGTTCCTACGTAAAGACGGGCCCACAGACAGACGCACACCCAAAATAAATGGACCCAAAATGGTCTTTCTTATCCCTTCGGCTCGGAGGGAAGTCGAGCTGAGAGACGAGAACGTGACAGGCCACCTGGCCGCGAGCGCGCGGGTGGGCGTCCACCCCCCTCCCGGAGCTCTGGTCGCCAGAAGACGGAAAGGGCCGCCAGACGCAGACCAGCGACGAGATGTGCTCAGACGAGCGCCAGCGATGAGATGTCAAGCGAACCAGAACACGCGCTCAAGAAGACGGGGCGCAGATTGTTTGTTCTCTGTTCCTTAATCGTCTTCTCGGGCGCGGTTCCCAGTGCGTGGCCTGCGCCTATTGGTCGACCATCGGGGAACTCGCTCGCATCTCCCTGATTGGGCGAGAGCGACGTCAGGTGCTTGTGAACTCCGCCCACGTACGTGCCGACACGCACGTAGGCAACGGCGTCAGTGTGAGGAAGCGAGGTGAAGGGGTATGTTGTAGTTATCGTTGATGTAAAAATAAAAGAAAACCCTGACTATCCAAATAACTCCGCAGTGCATGAACATTTAATTACCCATTAAACAAGGGAAAGGGAGCTATCTATCCACATTTACTTATCAAAATAACTGAGCTATGGGGACTTGAATGTCTGTGTGCACAAGGCTTCCAAATTTGTAACAACATATATATATATATATATATATATATATATATATATATATATATATATATATATATATATATATATATATATATATATATATACACATATACATATATATTGTTGCGGATTTCGCGCCCGCCGGCGTGCGACGGCCACGTAACTCGAATCGCGGCACGTCGCCCACCGGACGGACAATCCAGTCGTGACCCTCTCGGACTAACGCCGGGAACCAGTCACGGGTGGACCTTTCGGTCTCACCGCGATCGAGCCAATCAGCCCCCGCGTGGGATAGGGTTGCTCGCCGACCCGACCTACCTAAGTACCCACGCGGAGGGTAGACCGGGCGATCGCACCTCGCCGCAGGTCGACTTCGGACACGGGCCACTTAAGCGACCCGTTCCGTACTATCAGAATAACCGAGCGGTGTTATCGTCGACCTCGACGGTTCGATTAATTATCGGGCGTATTCAGCCCACTACCAACCCTTTACGTGAAGCAAGATGAGGGTTCAATGGGGGAAAAGACGAAGCGAAGCGGGAGAACAGTTCAACAATAAAGCACATTTATTCGCGGCACACGGGAAGCACACAAATACAATTCCACCAAAAGCACACAAAAAAAAGAAAACACAATTCCATTTACACAAAAAGCAAACATAAAAGTGAAAACACAGTGCAGAGCTAATACCGACTACCGAGCACACGGCAACACTTATACAATTCTACTTCACAGACGGCGCCGACAACACATACCCAAAACCAAGGAAAAGAAATACCTCAAGAATGAGGCAGGCCTGAGGCCGAGACCGGGTCGCGCCTACCCGTCTGGTGATGAGACGCGGAGCGGCGATGGCCCCGCAACCCGCGGGCCTCGTGGACGGTGTCTGGTAGGGGGTGGGAACGGGGCCCCCTTGGTCGCACTATCTCAGCGCGGGGGGAAACAGGAGGGGGTTGCTGATGCTCGGGGTATAGAGGATCTTTATTATCCCTGGTGTGCGTCTCCACCTCGGCCAGGTCGCGCTGCCGGCCTCCCTCGGGCGTGCAGCTCCTGGCACCGACGCGAGCACCCCCTCGTCCGACTCTCTTCAGCTTCTCCAGCCACTGCAGGCTTCGGGCTCCAGACTTCCACACTCGTCCCCTCCGTTCCGACTCCTTCTCGTTCTCGTTCTCCTTTTCGTTCTCGTTCTCGTTCTCCCTTTTGCTGACTGACGAACACCGTCCTTTTATCCCCCCGTAACTTCGCCTTTGACCCCCTCCCTTTGACCTTTCACCTCGCTCCCCATTGGCCCGAGAAAAAGTGGGCGTGAAGGCTTTTTGATCCACAAATTTGCATATATCGATCGCCCTGGGGGCGGGGCCAATTCGCCCCTCGCTCACCGATTGGACGGCAAAAAGTGGGCGTGTGTCGTTTTTGATCCGTTTTTGAAGCACAAAATCCGTGATTTTGTACACGCTGTTCGACGTGCGCCCTGCACGAGTCCAACACCGGTACCCACAGCGGGGCAAGAACGGTGGCGATGCTATGGTTGCGAGGTGTGACGGGAAGGTCGTGGCGGTTGTGGTGAAGCGGCGTTGTGGTTGGTGGTTGATGTTGTGGTTGTGATGGTAATCATGGCGGTTGGTCCAAAATAAAGATAGTAAAAGAAAAACGGCTATCCTAAAGAGTCGCAGCACGTATAAATGACATGTATTCCCACTAGACAACGGGTTTGGGCCTAACTACACATGCACTTACCGAGATACCTCACCTAAGGGACCTGAATGGTGGTTTGCGAATCTGGTAACCACAACAATATATATATATATATACATATATATATATATATATATATATATATACATATATATAGTCATGCGCCACTTAACGACGGGGTGACGTTCTGAGAAACATGTCATTAAGCGACGTCGTCGTTGTGCGAACATCATTTTTTTTTCATTTTCGTTTTCAAACATCGTACTTACACAAACCAAGACAACTAAGCTACATGGTGTAGCCTATTGCTCCTCGGATACAAACCTGTACAGCATGTAACTGTACTGAATACTGTCGGCAATTGTAACACACATCCAAGAGACAAAAGACACATTAGATTTACCTTTGTGCAGTTCGTGACGGCCATCAGTGTTGTTAGCAGCAGCTTACAACCTCCTCTCGCATCGATTATAGAAAGGTGAATAAATAGCGTTTGGATTTTATAAATCCGTAATCATTGCATCGATGTTATAATTTACAAATGAATAAACGAGCACCTGTCAATTGTGATATATTTTCAGAACAGTGCGATTGTTTTAACAACATAAAAAGCTTCACTAAAAAAAAATTTGTTTTAATTGACGAACAACAACGTATTATTCATGGAATTCTTCAATTCAAAGGTAATTTACTTGCTTGAAGGTAAACGTGGAAACATTGGTTCAGTTTCAAAGCCGATTTCCTTGAATCCCGATTTAGCACGACCCTGTTTTTTTCGCGGACATTTTATGGACCTCAGCGATCACATTATTACAGGGCCACACTGTCGTTGTTTATTATCATTATGAGGTATTATGTTCTGTTCAGTGTACATAATTGTATGTGCTATTTTTATACGAGGCTACATCACTCGGCGATAGGAATATTTCAGCTACATTTTTTTTTTCCATTTTTTTATTTATTTTTTTTCAGAGCCGGCAGACCCCTCGTATATGCCCGGAAAGTCGTTAAGCGGCGCATGACTATATACATACATACATATATATATATATATATATATATATAAATATATAAATATATAATATGTATACATACATATACATACATATACATATATGCTGTCCCAAAAAAAATATACAACTTTTAAAATGCTTCGTTTGATCCTAAAAAAGCAGTAATTTTGTCACTAATGCTTCATTTCTTGTTGCAGAGACCCTGAAGTTTATTTTGATACCAAGCAAGCACCAGAAAAATGCCAAGACCGACCGTACAACAACGGACGAAAATTGTTGAACTTTGGCACCAGACGAAAAGTGTCATACAGGTGCAACGTCTTTACTCGAGACATTTTGGTATCCACTTGCGCCATGCACCAAATTTTCGGACAATAAAGTGCACCATCGCAAAGTTTACCAATGTGGGAACCATCTGTGACCTTCACAAGGGTCACAGTGGTCGGAAGAGGACAAGTCGTAGTGAAGAAAATGTGGAAATGGTGAGACAGGCGGTCGTTCAGAGTCCAAAAAAAATCGATTTGACGACTTTCTGCCGAGACAAACATTCATAAGAGCACTGTTCAGAGGATCCTTCGCCAAGACATTCATGCCTTTCCATACAAAATTCAAACGGAAACGGTGCTTACTGCTCAACAGAAACACAAACGACAAGACTTTGCAAATTGGTTCTCAGGAAAGTTGGAGGAAGATGCAGACTTCCTCAAAAAACTTCACATGACGGACGAATGCCATGCTCACTTGTCCAGGGAAGTCAACAAGCAAAACTTTCGGTACTGGGGAACTGAAAATCCTGGTAATGCATCAACTGAACTGGTGCCTCGATCTGTTCTCAAAGTCACCATGTGGGTGGCGGTTGGTTGGTATGTGATAATTGGTCCATACTTCTTTGAAGATGACCAGGGACGCACTTGCACGGTAAACCAGAGGAACTATCGTGAAATGATTCAGGAATTCTATCTGCCTGAGCTACGTACTCAGGCCC
>NC_140978.1:38709490-38714490 GCF_056783735.1 Eptatretus burgeri | reverse complement strand
GAGCCGCGGGTATGAATGCGTTCCTCTCAGGGAGAAATTCGGATCAGGAAGGGTTCATGCCCCTTTTTCTCCGTCCAATGGGCAAGCGTCGGGCGGTATGGCCCCACATCCAAGCGCGATGAATGTGGATTCTTCACAGGAGAGAATTCGGATCAAAAGAGGCTCACGCCCCTTTTTGCTACACCAATGGCTGAACAGAGAGTGGCGTGGCCCCGCCTCCAATCGCGTTTTGATCCTAATATTTGCATACAGGCTCCTCCTCCAGTCTATAAAGACGCGAGCACAAGGCGACTCACGCTGTTGCGGTTCGGGTCGAGTGAAGACGGAGGTCGTCATTGCAGTTCGGGTCGAGTGAAGGAGGTTCGGGCTGGTCGAGTGAAGACGGAGGTCGTCATCGAGGTTGCAGTGTGTGAAACCCGGTCCGGAAACGAGCGAGGTGAATGTTGCCGATCCCGCGACGGACAAAAGCCAGGCTGGGAAGACGGATTTGGACCAGACGGGTTCTCCACGCGAGCTTGTGTTAAGCTCCAACGGGCAGACCACATGTGTTCGCGTGGGGAACCCCCCGAAACGCGGGGCTTGTTTTTTTTTTAATGCGCAGAGTGGCGTCATGGCAGCGTGTAGGGTTGGAATCTGGCAGGAGGGTGAATCCCTGCCGGATGGTATCCTCCAAGAGGGACGAGGGCCGCGAACAGCTGCCATGACGTCACGCCAAAGGTGCGCGGCTGTGAATTGCCACGTTGGTGCGCAGGTGCGAGTTGCCGTGCTGGTGCTGCGCAATTTTAAAAATAAATAAATAAATAAAACAAGCCTCGCTTCGGGTGAACAGGATTCCCAGGCAAGGGGTGGAAGATCCGCTTGGCCTGGGCACAGTATGGAACTAGTTAGGGGGAAGGGTTAGCTTAGTTTGACCGGGTTCATGGGGCAGGGGTAAGTCCTCATGGGGCCTGTGGAATGGATTAGGTAGAGGGATCTTAGTGAGATTTAGGAAGGGAGATGGGAAATAGGATTTGGAGACAGAGACAGACTTGTGGATGTGTAGTGGGGACGTAGCTTAGCTACGTAGTGTTAAAAGGAACGTGCTGTAGTGTAAGGGACGACGTGGGAGCACGATGGAGTAGGGGATGTAGTGAGCAGGATGGCAGAGATCAGCGATGGGTGAGTTGTGGGGTGTGAAGTGGAAACATGTGCTTGTTGAGTGAGTGAGGCCAGCGGGTCTGAGTGTATGGAGTGATTGGGGAATGCATGGTGCGATGAGCGATTGGGGGGAGGAGTGATTCCCGCCCAAGGGACCCCGGGGTCAGAGTAATGCGAGTTATGGGACTAGTCAAATTGACAAAATGGAAGTCTTTTGTGGTTAGTAGGAAAGTAGGCTCGAAACTCGTTTGGAGCGGTGCAGGAGCCCTGTTGACGGGCTGCGAGCGTGGCTGCAACAGGTGAGTATCGCTGAGTGGGTACCCCGGGCACCGGGCCAGTCGGCCGTGGTAGGCCAAGGGCCCATGGGGGGCCGGGATAGCGTAGTGGGCATGGGTGCACCCGCATGATGCGGGGGCCCGGGGCGCCATTAGCCGTGTGGACAGTGCATTGGGCACGGGCACCCAGGGAAGGGGCCCGGGGCGCCAGCCTGCCATGTGAGCGTTTCAGGGGAGTCGCCATGGAGGGCACTCCCAGGTGTTTAGGGAGTTGGTAGGCTCGGAGGCAGTGTAGTGCCCGGGGGTGCCATCGTTGGGGAATCGGCAGAAGGTAGTGCCTGCCAAGGGAGCCACGCGTCCCAGCCACGAAACCGTGTGAGGGCACGGGTGGAAAATTAGGGGGCATGGCCCAAAATTGTGAGGACACCAACACAGGCGACGGGAATCTTGGTTGTTAGACCCGATAGTTTAAGTGAGAGGCGCTTGTTGAAAGCTCCGGGGTAGTTTTAGAGTTAATGGTTAGGGTAGATTAGGAAGTGTACCCCTCCGCATCATCCATCCCTTCGCTCTCGTTGTGGGCCGCTGGACCCACTTTGGGTAAGGATCGCTGAACTCCGAGGAGGCCATCTTGAGGCTTGAGTTGGCCCTCGACACAGGACGCTAGCTCTCCCTTATTCCCCTCCGGGAAGGGGACGTAGGGGTGGGAGTAGGCTGGGTGACAGGATAGGTGAGCCGAACAAAGACGATAAAGGGGTTAGGGATGATTTCTAGTGGGGAAGTAAAGATGAAAATAAAAACAACAAAAGAAATAAGTGGGGGCTAAATTGGGTTTTGACAAATTAAGGGGGGTGGGTATGGACAGAGACAGGCAAAGGCGATAGGTTGGGAGGGAGACAGTAGGGTAGGTCTGTGCCCGCCTTCCGAGCGGCCAGCACCACTGCACTCCCTCCACCAACCTGCACTGCACGGCGGGAGGCCGGCCCACTTCATCGGCTGGCTGTTTACTGCAAGGCCTGTGCCGGCCACTTCATTGGCTGGCTGTTTTGCTGCAAGGCCTGTGCCGGTCGGATCGTTTGCCGGCTGCGTTTTTGCTACAGCGGCCTTGTCATGCCATGCCTTGCCTGCCTGCCTTTGCCAAGCCATGCCTACTGCGCTAATCATCTTTTGCATTTTCTCCCACTTGTTCATTGCCATGTGCGCCAGGATCATCGCGCAGTTTGCGAGGACTGCCCTGTTGGCAGCTACAACACGGGCCTGCAGTGGCGGCCCGTGCAACGTGTTTGCATCCATCCATTCATCCATCCATCCATCCATCCATCCATCCGTTGTGTTCATTGCGTGTGCCACTTGAGCTGGCACGGAGACTGCGTTTGTGCAGCCCATGCACCGTTGTGGTTCACTGCGTTCATTTCAAAAGGGGAGGCCTTGGACTGCGTGTGTGCAGCCGGCCACATTCCCTGTCACGTGCATTGACTGAGCCAGAGACTGCATGCGAGCAGCCTGGCTCCCTGCTAACTGCTTTTCGCTTTGCAGAGTCCATTGATCCT
This sequence comes from Eptatretus burgeri, assembly GCF_056783735.1. Lineage (NCBI taxonomy): Eukaryota > Metazoa > Chordata > Myxini > Myxiniformes > Myxinidae > Eptatretus > Eptatretus burgeri. Next base: position 38,711,531 of record NC_140978.1, on the reverse strand, counting down.
GGGTCATGGAATAGTGTAAATTATAAGGTTAAGGTGTTAAGATGTACTGTAAATATGAGTGCGCCCCCGGCATGTATGTCTTAGCGCCAGCAATTTATTTAAGTCGTCCGTATGAGTGGGTTTGTTTAGTTAGTTACTCAGCCCTCAGGTTATTTATTTTGGGGACATGAATACCATGAATGTCGCACTCAGGGATCCGAAGGTAAAACGTACTAGGGGAGAACTTCACATGATGGCACATGAAAATTTGACGACTCGGGACGAGTCTGTAAAAAAGGGAGGGGGTAGCGTTACGGCTGTGGAAATTCGCATTACACCATAAAGGGTCCTCAGGTGAGATATATCGGTAAGTTCATGTGTAGTTAGCCCAAACCCGTTGTATAGAGGGAATATGTGCGATTCATCCGGGCTGCGACGCTTTGAGTTAGCCATTTTTCTTTCTCCATTGTTATTTTGGACCATTAAGCCACCAACAACTCAAACACCACCACCTTTGACTCTTTACCTCCACAACACCATCTCACAAACATCGCTTCACCGCCATTCCCAAACGACGCCCGCCAACCACCAAAGCAAACCCCCCACCACCTTCGCCTTTCTCCTTCCACAACCATCGACCCCACACCACCAGTCAACACCAAACGTCGTGCTGTCCAGGGCCCGTTCGGTAATTGATGCCGAACGCGTTGAGCCGCGGGTATGAATGCGTTCCTCTCAGGGAGAAATTCGGATCAGGAAGGGTTCACGCCCCTTTTTCTCCATCCAATGGGCGAGCGTCGGGCGGTATGGCCCCGCCTCCAAGCGCGATGATTATGGATTCTTTACAGGAAAGAATTCGGATCAAAAGAGGCTCACGCCCCTTTTTGCTACACCAATGGCTGAACAGAGAGTGGCGTGGCCCCGCCTCCAAACGCGTTTTGATCCTAATATTTGCATACAGGCTCCTCCTCCGGTCTATAAAGACGCAAGCACAAGGCGACTCACGCTGTTGCGGTTCGGGTGGAGTGAAGACGGAGGTCATTGTTGCAGTTCGGGTCGAGTGAAGGAGGTTCTGGCTGGTCGAGTGAAGACGGAGGTCGTCATTGAGGTTGCAGTGTGGGGGTCGCTCGTCTCGTCGTTGGTGCCGTCTCGTCGCGGGATCCGAGCCAGCCAGCCATTCCCCTCGCTCGACCCTGAGCATCGACAATTCTCCCCCCCCCATCTGCGCTGAGATAGTGCCGGTGGCCCCGTTCCTTCCCCACCCGAACCGGGAGCACTCGGGAGAGTGCAAAACCTCCGCCGCCAATACTGCTGGGTCACTCAAGTGAACCTTATATCTTATTCATTAAATACGTCAATAGTGCTGAGAGTTATAGTTCTTTCTCCAACATGTTTTTTTTTGGGGGGGGGGCGTTGGAAATCACTTAAAACGTAAAAATGCAAAAAAAAATAAAAATTAAAAAAATAAAAATTAAAAAATAAAAATCGAAATTTTGTTGAAAAAAAAGTTGCAAATAATTTTTTTTCTCCAACAATTTTTTTTTGGGGGGGGTTGGGAATCACTTAAAACATGTAGAAATGCAAAAAATAAAAATTTCTTTTTTTTGGGGGGGGTAACAATTTTTTCGTGGGGGTGTTGGAAATCACTTAAAACATGTAAAAATGCAAAAAAAAAATCCCTCTAACAATTTTTTTTGGGGGGGGGTTGGAAATCACTTAAAACATGTAGAAATGCAAAAAAAATTCCTTTTTTGGGGGGGGTGGTAAAAAAAAATTGGGGGGGGTTGGAAATCACTTAAAATATGTAGAAATGCCAAAAAAATTTTCTCCAACAATTTTTTTTGGGGGGTAACAATTTTTTGGGGGGGTTGGAAATCACTTAAAACATGTAGAAATGCAAAAAAAAATTTGGGGGGGGTTAAAAAAATTTGGGGGGGTTGGAAATCACTTAAAACATGTAGAAATGCAAAAAAAAATTTCTCTAACAATTTTTTTTTGGGGGGGGGGGGTCCAAAAAAACACGGTCCAAGTCCAAAATTTAATGGCATGATCCTTGGACCAT
>NC_140978.1:38641500-38708990 GCF_056783735.1 Eptatretus burgeri | reverse complement strand
GGCGTGTTGGACGAGGGTCGTGACAGAGGAATCGACGGTGACCAAGAGGGAAAAATTAAATGGGGAGACCAAAACGTGTGAGACGAGACACGAGGTGACGACAAAGGAAATAATAATAGTTGAGACACGGGAGATAGAGGGTGAATTGGACGGGGTAAGTGACGCACACACACACACGGAGGTAGTGGAGGACAACGGGGGTGAGCTCGCGGAGCGTGTAGAGACCCAGTGCGAGCACCTGGATGGCCTCCTCCAGGAACGAGGGGAGGGAGTATGCCCCCTTGAGGCGAGTCACGACCAGGTGAGTTCGGTCGTGCTTTGCGAGGTTGAGGGGACGAGTGCTGTGGACAGGTGCTTGGAGAGCTTGGGGGGTATAGAGGCCCCGGAGACCCTTGTGGGGACACAAATCCCCAGTGTGGTTGTCCCTGTGTGTGTGGTGCCAGGTGTGAGTGCGTCCCCGTGTATGGAAGCGACCCCGTGTGTGAGTGGTGTGGTGGCGATGGTGCCGGAGTACGTGCTTCCCAGCACGCCGTGTGTGGATGAGGCACCGTGTGTGAGTGTCGCCGTGTGTGTGAGTGAGGCACCGCGGTTGAGTGCCCCCGCGTGTGTGAGTGAGGCACGGAGTGTGGATGAGGCACCGCGGGTGAGTGCCCCCGCGTGTGTAAGTAGTATGGTTTGTGTGAGTAGTGAGGCACGCGTGAGTGAACGGCCGTGTGCAAGGTCGCTGTGTGCAAGGGAGACCGTGTGTGTGAGAGAGCGGTATGAGAGGGAGATGTCGGTTGGCATGCGGGAGCACGCAGCCGCATCTCCCGGTGTGAATGTGATGGAGTGGACTGTGTGCGTCGTAACACGCAGGTATGCGTGTGTGGAATGGACACGGAGACGGCGACAGAGGAGAGAAAGCCGAGTAGCGGCTGTAGTTGTTTCGGGGACCGTGCCGGGTTCACCCAGCAGTGAGCACGAGGTCCGTGCTGTGCAACGCACGAGACCGCCACGTGCTCGCTTGCGAGAGTGAAGTCCCGGTCCGGAAACGCACGCGGTGGATTTGCCGATCCCGCGGACGGACAAAGTTTAGGCAGGATTTCGGATTTGGACCGGACGGGTTCTCCACGCGATCGTGTGTGTTAAGCTCCAACGGGCAAAGTACATGTGTTCGCGTGGGGAACCCCTCGAGACGTGGGGCTTGTGTTTTTTTTTTTGCGCACGGTGACGTCATGACTGCACGTGTGGTTGGAATCCGGCAGGAGGGGTATCTCTGCCGGATGGTACCGTCCAAGGAGGGACGAGGAACACGTGCAGCTGCATGACGTCACGGGCAGGTGTAAAGTGCGCGAGCTCTGAGTTGCCGCGCAGGTGCTGCGCATGAAAAAAAAAAAAAGGCAAGCCTCACTTTCCGGTGCACAGGATTCCTGGGCAAGGGGTGGAAGACCCCCTTGACCTGGGCACAGGATGGAAACTAGTTAGGGGGAAGGGTTAGCTTAGTTAGACCGACTTCATGGGGCAGGGGTAAGTCCTCATGGAGTCTGTGGAATGGATTAGTTAGAGGGATTGTAGCCAGATTTAGGTTGGGAAATAAAATGATTTATTTTGGAGACAGTGACAGCCTTTGAATGTGTAGAGGGGACGTAGCTTAGCTACGTAGTGTTAAAAGGAACGTGCTATAGTTTAAGGGACGACGTGGGAGCACGAGTTAGTTAGGGGATGTAGTTAGAAGGATGGCAGAGTTCAGTGGTATGTGTGTTGAAGAGTTGGTGAGTTGTGAGGTGAGTACATGGTGAGTGAGTGAGGCCAGCGGGTCTGTGTGTATGGAGCGAATGGGGAATGCATGGTGCGATGAGTGATTGGGGGGAGGAGTGACTCCCGCCCAAGGGACCCCGGGGTCAGAGTAAAGTGAGTTAGCTGGGTTAGTCAAATTGAAAAATGGAGGTCGTTTTGTTGTTGGTGGGAAAGTAGGCTCGAGACCCATTTGGAGGGGTGCAGGAGCCCTGTTGACGGGCTTGGGAGCGTGGCTGCGAAAGGTGAGTATCGCTGAGTGGGTACCCCGGGCACCAGGCTAGTCGGCCGCGGTAGGCCAAGGGCCCATGGGGGGCCGGGATAGCGTAGTGGGCACGGGTGCGCCTGCTTGGTGCGGGGGCCCGGGGCGCCATTAGCCGTGTGGGCAGTGTTGTGGGCACGGGTGACCCTCGGAAAGGGGCCCGGGAGGCCGGCCTGCCACGTGTGCGTTTCAGGGGAGGTGCCATGGGCGGCACTCCCCGGTGTTAGGGAGCTGGTAGGCTCGGAGGCAGTGTAGTGCCCGGGGGTGCCATAGTGGGAGATTCGGCAGAGGGTCGTGCCTGCCAAAGGGAACCACGTGTCCCAGCCAGGAGACCGTGTGAGGGCACGGAGAGAAAATTGGGGGGCGAGGCCCGAAATTGTAAGGACACCAACACAGGCGACGGGAATCTGGGTTGTTAGAACCAATAGTTTAAGCGAGAGGCGCTTGTTGAAAGCCCCGGGGTAGTTTAACAGTTAAATGGTTAGGGTAGATTAGGAGATGTACCCCTCTGCACCATCCATCCCCTCGCTGTCGTTGTGGGCCGCTGGACCCACTTTGGGTTAGATCGCCGAACTCTGGGGAGGCCATTCTGAGGCTTCGTTGGGCCTCGACACAGGACGTTAGCTCTCCCTTGTTCCCCTCCGGGAAGGGAACGTAGGGGTTGGGAGTAGGCTAGGTGACAGGATAGGTTAGCCGAACAAGGACGGTAAAGGGGGTTAGGGGACGATTTATAGTGGGGAAGTAAAAATAAAAACAACAAAAAAATAAGTTGGGGCTAAATTGGGGTTTGACAAATTAAGGGAGTGGGTATGTACAGTGACAGGCAAAGGCGATAGGTTGGGAGGGAGACAGGTAGGTAGGTCCGAGCCCGCCTTCCAAGTGGCCAGCACCACCGCACTCCCTCCACCAACCTCCACTGAACGGCAAGAGCTGGCCAACTTCATCGGCTGGCCGTGTTTTGCTTCAAGGCGGAGGCCGGCCAACTTCGTCTGCAGCTGCTGTGCTGCAAGGCCTGTGCCGGCTGGATCGTCTGCAGCTGATGTGCTGCAAGGCCTGTGCCGGCCAGTTCATCTGCTGGCTGTTTTTCTTCAAGGCCTGTGCCGGCCAGTTCATCTGCCGGCTGTGTTTGCCTGCAACGGCCTGGTTCTGTGGGCTGAGTTTGCCTGCAGCGGCCTTCTTCTGCGGGCTGTGTTTGCCTGCTTGCCTTTGCCATGCCATGCCCACTGCCCACGTTCACCAGCCCCGTTCAATTTTTGCTTTGCCCCCCCCATATACATATATATATATATTACATATACATATATATATATATACATATATATATATACATATACATATATATATATACATATATATATATACATATACATATACATATATATATATATATATATATATATATATATATATATATATATATATATATATGTATATATATATATATATATATATATATATATATATATATATATATATATATATATATATATATATATATATATATATATATATATATATATATATATATATATATATATATATATATATATATATATATATATATATATATATATATATATATATATATACATATATATATATATACATATATATATATATATATATATATATATATATATATATATATATATATATATATATACATATATACATATATATATATATATATATATATATATATATATATACATATATACATATATATATATATATATATACATATATATACATATATATATACATACATACATATATATATATATACATACATATATATATATATATATATATATATATATATATATATATGTATGTATATATATATATATATATGTATGTATATATATATGTATATATATACATTATGTGTTTTTCACCTGTACGGAAGTTTTTCACAACACAGCCAGCACGACGCCCACGCTGCACGAAACGCGTATGGAAGCCGATAAAGCCGACTCCACGCCACGTTGGGCGGGATGCGGGTGTGCGAGGTAAAAGTGGAGCGTTCCTTTTCAACCAAATATTTGACCCATATTGGTGCTCGCCTCGCGCACCCGCTCGCAGAGTCGTGCGAGCGCTAACGATATGCGTAATGGCCGAACCCCGCGCACTGTATAGAATGTGCTCGAAGGCAGACACGTACACCGCATGCAAAACATGCATGGATTTATCCATAATGATGTACCTTCAGCCCTTGCTGGCAGCAGCGGATTCCCCACGGATGGTGAACGTCTTCTCGTCTCTACGGCCAGCGAAGTTGCGATCGAGCCGGGGAATACACAGTGCGGGCCGCGTTGGCGCACGTTGATCGGCACTGGTCAGATGCCCGACTGGGCATGCGGGACCCTCGACCGGTTGCCAGGGTACGTCCTGGGGGGTTTTGCGGGACAATTCGTGTGCCAATTTCGGTGTGGGCGATTCATGTCATGTTGTGGGGTCGGAGCGAAATATGTTCGCTGTCTGGGATGACCTTGCCGGAAATGAAGTGAGGCGGTTTCCGGCCAAAGTTAGCGGGCCACATGAGGGGTCGGGGCCAATCGGAGCACCCGATTCAGGTGATGACGTTCGCTTCGGGGTGGCCCCTCCCCCCACGCTGCAAGTTCTATAAAGGTCGGAGCGGTCCCTTCGCCTTTCTCTTTTCTCTTTCGCTCACTTGCTGGCCTCGACCTCGTCTCTCGGCACGACCCACCTCCTGCTGTCTGGACTCCGCCTCCTCGTCTCTGCCCACACGATGTCAACCTCACCCGCCTATCTGGTCCCGCCTACCACTCTGTCCACGCACCCTGAACTCCGCCCCTTCTCCACTCAAGCCCCTCCTTCACGAACACGGTCTCCACATGCTCTGCTGAAGCCAGAGATGATGCGCCAGCTGTCGGGTGCCGCACTACAGACCATCCCCCCCCCCCCCTGAAACGTGTTGGTGGCGTATCGTGCTATCAAGCACAAAGGTACCAAGAACGTAGCCTCAACTCCTTTCCCTTCTTGTTGCAATAGTCCTTCATCGGGTTTTCTGTGTCTGTGTGTGCGTTTGTGTGTGTGCCCTGGTGCCTGTTGCTCAAGTAAGACTGCTGCAGATCGTCAACATTATTATTGTTATTTTCATGTTAAGTCTGCTCTGTGTCTGCTTTTGTAAGTTGCCTGTTTATTTGCTGCACCACACCTCTCTCCCCTATCTCTGCACAATACACCCCAATAAATCTTGATCATGCCACATACCATTCCTCACCTATTGTTAATAAATTATTATTAGGAATGTTCCCCGCTCGTTTTTGTCTTTTCTTCCATTGATCCAGCATGGTCCGAATCCTCGTCTTTCCGGGACTTTATTCCCAACGATCCGTTCCTTTTAGCTGGTACGTCCTTGGCAGTGTTGCTCAGCTGCATCAGATCCGGAAAAGTGATCAGATCTGGTAGAGTGATCCGGTTCGGAAAAGACGTACCGAGGGCGTGTTCCCCGGTAAATAAACCACGTGATTAATTAGGTAACCCGATTAACCCATAGACAGGAGGACCCTAGGTCACGCGGTTGAGTTATTGGCGTCCTCGGTCGGTGAAGCAACCCGCCGGGTCACGGAATTTCCATGTGCGATGGCCTACAATTCCGGGGAGTCTGGTGGGAACCAAGATAGCTTCCCCCACCTCATAGTCTTCTCACCCGAACCCCGGCCCGCAACAATATATATATATATATATATATATATATATATATATATATATATATATATATATATATATATATATATATATGTAGTTGAAATGTAATTTCAGGCTTTGCTTGCAGTGCTGGAGAGAAACAGAATCGCCCACTACTGCAGAAAGGAATCGATGCCCTGACATGTATCTGGCTTACTGGCCTTCTCCATTGAGAGATCTTTTTCTCGAAAAAAGAAGCTAAGAAAAGAAAAAAGAAAAACTAAAAAAGAAAAAAGAAAAAAACAAATATTACAACTAACTTAAGGACATGTAGTTCAACCCCAAAGACAAATCACCTGAAAAAACAAAGCTTGTCAAACTCTTTCTTTCACATGCATCTTTGCATGATGGCCAAAGTTCATAATCATGTAAAATCACACGTACACATCCCAGCTTGCGGGCTAAAATGCATGTTTATTCCATAACCCTTTTTTATTTGGAAATCATTGACTGTCAGCAACATCCTCGGATGGAATATATATATATATATATATATATATATATATATATATATATATATATATATATATATATATATATATATATATATATATATATATATATATATATATATATATATATATATATATATATATACAATATATTGTTACGGTTCTAGGAACCATATACATGCAAACATACAGTTGTCCCCAAGTCAGTTATTCCATTAAGTGTATGTATCGATAGATTCCTACCTTGTGTATAGTGGGAAGACATTGGGGTGCGTTGCGATGGCTTTAAGTTAGGTTTATAAATCATTTCTCCCCTTTAATTTTGAACCGCAGTACCTTCTTCTTGCTCTCGAAGGCAAAATTTTTGTGCAGTATCTTTTTGGCAAATCCAGACACGCGTGGAGTGGGCGGGCTTCCCAGCATGGCCTAAACCCTGCCCAGAAAGGGCGTACCCATGGAAGCCCCATCCAATCAAGGCAGACAGTGACGTCGGCTTCACCAAGGCCCTCCCCGCTGAGGGAGATCTATAAATTACGAAGCAACCCTGAGAGCGAGGAGCGTTGGAGTGAGACAGTTCGTCACCTGGTAGCAAAAGAAAGGAGGAAGGTTGTAGAGTGGTTGCGCTCTTTGGGGGCCGTTCGTTTTGAGTGTGAGAGAGCTGGGAATACCTCGACCCGACCTTGACCGGGTCTCTCGTTGGGTCCTGTCTGCAGCCCTGATCCCCACCTCGGACTCCGCTCTACTCGACCCGGGTTTCTTCGCAGACACGGGCTCCACGCGTGCGGCCGCGGACGGAGCCGCACGATCATTGACAGGTGCCGCACCACGGAGCATCCCTTCCCTCCAACGTTCAGGTACCCGAAAGAACTGCGACCTCAGCTCACCTCCCTCTCTGGCTGCAGGGGTCCTTTGCTATACATCTGGGTTTATTATTGTCTGAGTGTGTGGCGCCGTCTTTAAGTAGAATTGCATAAGTGTTTTTATTTGATCATTGTAAACCTTGCCTGTTTTATTCCCACGTAAGTCTGCTCTGTGTCCTTCTTTTGTAAGTTGATTGTAGATAAATTATTGTAGAAATGTTCCCAGTTCGTTTTTGTCTTTTCCTTCATTGGTCCAGCATGGTTCGGATCTGAGTTTAAGCCGGGTCTTCATCCCCAATAATCTGTTCATTCTCGCCGGTACGTTCTTGGCAGGTCCGCTCGGCTGCATCCGAACCGGAAAGGTATTTGGTAGTTGGTAGAGCGATCCGGTTTGGGCAAGGCGTACTGAGGGCGTGGTTCCCCGGTAGTCGAAACCACGTGGTTAATTCGGTAAATTGATTCTAGACAAAAAGACCCTACGCCACGCGGTGGAGGTATTGGCATCCAGGGTCGGTTAAGCGACACGCCTCATCACGGAATTATCCGGAGCGACGGCCTACAATTCCGGGAGTCTGGTGGGAGACGACGTAACCTCCCCCACCTCGTGGTCATTCTCGCCACCTCCACCCGGCCCGCAACAATATACATATATACATACATATATATATATATATATATATATATATATATATATATATATATATATATATTCGGATCTTCACCAAAATTAAATCAATTTGGCCTTGTCACACACCCAACATGTCCACCAAGTTTCGTCCAAATCCATCCATAACTTTTTGAGATATTGTGCTATATATTGTATTTGGCCCTTTTTCTCAATAGTGAGGAATCACTTAAAATTCAATCACAGATCCGGATCCGCATCTTCCCCAAAATTAAGCTTTGCTCTCCTTGGCAGGCCACCTACATACATTAGAAAAATTCAGAACGATTGCTCGAAAACTGTGGCCAAAAATCATGCGACAAACAAACGGACAAACGCTTCAGACCAACATACAGGACTTGGCGAAAAAAAATTTCACCAAGTAATGAACCAGCAAAGCCAACATTTTTACGGGCTCGACAGGTACACCAAGGGAGTACATGCTATCGATGTGGATCTGCAATGTGGTGTACCTGCACTTAGCCAATTACCCCAAATATCCTGCACAATACGTAAATTGCAGGCAGCGTGGAAAAACTGGACATTTTGCGAAAGTATGTCGCAGCAAAGAGTAGAAGTACCAAGTGTGTGAAGTTACTACTTCAGATGTGACTGTTTTAAGCATAAACACACAAGCCTCTGAACAAATTAGAGGGAACCTATTTTGTGATGTTCATCTTTGCACACCTGATGGACAGGCATGCTCAACTAAATTACTGGTGGACACAGGTTCAGTCGTTTCAATGCCTCCAGAGTCTATTACCTGGACAATTTCAAGAGTGCACTTCTTGCAGAACCAAAATTACACTTGGTGACTTACCTGCAAAAATTGATTGCTGTGTTTGGTTTTCTTCATGTACAAGTGACACACAATCGTGTTTCTGTGCCTGCTGACTTCATTGTGTCTTCTGGGCATCCAGTGTTACCTCGATAACATAATCGTTTAAGCTTTATTCCCTGAGAAACATGAGGAACGCCGTCAAGCTGTTTTTGGGGATTTTTTTTGTATACTGCCCTCTCTTGCCTCTACACCTCCAAGGTTTCTGCAGGATGCACGTGGTCTGCCATTAACCCTCTTCTTATTAAACTCCAAAAATCCAGGCTCACTCCTCACCTCCACTCATTTGTTCCCCTCTTCTCTTGCTGGTGGAACCAACTTCCCCATACTGTTCAGTCCCATTTTCCCTCCAGGGCTTCAAGACAGCTGTTCACCAGCACCTCAGGTCATCCCCAATCCATACCCATGATCTCTTCTACCCCCAAATGACTCCATTCCCAAGCACTCCTTTTTTTAAGGTTATTGCGATCCCCCCCCCCCCCCACCTTCACCTCCTTTCATTTGTTAGTTGTTGGTTGATTTGTTCCTTTTCTGTTTCATCCCCATTTCCCCCTTCCTCTTCTTGCTGTATGCAGCTTGGTTACCCCAATGTGTCCTCCTGACCCCGCCCTTGATCTCACTATCCATTTCACCTCTACTGTATCGTTGGTGTTTTCCCCCTTTCCATTTTGTTCCATTGCAATCTGCTCAAGCTCTTCCACGAGCCACAACCATATATACAAAAAAAACCAGAAAAATCTGGAAGCCAGAAATCGAGAGTTGTTGGGTTTAAACATGTGATGGATATTAAGGATGGAATGAGCCATCGATTTGAGAGATCTTAGCTTCCTACATGGTGTGTGTGAACCTGACAGCTCGTTCACACATGGCTTGATGAGGGTTGTGGGATGAGAAATAAACAAACACCAACAGCACATTCACTTCGTGATGAGACCCTTACACAGATATCACAATCTCAGAAAATGTATGCAATTACCCATCCATACCTGAGCCACAAATCTGATCTGCTTCACACATGCCATGTGTGAACCTGAGAGCACACATCAGTGCATGAATTTGTTTATTGTGTACAAGTTGCTGCCCATACGTCAACCACATTCTGAGATAGCTTGCAGTGAAACCTGACGCCAGAGAATATCTGAGAACATCAGGCCACTTATTGCCAAGTGGTTAGTCAAGAATTTCGAAATTGTCCAGGTGCCCACAATACCTTACTGACGTTTTCTTAAACGACACCATGATCATTAACGACCAGTAGTTAACATTCTGATTTTATTTTTAAAGGCTATCAATCGGGTCCCCATCCTCAAGTCCATCTGTACAACGGCACACTCTTTGTTGCAACGCCAAGCCTGCAAAACACCAGCTCAACAGCTTACAATGGGGCTGAGAATCAAACCAATATTAGACGGTGCAAAGGTAAGTGTCGTTCCTCTGTTGGATGAACGTGAAGTGATTGAAACCAGCGGAGCTTTTTGCAGCGAGATGTGGGGTGCTCACATCGTTGTTTGAAGGTAGTACTCCTAAATGATATTTAAAGCCAGGGTTTTTTTCAATAACACATTTACCATGATACATACATAGGAGATGGGGATGGGCCAGGAATCTGCCTGGGGGATGGCCAGATGGAGGTCCCTGGAGTACCGGCGGAAAATGGACGCAGCGACGCGCTGCTCCGGTGCATGCTTCCATACCTGACCTGACCTGACATGCATAGCTCCAGTGAAACCACCGAGTCAATCGATGCGACACACTGACCGGTGTCGTGCGTCCGTTACTTGAATGGTGACCGAACAAAATCGCTGAACGTAGTTGTTGATCTTGGACCTATGTTGACCTTTTGACCTCAAAAACAATAGACTTCTTCCTTCGGACAAACTCTACCATGTGGTGAAGTTTTGTGAAGATTGGTTTAAAATTGTGACCTGTAGGTGACAAACAGACAGAATAACAAAATCGACTGTCCAATATATTTGAAAAACCGTCGATTTTGCAAGTAATAAACAGACAGAGAGGGGTGAAAACAAAACCTCCTTCACCTTCGGTGGTAGAGGTAATAAGACTGCATCTGAGGATTTTTTCTGAGTTCTTTCCTATTCCCAGAACATTTTGAACCCCGTTTTATGTTTGTCAAATATCTTCCGGCACACACTTGATATTGATTAACTGTGACCGACTTGATGAAGCTTGTTATGATGGGAAACAAGCATGTGGAAATTATTTTTCATTTGATGATACTCTGCACTCTACACAAATCGGATACAAGTTTAATACGCTGCTTAAATATCTTGTTTTGTTTCCTGCTGTCTGCCAAAAAACCATTATACAATATAGAACAAAATTTCGAAAACCTATCAAGATAACTAACTGTATTGCCTCTTTGAATGGTGAAAATGTATTGATCAGAATTCACTTTTGGGAACATTGTTAGGAATTCACCTTCAAGATTCAGTAATATTGGTTTCAATTAACAGATAGATTTTGTGAGTTGCCCAAACATTAAAGAATTTAGATAGTTCCTCTGGAAATGGAATGTCCTTTCAGAATCTTACCTGCAAGATGAGAGAGTTTATTTTGGTAGAGGGTCTTTTAAAAGATATTACTTCAAACCGAAGAGACACCCCTGTGTGTGAGAACGATTTCAGAGCTGGGAGTTGGAGGCAGGGGCTTATTGACACCCAATTGGGAATGACCACTGCTAGTAAGAAAAATAACATTTAATCGGCTGAGTCACTTATGCTTTGGAAATGTTGTGGAAGTGTGGAAGATGCCAAAAGGGATTCAAAAACTTTTATGCAAGCAAAGAGATAAACAGAAAATAAATATGCTCACACATCTCCAAGAATGACAAATAGTTTGGTGATATTAAGGTCGTGGTTTTAAAAGTTTTAGTGGGTATTAAATGATTTCTGAACTTCTTAATTGATATTATTGTTTTTTATGTTATTTATATTTATAATTTTTATAATTTGCAATCATTTATATTATTGTATTATTTATGAACTGCTTAATTTATTTATATTATTGTTTTGTATATTATTTATAATTTTATATTATTTATAATTTTTATAATATACAATAATTTATATTATTTTATTATTTCTGAACTTCTAAATTTATGTTATTGTTTTTTTTGAATATTATTTATAATGTTTATAATTTTTTATAATTTACAATAATTTTATTATTGTATTATTTCTGAACTTCTTAATTTATATTGGAGGTGATTAATAGTAATTACAATTTCGATGATGCAACAATAATTTGAGACTTTGAGATTCATTGACAATAATTTGAGATTGATTGAAACAAAAAGGATTATTTCAAAAACAAACACAGTCACTGAAGCAAGCTGGAAAATATAAGGAACAAAAGCTTTCGATTAAAATTGACCATCAAACCTCCCTGAACCAGACAAATGTGGATTGAATTTAGAATTTAGATATTCATTTAGTAATAAGCATCCACAACCATCCTTGACCATGTTGAGGAATGTCTGCTTTGACCCTCACTTTTTATTTTTTCTTCTGCCATCACTTTTTCACCTTTATTCGCTTTTAAGTTTGGTTTCTCTGGAACCGCGTTATTGATTGACGCAAAACTTTCAACATAGGAGCCCACCCATGGAGAATTAAAAAAAAAAAAATATATATATATATATATATATATATATATATTTCAGTGATTTTTTGCTGTTGAGAGATGGCGCCAAAGATGATGATATATAGCACAATATTTCAAAAAGTTATGGACGACTGATGACGAAACTTAGTTGATGAGTTGGGTAGGTGACACAAACAAGCCTATTAGTTTTTGGTTGTCTGAATACAGATCTGACCAATCAGTGGGATCCAAAATGTAAACTGTTCAGCCTTGTGAAGGTATGCACTGGTGCCATTCTAATTTTGATTCTATAATCATGATTTTGTGTTTCATAGGCTGAAAAATTGTACTTTCAGTGAATCATGAAAATAGTGCTTTTTGAAGATGCAAATGCTTTGACAGTGCAAAAAAACACGTTTGTTATTGATGATATGACATGGTGTATTAGAGAATATGCACCTAATATAAAGAGAGAAGAGATGTCAACTAGAAGGCGAACTCATAGAAACCTCTATGCAGATCATTCTTGAAAGGAAGTGGTGAAAACATGAAAATTAACTTGAACGGCACTTGGGAGGGCGTAAACCTCTGCCAGGATGAACAGTTTACGTTTTGTATCCCACTGATAGGTCGGATCTGAATCCGGACCTGAACCAAAATCAAATTGGATTGTTTTTGTCACCTAACCAACTCATCCACTTAGTTTTTTCATGACTCTTCCATACCGTGTTGAGATATCATGATAAACTGTACATAGCTTTTGGCCCCATCTCTCAATGGTGAAAAATCACTTTGAAATAATTTTTTTATCGGATTCGGATTTTCACCAAAATCAAATTGATTCTTCCTTTTCACACACCCAACCTGATCACCAAGTTTCGTCTAAATCCATCCATAATATTTTGAGACAGCCTGCTCACAGTCAAACAAACCCATCGAGCTTTGTTTGCTTCTAAATCTTGTGTCCCGAACCTATCGTTTTCTGCACTCACCTTACCCAGTCGCACCCAGCTGTTCCTGGACTCTGTGTCCTTTTCTCCTGACAAGGTGGAGAGCTTGCTATCAAAGCTCGACTCTGATGATGTAACCGGTCCAGACAGCATCAGCATACTTGTCCTAAAAACCTGCTCTGCTGCTTTTCCTCACCCTCTCTCTGTTCTATTCACTCTCTCATTTGCTCAAGGTAATCTGGCTTCTGCTTGAAAATCTGCAAGCATCACCGTTCTGCATAAAAAAGGTGCAAAAACAGATCCCTGCAACGACAGACCAATCAGCCAAGGTTATGGAATCCATCATCGCTTCTGACATTAAATCCTTCCTCTTCTCCAGTGGCCTGATTGCCAATCATCAATTTGGATCCAGACCAGGTCACTCTACCCTAGTCTTGCTGCTCCTGCTTTCACAACAATGGATGGAGATCCTCAATACCAGACATTAAATCAGAGCCATCTCCCAAGACACATCGTGTGCTTTCAATACGGTCTGGCACCCTGCTGTGCTCACCAAACTCTCTTCATATGGTGTCCAAGGACAGACATCTCCACTCACCGCTTGCAGACTTCCTCTCCTGTCACAGTCAACGTGAGGCCCATAATGGAATTCTCTCATCCCCTCTTTCTGTCCAGGCTGGAGTTGCTCAAGGCAGTGTTCTGGCCCCTGTTCTTTTTCTGGTTTTCACCAATGATCTCTCCAACTCTCTGGAAAATCCTCTTTATCTCTTTGCTGGTGACTCCACCCTCTGCTCTACCATCTGTCATCCCTCAGATCAGCAAGCAGCAGCCTCTTCACACTTTGCAGATCTGGATAAAATCACAAGCTGGTCCAACACATGGAACATGTCTTTCAATCCTGAGAAATCTCATACTCTCACTCTGTCACTCCGAAAGGACCATCTGGAAACACCCCATTCCTCCCACCCCACCATCTACTTTCTCAAAATTCCTCTTGAAGAAGTCCTTTCATTCAAACTTTTGGGCCTCACAATCTGCCATGATCTTTCCTGGGAATGCCACATCTCCAGGCTGGCCTCTAAAGCCAGTTGCCGATTGGGCATCCTCCGTCGTACAAAGTCCTTCCTTGGCATGCCTGAGCTCCTTACCACATACATCCACAGCCTAATGGAGTACTGTCCTCCCCCTCCGTGCTGGTGCTTCTGCCTCGCACTTTTCTCGGCTTCACGCAGTGGAAACCAAAGCATTTAGGATCATTGGTATCTCGCGCAATGAGGCTGTGTCTTTGGGTCTCTCATTCTCTCACCGCAGGCAGGTCGGTGGTCTTTCTGCCTTCTACCGTCTCCTCTCCGGCCTAGCCCCTCCACTCCTCTGTCTGCCATCTGTCCCCCCCCCGCCCCCGCTCCCCATATCTCCGCAGGGCGCTCAAGATCCGCCAGCAAACCCCTTCTGGTTAAACTCCCAAAATCAAGAATCACTGCTCACCTTTAGTCTTTCATTCCTTGTTTTTCTGCCTTTGGAACGAACTCACACACACTTCAATCCCACTCTATCCTCCAGGTCTTCAAAACAGCTGTTCACCACCATCTCTTATCTTCCCCCATCCAAAACCTCGATCTTTTCTACCCCCGTTAATCCACCCAAAACCAACCTTCATATTCCATGCTTTCTTTCCTGAAAGTCCCTGTCGTGTCCATCTTGTTTACCCCATGTATCCTGCCCCATCCCTCTCCCTTTCAAAGATCTCCTCATGTGTCTATTCCCCAATGTTTTGTGCTTCCCTCTCCCATCTCTCTTGTCTCCTGCTCCCCTTGTTATGCGTTCTGTGTGTTAGGTCTTACATGAGCCTTGACATTGTATATCTGCACCAATAAAAGGTTCTTCCGTGTCAGTGTGTCTCTTCCATAACTCCAAAACCATGAAACCTAGCAGCCTGAAACTTTGCATGCATACGAAAAAACCTCCAAAGAAGTGCATGAGTGAAAATTGGGTGTTTGGGTTAATTAAAACACTCTTTTTGAAGATAATTAACAGCATTATTTAATTATATCCTTCACCAGGCGATCCTCGTCCACCTCACTCTCTGGGTCTAAAGGCGTAACCAAGGTAACCAACCTCACTGGGATCTGAAGCCGCCATGTTTTTTGGCCTGCTCAACCACGTCTCGACTTGGAACAGGCCGCAACGACTTCTTGACAATTAGGTTTTGTTGTCACTTTCTTCAATCATATTGAATGCCTGTTCATCGTTGCTATGAATCGCGATAAACATCGGTTTTGTTAAGTGCTATAGTTTTCAAATTAGGAGATTGGAGCGATTTCATGCATTATATGATGTGATTTTTCCACGATCCTCTCTCACGGACGAATTAAAGTATATCATCGAAATATTATTTCGGTTTTGAGGATCGGATATCATCCGGACTAAATAAGTGTCAAAATCTGTTGTGAAATATGATAATTTAAAGAAATAACGAGTATAATAATTAAACCGATATACCTATTTACTTTAAGCAAGCAAGGCTATGTTCCCTACTTCTCCACAAGAAAAAGTGAAATTTCCAAACGATTAAACTTATCTTTTTCTCTTGTTTGGAGAATTACATTGAGTGAATAAAATTTTTTTAGGAACGTAACTGTGGTGAATTGAAGGACGTGACGTGTGATCACATGTCGCACGGCTCGAGCACGGAATAGATAAAGCTAAGGTTCCGCTCGGTCGGGGGGATTGTCCCAGGGGCATTGTCGTTTACGGCGGCGGCTCACTTGGTGCTCGTTGAATGGTGAGAATTGAGAGTATATCGGACTCCGTGCTTATACTGATTTATTTTGCGGTGATTAGTTGCACGTGTATACCTTACTGCTTATGTACTCCTTGCTGCACCTGTATTCCCCGGTGTGCCCGTAGAAGCAGCTTCAATCAAATGGAATAAAGCCTACACTCTGAAGGTTCTTCTCTCGGTTTCATTTCAATTTATTCCATTTAGTTTTCTCGGCTCTCTCAACCAACGATGGACAAGATCTACAAACCAGAGAGGTTCGACGCAGACCCAAGCGCGACTGACTCAGAAATGAAATGGTCGCATTGGTTCCATTCCTTCTCACACTATCTGACCATCATCGAAGAGGGAGCCGACAAATTGGCCGCCCTTGTGAATCATGTCTCGCCCAGCGTATACAGGCTCTTCTCGGAGTGTGACACCTACGAAGCAGCGATCGACGTGCTGCAGGCGCTCTACGTGAAGCGCAAGAACGAGGTGTACATACGACATCTTCTCAACACACGCAAGCAAGCAGCCGGGGAGACAATCGATCAGTTCCTGCAAGCTCTGAAACAGCTGGGAAAAGACTGCAGCTTCCGGGCCGTAAACGCCGAGGAACACCGAAATGAAGCCACCCGAGAGGCATTTATCCAAGGACTCAGGTCAGCCCACATACGGCAACGCTTACTAGAGAAAGCGCAACCCACTCTTGAAAAGGTAGTCGACCAGGCTCGAGTGATGGATATGGCTCAGCAGCAATCTGAGTCATTTGGGACACCGATGCTGCTAATGAACGCCGCTACGGTGGAAACTCAAGGAACCCCACAGACACAGACACAGCCTGACACAGGGGATGGAGAAAAACCCGAGGAGTCGGATACCCAGACCTCGTCAAACTCCTCAGCAACTGCTCCGGTTGGTAAATGCTTCTTTTGTGGGTACAAAAGACACCCCCGCCACAAATGCCCCGCCAGAGATGCCACATGCATGAATTGTGACAAGAAAGGGCATTATGCCAGAGTATGAAAATCTACTCTAAGGAGAAATAAACCCACTCTGCGGCTCTCTACTCACAAAAGAAACTAACTGCAGCCTCACCGGGGAATCTATCCAAGGCTATCATCAACGTACGAATTAACGGGCATATGGCTGAGGCTCTGATTGATACCGGTAGCTCTGAGAGTTTTGTCAACAGCTCGCTAGTGAAGGGCAGGAAATGGAAGATCCACCCGACAGACAATACGGTATGCATGGCCGCCACATCACTACAGTCCCGCGTACGAGGGTACTGCAATGTTGAATTGGACGTAAAAGGGTACACGCATCGGGATGTAAGGGTACTGGTGCTTCGTGATTTATGCGCAGACGTAATTCTGGGTCATAATGTCCTCAAGCAGCACACGAGCGTCGAAATACCCTTTGGAGGAAGCAAACCTCATCTAATTTTAAATGCTCTGACCACCGCAGAGGTAACGTCTCCCCAGCTGTTTGCTAACTTGTCGCCAGTCTGTAAACCGATTGCGATCAAATCGCGGCGATATACCACTGCTGATATGAACTTCATCACTTCAGAGACCAAGCGATTACTGGAAGAAGGAATTATAGAACCGAGCGATTCGCCATGGCGCGCACAGGTGTTGGTCACCGCCAATCAGAATCATAAGAAACGAATGGTTGTCGATTATTCCCAAACGGTCAATCGTTTCACCCAACTCGATGCCTACCCTTTGCCGCGCATAGACGAGATGGTCGAACGCGTGGCCAATTATAAAATATTCAGCACCATCGATTTGCGAAGCGCCTATCATCAAATTCCCATCAGAGAGGAAGACAAACCTTACACCGCATTCCAGGCAGGTAGACGCCTCTACCAATTCAGGAGGATTCCGTTCGGTGTCACAAATCGAGTAGCTTGCTTCCAACGAGTTATGGACGACATCATCTCAGATGAAAACCTCAAAGACACTTTTGTTTACGTGGACAATGTCACAGTGTGCGGTAAGGATCAGGGGGAACATGATATGAATCTGGACAGATTCTTGAGCATTGCTAGAAAATATAATCTGACCCTCAACTACGAGAAATGCGTATTCTCGGCAAGGTCAATTGACCTTCTCGGCTACACAATAGCCGACGGCACGATTAAGCCTGATCCTGAACGATTGCGCCCACTTCGTGAGCTACCCCCACCTCAGGACCTGCAGACAATGCGCCGGGTGATCGGCATGTTCGCTTACTATGCAAGATGGATTTCCCAATACTCCGAGAAAATACATCCCCTAGTGCATTGCAAAAACTTCCCACCAGATGCCGCTGTTGTAAAAGCTTTCCACAGCCTCAAAGATGATATCAGTAATTCCGTGGTATTATCGATCGATAGCTCGGTGCCCTTCGTGGTGGAAACAGATGCTTCTGATTACGCGATAGCTGCTACGCTTAACCAGTCTGGGCGACCCGTCGCGTTCTTCTCGAGAACTCTCTCTGGAAGCGAGCAAAGACACTCAGCAATAGAGAAGGAAGCGTACGCTATTGTCGAAGCCCTATGTAAATGGAGACACTATTTACTGGGAAACCATTTCACGCTCGTCACGGACCAATGATCCGTGGCATTCATGTTTGATGGGAAAAATAACGGGAAAATTAAGAATGAAAAAATTATGAGATGGCGGATAGACCTAGCTTGCTATAGTTACGACATTGTTTACCGGCCCGGGAGGGAAAACCCTGCTGCAGACACCTTCTCTCGGGTCTACTGTTCGGCGACAATCAGTCGGGCTTTGCAAGACCTCCATGTGTCTCTTTGCCACCCAGGGGTAACCAGAATGGCACATTTTGTGCGCAGACAAAACCTTCCCTATTCTATCGAAGATATTAAACAAATGAATGCTTCATGCCCTGTTTGTGCTGAACTAAAACCCAAATTCTATGGTGCGGCTTCTGGCAGATTGATCAAGGCCACTTCTCCCTTCGAGAGACTAAACATCGACTTCAAAGGACCCCTGCCGTCCGAGACAGACAACAGATACATATTCACTGTTGTTGATGAATATTCAAGGTTCCCTTTCGCATTTCCGTGCTCGGATATGACCTCGGGCACTGTCGTGAAATGTCTGTCTGACCTCTTCGCTATGTTTGGGAAACCTTGGTACATACATTCAGACAGAGGGCCGTGTTTCATGTCAGCCGGGCTAAAACAATTCCTATTAGAGCATGGCATAGCAACTAGTCGAACGACGGGTTACAACCCACAGGGTAATGGGCAGGTGGAACGGTATAACGGAGTCATTTGGAAAGCCGTAACTCTGGCGTTGAAATCAAGAGGACTGGGCCCCGAGCGGTGGGAGGTTACCCTTCTCGACGCTCTGAATTCCATACGCTCTTTGCTCTGCACGTCCACCAATGCTCTGCACGTCCACGTCACGAACGAATGTTTACTCATTAGCGACGTTATGTTGACGGCCAATCGGTGCCCAACTGGCTAACCCATCCCGGAACAGTGTTCATGAAACGCCCGGTACGACAAAGCAAGTATGAACCCATGGTGGAGGGGGTCGAACTCATCGATACTAATCCAGAGTATGCTCATGTCAGGCTCCCAGATGGCAGGGAGACCACTGTGTCGGTTCGCCATTTGGCTCCCTCAGGTACTCCTCCCGCAGGTACACCACCATCTGGCACTCCTCCCTCTGACATCCCCTCCCCAGGTGTTCCCCCCCTAGGAACTCCACCCGAGAATGGTGGCGACGGAGCTGCCGCGTTCCACCCGAGAGCGATCGGGGAGTCATCTCCGGCACGAGTCGAGGCTCACCAAGAGGATCGGAAGCCTCCCTCAAGTGAAACCGCCATTTACTCCCGGAGAGGTCGACGGATAATACCCCCTCGCCGACTCCATCTGTAAAGGGGATTATCGGCATCCTCGATGCTCATGCCCCTATATGCTCGTTACATAATATATCGATGCTCATTACCATGCTCCTACAACTCAAAATAATCCTCACTGCTTGGCATGTATGCTTCTGTAGTTTAGATAGTTCGCGTTGCTTGAAATATATACTCCTGTAGCGCTGAAGTAATCATGGTGCATTAGTTGGGCCTCTAGTTACATTTTAAAGACGGGGAAAATGTGGTGAATTGAAGGACGTGACGTGTGATCACATGTCGCACGGCTCGAGCACGGAATAGATAAAGCTAAGGTTCCGCTCGGTCGGGGGGATTGTCCCAGGGGCATTGTCGTTTACGGCGGCGGCTCACTTGGTGCTCGTTGAATGGTGAGAATTGAGAATATATCGGACTCCGTGCTTATACTGATTTATTTTGCGGTGATTAGTTGCACGTGTATACCTTACTGCTTATGTACTCCTTGCTGCACCTGTATTCCCTGGTGTGCCCATAGAAGCGGCTTCAATCAAATGGAATAAAGCCTACACTCTGAAGGTTCTTCTCTCGCTTTCATTTCAGTAACAAAATTAATCGGCTTCATTCAGCTATATGATTTAATGCATTAATAGAACGTGATAATGTTTGCCGCGGAAGCTGAACCGATGTACCACGTGACGCGTGCACAGACGAGCAGGTAAAATGGCGGATTTTGTGCAATGTTTGTTTCACGGGCGATTGTACTTTGCGATGTCTCCAGGGTTGTTCTGCATTTAGCTGAAACCTGAAACTCTTTTGTGGATGAAGTCATTATATTTCATTAATTAATTTTATTTCATTAACTGCTGTGTGCGCAGTGAAGACGGGCTGTAATGTTGAAGGAATCCTTTATGGTATGCAGCGACAGCCTGGCCAGTCGTTCTTTATCAACGATTTAATTGGAGTGCTTCGCCAGTAGAGTACGTGGTTTAATCCGTCGTGCGAGCGTGGTGCACGGGGTTACCGTGCAGGGGTGCTGTATCGTGGAAGGTTTGGCCTAGTCGGGCACGTTGTATCGTGTGTGTGTTATTAACCTCCGCCATCGAAGATGGACGGAGGTTACTGTTTTCACCCCTTTCTGTTTGTTTGTTTGTTTGTTTGTGAACAGTATTACGGAAAAATTCCTGGACGGATTTCGACGAAACTTGGTGGGGGGATTAGGTCTGGTCCAAGGATCATGCCATTAGATTTTGGACTTGGTCCAAAGTCCAATAGGCCGCTATGGCGGCCATTTTGAAAAAATATTTTAATTTTTTTTTTTGTATTTCTACATGTTTTAAGTGATTTCCAACCCCAAAAAATTTGTTAGAGAAAAAAAAAACTAATTTTGCAACTTTTTTTCCAAAAAAAATTCGATTTTATTTTTTGGGCATTTCTACATGCATGTCGATCTAGTTTAGTTTATTCAATCGTGGTTCAGTAGAGTCTGATCCGTTTTGACCTACAATGAGTATGATATCAGGTTCACTTAAGTGACCCAGCAGTATTGGCGGCGGAGGTTTTGCACTCTACCGAGTGCTCCCCCTTTAGTTAAAGTTGATTTCAACCTCACCAAGACTGGTGTTTGGCCTCGGTGCTCCATTGGGGATTCCCCTTAACCATTCTGGCGTGGTGGCAGCGTCGGGATACGATTCCACGCACTCTTCGCCCCGGAGACGGCGATCGGCAGAACGTCACTGTTACGAGAGCCATCTTCGAACCCCAATCGCACCTCACAAGAAGGTGAGCGGCCAACCAGCTCACTCTGTAGCTGTGTCATAAACATCGTCTGTACAACGTGCCCGTCGTCAAAATGGCCACCACACACCGTGCACCAAAGCAGTGGTCACTTAGCAAGAGTGAAACGGTGAACTCGTTTGAAAATTGGAGACAATTTTCTTTATATTTTATCACTCGATCCCAACTTTGCTCCCTTCCTCACTGAGGGCGTCACCAGGGAGAAGAAGAGCAGAGCGTTCCCTCTTCGTGGACTTGTGGATGATGGTGAGGATGTCCCCCTTGTGCGGCGTCACACTGCCCAACAAAGTCACCGTACTGGAACTTGTGCTGGGTCAGATTGCAAACTACTGCCCTGTGATATCCCGCAACACCATAGTCCGAAACGCCACCTCTGTAGTCAACATATGGCAATCGATTCGACAACATTTTGGATTCCAGTCGACAGGTGCACACTTCATTGACTTTGCAGCGATACGCCATAACCCCGAAGAGCGCCATGAAGACTTATACCAACGCCTGATGGCGTTTATGGAGGATAACTTGCTTCGACAAGATGGCGGCATCTTCCACCATAACCAGGCGATCACGGAAGACGAGGAATTATCTCCCTCGATGGAGAACTTTATTGTACTCACATGGCTTCGCCTTGTCCACAGTGGACTCCCCGGCTCGTCAAACAACGCTATGGAACTGAGCTCAGGTCCCGCACTTTAGCCTCCATCAAACCGGAGATATCCCAGGCGCTTGACTCACTATTAGATGAGCTCCATGCTGCTGAAGATACAACGTCCTTGCGCACTTCAACGTCTCGACCACAGGTCCCCCGCCCAGCATTGTTCCCATCATCGTCGAAACCTCGTCAAGTCTTTTCGGGGACTCGTTCCAACAACCTTACGAAGTCCTGTCCCCTCTGCAATCAAGTTCGCTGCACTGATTACAGTCATTTCCTCAGTGAGTGTCCTTTCCTCCCCGAACGAGATCGTCGGTACATCGCCAGAGCACGTCATGTGGCTGACATAACTGAAGAGTCAGACGACGAGTCTGGACACATAACATATGCCCATATGGACAAGGTAGTTAATAACATAGACTATACAGAACCGTCCACTATCTCGCGTGTCCAGACTCGCCAGTCTCCATATCTAGACACCTTCCATGGCCACCACACAACCCGAGTTACCATCGACAGTGGGGCCACGGGTAACCTGATTCGTGAGACAACTGTAAGGAGGTTTGGAGCCAAGATTCAGAAGAGTGCACAGTCTGCTCGTCAGGCTGATGGGTCTTCCCCTCTTCAAGTGGTTGGTGAGACCAGACTGACACTGACTCGCGACGGAAGGGAATTTCAGTTTGAGGGCCTGGTTGTCGAAAATCTTGACGAAGAAGTACTTGCAGGAACACCTTTCATGGAGTCTAATGACATCTCAATCCGCCCTGCGAAGCATCAAGTTATCCTGGGTGATGGCACCACATACATTTATGGTTCTCAGGAAGGGATCCTTAATCGCCATGCAGTACACTGAGCTCATGTCGTACGTGGCCCAGTGAGTTCATCGAAATGGTCCTTCCATGTGACATCTCGAGTATCGACTCAGCGTTCGCACTCTAACCTCGCACAGATGCACCCCAGTGCAAGGTCGCTGCGACCCATTGAGTACTGGCCCCCACAGAGTGTCATCCGTAGCATCAGCGGGAAGGTTCGGATCCCCAATTTAACTAACGAAGCATGAGTTCTCAAACGACGAACAATTTTGCCAAATCCGTCCTGTGTACATACCCAAAGAACACCCAGATGACAAGACAGAGACCAGCCCTCTCAGGACACTCTTTGACTGTCTCCCTCGACCCTGACAACATGTTCGCTCCTGACACACGATCAAAGTTTTGTGCCCTTCTTGAAGAGTATGATGAAGTGTTTGACCCAGTGTTCCAAGGCTACAATGGTGCTGCAGGCCCCTTTGAGGCTGTTTTTAACATGGGCCCCGTTCAGCCTCCACAACGCAAAGGCTGTCTACCACAGTATGCGCAAGATAAACTGCATGAACAACAACACAAATTTGATAAACTAGAAAAGCTTGCAGTCTTTGCTTGCCCTGAGGACATGGGGATGACTGTGGAATACCTGAATCCTTCATTCTTGATCAAGAAGCCCAGTGGCGGGTTCCGCTTGGTCACAGCCTTTGCTGATGCGGGCCGATACAGCAAGCCCCAACCCTCTCTTATGCCAAACGTAGATTCCATCCTCCGCAAAATTGCTCAGTGGAAGTATATAATTACTACCGACCTTACGAGTGCCTTCTACCAAATCCCATTATATCGCCAGTCCATGAAGTACTGCAGTGCAGCCACACTCTTCTGGGGAATACGTGTGTATACCAGATCCGCTATGGGTATGCCTGGATCAGAGACGGCACTCGAAGAACTCGTGTGTCGCGTCCTTGGTGATCTCTTAGAGAAGGGGATCGTCGCCAAACTCGCTGACGACCTCTATTGCGGTGGTGACACATTGGACGAACTTCTCCAGAACTGGAGAATGGTGTTGCAGGCTCTGCGGAAATGTCGACTTCGCCTCTCTGCTACGAAGACAGTTGTATGTCCAAAGAGCACCACCATCTTAGGATGGATCTGGTCTAGTGGTACTATCCAGGCCAGCCCACACCGTGTGGCTACACTCTCCACTTGTTCGGCTCCTGAGAAGGTCAGGGGAATGAGATCCTTTATCGGGGCATATAAGGTTCTCGCTCGTGTTATCCCAAACTGCTCCGCTCTCTTATTCCCCTTGGATGTGTTGTGGCTGGATGCCAATCACTGGACAGAGTTGTGTGGACTGATGAGTTACATTCTGCCTTCCACAGAGCCCAAGCTGCTCTTTCGTCAGCTCGTGCAATTACTCTTCCTCGTCCAAGTGATCAGCTATGGATCGTGACGGATGGTTCTGTCAAAGAACACAGCATTGGATCAACTCTCCACATCACGTGCAATGGAAGACCTCACCTTGCGGGTTTTTTTAACGCAAAGTTACGCGGACGCCAACCTACCTGGTTGCCATGTGACATGGAGGCCCTTTCCATTGCTGTATCAGTAAAACACTTCAGTCCCTTCATTATCCTATCTAAACATCATGCATCCATCCTTACTGATAGCAAGCTGTGCGTACAAGTGTATGAGAAGCTCTGTCGTGGCGAGTTTTCAGCGAGCCCTCGTCTATCCACATTCCATTCCACCGTCAGCCGTTATCAAGCGACCGTATGGCACCTCGCAGGATCCGCCAATGCCCCATCTGATTTTGCCAGCCGCAATGTTTTGCACCAGACTGTACCGACACCTCCTGTCAAATTTGTGCATTCATAAGACGCGAGGAGGAGGCGGTAGTCCTGCAGGTGTCAGCCCAAGACATTATTTCTGGCCGAACCAAACTGCCCTTCACCAACAGAACTGCCTGGATAGCAGTTCAGGCGGAGTGCGCAGACTTAAGGCGGACTCATGCCCACCTGGTTCAGGGCACCCTCCCATCGAAGAAAACAACCAACATCAAGGATGTCAAACGTTACCTCCATGTTGTGTCACTTTCCAAAGATGGCCTAGTTGTAGTCCATCGGGACACGCCCTTGTCCTCGACATGCGAGTGCATTATTGTCCCACGTCAGGTAGTCAATTGCTTACTAACAGCATTACACATTCAACTGGATCACCCGAGTCGTCATCAACTCAGTTCTGTGATTCACCGCTATTTTTATGCTCTTTACTTGGACAGAGCAATCAATCAGGTAACCTCGAGGTGTCATCAGTGTGCTGCATTGCGCAATCCATCATCATCACTGCATCCATCATCGCTTCAGATATGAAATCCTTCCTCTTCTCCAATGGCTTGATTTCCAATCATCAATTTGGTTTCAGACCAGGTCACTCTACCCTGGATATGCTGCTTCTGCTCTCCCATCAATGGATGGAGGTCCTCAATGCCAGACAGGAAATCCGAGCCATATCCCTGGACATATCACGTGCTTTTGACACAGTCTGGCACCCTGCCCTACTCACCAAACTCTCTTCCCATGGTATTCAAGGCCATCTCCACTCATGGCTCGCAGACTTCCTCTCCTGTCGCAGTCAACGTGTGGCCCTAAATGGAGTTCTTTCATCCCCTCTTCCTGTGCAGGCTGGAGTTCCTCAAGGTAGCGTTCTGGGCCCTGTTATTTTTCTGGTTTTCATCAATGATCTCTCGGACTCTGGAAAATCCTCTATTTCTCTTTGCCGACGACTCCACCCTCTGCCGTACCATCTGTCATCCCTCAGACCGGCAAGCAGCAGCTTCTTTGCTCACTGCAGATCTGGATAAAATCACAAACTGGTCCAACACGTGGAACATGTCTTTCAATCCAGACAAATCTCACACTCTCACTATGTCTCTTCGAAAGGACCGTTTACCAAACCCCCCCATCCACTTTCACAACAATCCTCTGGAAGAAGTCTTTTCTTTCAAGCTTCTAGGTCTCACTATCTGCCATGACCTTTCCTGGGAAAGTCACATTTCCAACCTCGCCTCCAAAGCCAGTCGCCGACTGGGAATCCTCCGTCGTGCTAAGTCCTTCCTCGGCCCTCTTGAGCTCCTGACCACTTACAAAGCTTTTGTCCGTAGCCTGATGGAGTACTGCTCTCCCCTCTGGGCTGGTGCTCCTGCCTCCCACCTTTCTCGGCTTCACGCTGTCGAAACCAGGGCATTTAAGATCATCGGCATCTCCCGCAATGAAGCTGAGTCTTTGGGCCTCTCACTGAATCACCGCAGGTTGGTCGGTGGTCTTTCTGTCTTCTACCGACTCCTCTCCAGCCTTGCCCCCCCCTGCTCTCTCTGCGATTTGTCCCCACCACATTTCCACAGGGTGCTCAAGGTCCGCCAACAACCCCCTTCTGGTAAAACTACCAAAATCATGAATCACTGCTCATCTTCACTCTTTCATTCCTCTTTTTTTTCCCGCCTTTGGAATAAACTTCCTCACTCTATTCTTTCCCATTTTCCCTCCAGGCTTTCAAAACAGCTGTTCACCACCACCTCTTATCTTCCCCCATCCAAATCCTCGATCTTTTCTACCCCCGATAATCCACCCAAGCCCACTTCCTTCATTTCTCCTGCTTTCCTTCCTGAAAGTCCCTGAAATGTCCATCTTCTCTTCGCCATGTTCCCCGTCCCATCCCCATCCCTCTCCCTTCCACAGTTCACCTGTGTCTGTTCCCCACTGTTTTGTCCCTTCCACTCCCGCCCCTCTTGTCTCATGCCTCCTTGCTGTGAGTTGTGTGTTAGCTCTCATACGAGCCTCGACCAAGGTATACAAAAAAAAAAAACATTCCTCATACCATTACCCAGCAGTTCACTGGAGAACCCCCTGGTGCTGTTGGTGTATCCTTTTCAGCCGATATCATCAAACGCAATCACCAGCTAGTTCTTATATTGTGAGAATGTTCCACTTCCTACACTACATCGTGCATTGTGGAGAACTAGTACGTGTCCGTCAAAAAAAAATAAAAATAAAAAGAAGTAAATAAATAAATAAATAAACCACACAGGCCGTTTCTTCGCTCCCACGTGCCCGTACGTGCGTGACCCGGAAGTTCGATATTATTCGCAGTTACGATTATTCGCAATTTATTTTTAATACCCAATTATTCAATTAGCGCCAACGTATTTTACCTTTTCGCAATGTCGTGGCAAGGAAAAACAAAAAGAGAAGAGAAGAGAGAGAAAAAATTTACTTCCTGGTTCGGAGCATACCAGCACTCTGATGTTCCCGAAATTTATACACCGTCTAATATGAAAACGATCATAACTTTGGCCATTGTGTTTATCTATAAATGCGCATAAGAAATCAAGAAATTATTAGAATACACGAAGTCATCACTCTCCGGAAGCTCGTACGTTGTAACCTGTAATGGGGAACGCGGCTGACCTTCCCTTCCCCATCGGCCACGCCCACGCAACAACGTGTCTTCCCATTGGTTTGGTAAATAAATGGCCATAACTTGGGAAGCACTTGTCCGATTAATATCAAACCTTGAAGAGGCACATCCTCAGGTCTCCAGCAATATACCTGGCAAGTTTCAATTAGATCGGACCAGTGGTTGTCAAGAAACAGCGGTCACACACACACACACACACACACACACACACACACACACACACACACACACACACACACACACACACACACACACACACACACACACACACACACACACTCACACACACACACACACACACACACACGCACACACATTGCTGGAATTACAGATAGATGAACAACACATCACTCTCCGCGACAACTTGATCTGCTTATGCATAGAGCTCCGGCCATTGGATGGACCACTTGCTGTCATCCGCACCGATCCGGCTCCCGGCTTCACACGTCTGGTCCACGATGAGCTTCTTAAACATCATCGAGATTGGTCGCATTAAAAATCCCAACAAGAATCCCATCGCTGAGAAGGCAGTTCGTGAATGTGAAGACTAACTTCTACGACAGGAGCCGATGGGAGGACCAGTAACTCCACTGGCCACCGCCAGTATGGACTCACGGGTTCGTGCACGGGGACTCTCGGCCCGAGAGATGTGGTGCCAGCGGGATCAGTTCACCAATCAACAAATCCCTTTCTCAGACTTACAAATGATACAAGCCCAACACCATCTTCGTTCCATTAACCACCCCCATAGTGAGAAGTCGAAGGCACCCATGGGGTCCGTCAAGCCCAATGTGTCAGTGGAAGTCGGTGATTTGATCTATTTGTACTCTGATCGTAACAAGTCATGCGCAAGAAACCGCTACCTCGTCTCTGCCACCGATGGACCCTGGTGCAACATACGTAAATTTGTGGGGTCCCAATTGAGGAGTGCAGCTTATCGGGTGAAAAAGTCTGAATGCTACAAAGTCTCAGACTACTGGAAGGATACGCTCCCACTCCCTCGCAATCGGGGAAATGGTGTTGCACAACAAACCGAGGACGTATGCCTCCAACCACCAATAAAACCACCAGACCCCCCATTCATCCCCTATGAGTTGTCTTCACCTGCCGACAGTGCTGAATCCTTCCCAATCCTTAGTAGCCAGGTACCAGATCTAGGTTCTGATGCATCCCCGAGGCTTGCCACCTGTAGTCCTGGTTACTCCAAAGCCATCGGCGACACCTGTGAGGAACATCCAACGGTGTCCCCAACCGTCTGGACACCAAGACACTCCAACCGTGTACGTTACCAGCTCAAACACTTCAAGGATTTTATTTTGGATGCTTGGAGTCATATTGTAGTCACAATGCTTGCAGAAACTGTCATGGGGCAGAATAATCCCCGAGACCGGAGGGCAGTCTACCCGGTGATGGTCTCAGTATGTCTGACTGACTGGTACATGATTTATGTGACCTCCTCCAGGTTAAGTGACCATTATCCTTGTTTAACTTTGTGTACTCTGCCTCAGTATTTTTGTAGCCATGTACTGTCACCTACTTTCTTCATTTATAACACCAAGAATTATAGTAGATAAATGACATCGTAAAAAAAAAGTGGTTACGCCAGTAGAGTACGTGGTTTAATCCATCGTGCGAGCGTGGTGCACGGGGTTACCGTGCAGGGGTGCTGTATCGTGGAAGGTTTGGCCGAGCCGGGCACGTTGTATCGTGTGTGTTATTAAAGATGATTTCAACCTCACCGAGACTGGTGTTTGGCCTCGGTGCTCCGTTGGGGATTCCCTTTAACCATTGTGGTGCTTGTATGGGTGCTTAAGCCACTTGCTGAGCACCCATTGTCGACAGCAGTATCGCGCCACATTGTTCTGAGTGAATTGTTCACTCTCTGCAAACGCTTTTGCCATGCCATGTCATTCTGAGCGAGTGGTCCTTGCTCCGTCACCCTGAGCGAGTGGTCCTTGCTCCGTCACCCTGAGCGAGTGGTCCTTGCTCCGTCACCCTGAGCGAGTGGTCCTTGCTCCGTCACCCTGAGCGAGTGGTCCTTGCTCCGTCACCCTGAGCGAGTGGTCCTTGCTCCGTCACCCTGAGCGAGTGGTCCTTGCTCCGTCACCCTGAGCGAGTGGTCCTTGCTCCGTCACCCTGAGCGAGTGGTCCTTGCTCCGTCACCCTGAGCGAGTGGTCCTTGCTCCGTCACCATGAGCGAGTGGTCCTTGCTCCGTCACCCTGAGCGAGTGGTCCTTGCTCAGTCACCCTGAGCGAGTGGTCCTTGCCCCGTCACCCTGAGCGAGTGGTCCTTGCCCCATCACCCTGAGCGAGTGGTCCTTGCCCCATCACCCTGAGCGAGTGGTCCTTGCCCCGTCACCCTGAGCGAGTGGTCCTTGCTCCGTCACCCTGAGCGAGTGGTCCTTGCTCCGTCACGCTGAGCGAGTGGTCCTTGCTCCGTCACGCTGAGCGAGTGGTCCTTGCTCCGTCACGCTGAGCGAGTTGTTGTGAAATAACACCCGATTTCCGAGCCGTTTGCCATATTAACGTATTTTCTAAATTACCGAGCAAAATCTATTTTCCACCCGTCACACGCAGCTGTTTATTAGGATTAATGTTTGTGAATATCTCCCTGAAAAGTCTGTATTTATGACATGTTTTACGGTGAAAGCTACTCAAGGTTTCTGCGTTGTACTGCAGTTGGTAAATACACTGACTCCAACCTGCCGATTCCCAAAAAATTGCTGAAGTTGACCGTATGTGTGCATGCGCGCGTGCTTGTGCATGTGTTGTTCATAAAGCATCACATATTCTTTCTGCCAACTCCTCTGCCCCCCTCTCCCTCTCCCTCTCCCTCTCTCTCTTTCCCCTCTCTCTATTTGTCATATCCTTGCTCTACCTCCTCCCAATACAGTGCAGTACACTCCTCCCACATCTCCTCTCTCTCTGGATATGTCTGGACAGTGTTTGTCTCCGGATGTGTCCTGGAGGTGTTTATGTTTGGACGGGAGTTTGTCTCCGGACGTGTCTGAGCGGTGTTTGGCTCCGGGCGCGTCTGGGCGGTGTTCGTCTTTGGACGCGTCTGGGCGGTGTTCGTTTCTGGACGCATCCGGGCGGTGTTTGTCTCCGGACGAGGGTTTGTCTCCGGGCTGTGTTTATAGTATGAGCAGTAGAAAATGGATTTCAGATATTATTTTGTTTCCGTCTTCACTGTTATTCTTTGCAGAATCATTTATTTTGATGAGACGGTATGAATCGTAATTAACACTCCACCGCGCGTCTGCCTTCCCTTCCTCTCACCTCCTACTGTCTTCCCTGACCCCACAGCTCCTCGCTCCCCCTTCCTCTTCTCTCCTTTCCCCTCCACCTCTTCAATCTCCCCACTCTCTGTTCCCCACCCCCTCTCTCCATCTTCCCCCCTCTTTTTATCCTTCCTCCGTTTAGTATTACCGTCAGCGAAGTGACGGGTGGTATTTGCTCGTTAAAAAAAGAGACAGAGAAATAGGGGTGAAAAAAACATAACATCCGCACACCTTCCGTGTTGGAGGAAAAGAGTGTCGGTTACATGTGGAATCTTGGATAGCTTGAATCTCTGAAAGTTGCTTTATTTATGGCTTGTTTTAAATAAACCAGATGGAGATACTGATCTTGGTAAGAAAAGTGTGTTGCTGCCAAATGTTCAGGTGTAAGAACTCCGAGTCCATTTTGCTAGCACATTTTTATTCGAGATAAAAATGATTATGCAGGCGATTACAAGTCTTTAAAAATGGTTTCTTAAAGCTTACTAACAAAGATCCAATTTTAGATTTGGCTGTCTTTAAAAACTTTTTTTTATGATTCATACGATCAATCGGAATGTGCCACAGGAAACTAAAGTCTCGCAGCATTGATCCTTCTTTGACATTGAACCACAATTTAAAGAAAAGGCACAATCAGAGTTGGTATTTTGCTCAACACAGAACGGTTGAAAACCATCAATGAAACCGGCATCCTTAAACTAAAAATGACAAATGAGAGTGAGGACGGTTTTAAGGTAGGGGTCTTTCAGTCGGGGAGTAGTTAATGCATGGAATGGTCTCCCTGGAAAGGTAGTGGCAGTGGAGGGGGGTGGACAGGTATAAATGGAATTTGATAGGTATCCTGGATGAATTGCAGGTAGGAGGAGTGTGGGGATATTGGCAGGACTTGTAGGTAACTTGTGTGTGGATGGGTGATGGATAAAGGGGGGTTGGTGCAGCGCACGCATGATGGGTCGAATGACCTCCTCCTGTACCAAACTCCCTAGTGTGTAAAACCTCAACTAAAGAAAAATGTAATACTGTTTTCTTCCATTTCTAATTCCTTAATTTTGAAGGACTCGGCACAACTGAATCACTGACGTCCAATGAACCCCAAACACAATCACGAGCTGCGTCTAACAGCATGGTCTTTCCTGAAGGAATGATGAACCATAACCCTGATGATCTAAAAGGCCTTCTTGCTGTGATCATATCCCAATGACATAAGCTGAGCGACATATAGCCCTTTATTGTTAGTATAATTGAAGTAGGAGGAAGTAGGATGACCTCATAACTGCAAACTCACACTGAAGTAAGAATGGAGCCTTTACAAAAAGAGACTGATGTATTCAACTGCACGCATTCAAAAAATATATAATTCCTGTATGATAAAGGATCCAGACAGGAATTGGGGAGCTGCAGACTCGTTAGTTTGAATTGTGTGACATATGTTGGAGACGTTAATGAGGGATCAGATGAGAAACCATTTCAATAACTTCAAAGTAATTAAACCTAAAGGTTGTCAGCACAGATTTACCCAAGGAAGATCTTGTTTTACAAATTCATTGGAGTTCTGTAAAGCAGGTTCTGATTGGGTGCTTGAGGGAATGGCAGTGGATGTTGTGTATCTCGACTTTCACAAAGATACATCGGCATCTCAAGGAGGTGGGGATGAGCCAGGCATCTGTCTGGGGGATGGCCAGACGGAGGCCCCGGAGTACCGGCGGAAAGTGGACGCAACTACGCGCTGCTCTGGCACATGCTCCCATACCTGACCTGACCTGACATCATTTGATAAGGAACCACGTCGGATCACATAATTGACCAATTACAGCTCCGGAGTATCAAGTGAGCACACTGGGTGATTGAACCAGAGGATAGATGAACAAGGACACACCAGTTGGGGTTCCTCGTGCCTTGGAGTTTATTTCCCACAGGTTGTTTTGCATGTGCCAAACGGCAGTAAGAAAACCTCCCTAACAGGTGGGCAGTACAGCTCGAACCAGTGTTCTGAACTATTCAACGAGCGTTGCACCATCATAAAGCCAGTGCTCAAGGTGAGAGGCCAAACTTATTTGAGGTGAGAGGTCAAACTTATTTAGTCTGAGAGGCCAAACTTATTTGAGGTGAGAGGTCAAACTTATTTAGTCTGAGAGGCCAAACTTATTTGAGGTGAGAGGTCAAACTTATTTAGTCTGACGGGAGTTTCAATCAGTGCAAGGATGGCAGTAATGGCGGCGCCCACTTCACCCACAGCTAAAAGCATGTGTTAATCAATGACGCTACACGATCATTAAGACGTCACTCTTTATGTCTTCCCAACATTGAAAATGCACCAGAATGTGAACAGGATATAAATCACAATTTGTACGGAAGGGGATTAGAAAGTTTATTGATGAAATCCCTCAGCGTTCGCCCAACTCCGGAAACACGCGGTATCACGAACAGCTGCACAAGTGCTGTAAATAACAGTGCGCTTCACTAATTGTACAAATCATATCAGTAAATTTTTCTTTTTGTCGTGAAATTACCACCTAGCAGGAGGAACCAAAACAGATAAAGATGGAGTCAGCAGGAGGAACCTGGTTTGGATTAGGGCTTCGGCTGCTACTCCTCCACCCTCAAACCCATCCAGGCAGAGCCAAGTGAATCTTACAGAAACTATTTTCAAGATTTACCCTTCCATAGACAATGAAAAAGAAAGAAAGAGAGATGGATGACAAAAATATACCATGCACACCAACAAAAAAGCACACACATACACCCCACACACACCGGCTAGAAATACCTTACTACTTATTACCTTACCACCACAGAATGCACACAGGAATGAGGTTGTTAGCCAAGGTGAGAGTTTGTGGAGTGGCTGGTCAGGTCACTACCTGGATTGCAAACTGGTTTCGTGACGGGAAGCAAAGGTTGGCTGAGAGTGGGCGGATGTCTGACTGGGAGGACGATGTAATGTTGTACCTCGGGGATCAGTACCTGGGCCATTGTTATTCATACAGTAAGCCAACAATTTGGATAGTGGAGTTAAGAGGATCAGCTTTCTAAATTTCCAGATGATACAAAGCTCAGCGGTAAGGTCTACATAGTTATCACATTCAGGAAAGTTGAGGTACTTTAATTAATTGGGCAAAAGTTTGGCAGAAATGAGGTTAATATCAAGAAATGTAAGGTGCTGGGGATGGGTAGGAATAATGAAAATAGGGATTACCTTGATGCAAGGAGCAGGTTTGGAAGGTGTGACACACACAGAAGATGGATCTGGGGTGGTAATAGATATTGGGGGGGGGGGGAGGGGGGTAAAGAGACAGACAGCACAATGCCATGCAGCTATAGGTAAAGCTAGTAGGGTTTTAGGTTGTATTCATAGGGGGATAAATTATATACCAAAAGAGGTATTGTTAACACTGGACATCAATTTAATGAAGTCTCATCTGGAATATTGTCTGAGGAAGGACAGAGCCGCCAAAAAGAGGGTTCAACGGAGAGCGACGAGACTGAATTATGGGCCGAGCTGGATTACACTACGAGAAGAAGCTGAAGGAGATGGGACTTCATTAATTAGAAACAAAACAAGTGCAGAAGAGTGATTCAGCAGAACAGGTGGTGACAGGACCTGGACCATGCATTAGCCTGAGAGTAAAGAAGAGGAGAGTTAAGACAGTAATAAGGCAGGGGTCTCTCATTCAGGGGGTAGTTGATGCATGGAATGGTCTCCTTGGAAAGGTAGCAGCGGCAGAAAGAGTAGATACGTCTACATTGGAATGATATAACCCCAGGAGCATTGGAGGTAGAGGGGTACAGTGATATTGGCACGACTTGTAGGTAGTTTTCATGTGGGTGGGTGATTGTATACCATGTGTTGTGATTCTAATGTTTGTTGGAAAGTCTCATTGAAGGTTGAGTGTGCGTGATGGGTC
Source organism: Eptatretus burgeri (assembly GCF_056783735.1). Taxonomy (NCBI): domain Eukaryota; kingdom Metazoa; phylum Chordata; class Myxini; order Myxiniformes; family Myxinidae; genus Eptatretus; species Eptatretus burgeri. The sequence goes on along the minus strand of NC_140978.1, from coordinate 38,674,347 downwards.
TTTGCTCGTTCTTCAACCTGCAACCGCCTTTGCCCCCCCCCCCCCGTTTCAACCCCACTGTCAAACAAAACAAAGCATTAATTTATAATCCTAATAATAAAAATACATTTAGTTTAAATATTATTTTGTTTGCTTATATGGCACCTCCCTCCCCTCTCATTGAGGTTGGATTTGCAGGAGGAGTCAGATTGGTTTGGTCTGGTGTTGGTGTAGCATAGGCATGATTGGCCGAATGGCTTCCTCCTGTATCAACATTCCTCATTATTCATTGTTCCTTGTTAATTATTTGAACAAACTTATAACAACTCAATGTTAATTTCTGCAAACGAGCACTGACAATATTGTTACATAGACACGAGTAGTTGAAAGGTACAGATTTTAAGCCAATCAGCTTTTCTCCAATCAAAGAGACTTTCCAAACCTGCCACCACATGTTAGAGACCACTCATGCCCAGACACCTTGACTGGCCAAGCTCAGCCACAAGCCAGGCCATGCTCTCTGTGTTGCTCAGACTCACAACCTCCTATTTCTTCACCTGTCTGTTTTGTTTCACAACACAGCAATTTTTATTCTGTCATAAACAACACGTGTACCCTTTGGTGTTTATGACACCTGGTTGACGTCCTATTTTCAACTGCTTGAGTGCCACCTTTTCTTATCAAACAGATTTTAACTTAACACTTTTATATATAATATCATACTCATATATTACAACTGGATGGCAATTTCATTTTACCTGATAAATATTGACTTTTATCATCAACAAAATCTTTCTTTCACTGCTTGACACCCCAATCCCTGAATACATGAAAAATATACAATTACTGCAACCAAATTATCACTGCCATCTGTCACGTGACCTCGTCGAGCGTTGGGATACCGTATTGGTGGTTCCATAGGCAAATAGACCGGGTGGTACGATCTACTCTTTATGTGTGGTTGGGACACGGATTTCTAATTTCGCTAACGTGCAGGAGATGACTCTCCTACTCTTTGTTGAAAGACAAATAAATCTTTTAACATAACACCAGCAATCATTGCTAGGAGATGGCTACCACGACTACCACCTTAATGTCCATCCTCGGGACAGCACACTCATTAATGCATCGCCCTGCATGTGAAGCAGTTTAGAATTGACCAAATTTATATTTATGTCGATAATGTAACACAGATGAGGCATCCTCTCAGAATACCACATGATATACGACATATATATATATATATATATATATATATATATATATATATATATATATATACATACATATATATATATATATATATATATATATATATATATATATATATATATATATATATATATATATATATATATTGTTGCGGATTCGCGCCCGCCGGCGTGCGAACAGCCACGTAACTCGAATCGCGGCACGTCGCCCACCGGACGGACAATCCCGTCGTGACCCTCTCGGACTAACGCCGGGAACTAGTCACGGGTGGGCCTTCCGGCCTCACCACGATCGTGCCAATCGGCCCCCCGCGTGGGATAGGGTTGCTCGCCAAATTCGACCTACCTAAGTACCCACACGGAGGGTAGACCGGGCGATCGCACCTCGCCGCAGGTCGACTTCGGACACGGGCCACTTTAAGCGACCCGTTCCGTACTATCGGGATAACCGAGCGGTGTTATCGTCAACCTCGACGGTTCGATTAATTATTGGGCGTATTTAGCCCACGACCTTACGTGAAGTAAGATGGAGATTCAATAAAAGAAAAGACGAAGCGAAACGGGAAAAACAGTTCAACATAAAGCACATTTATTCCGCGGCAAACGGAAAGCACACATATACAATTATACACCAAAAGCAAATGTAAAAATGACACGACAATTCTGCACAAAAAGCAAATGTAAAAGTGACACGACAATTCTGCACAAAAAGCAAATGTAAAAGAGAAACACAATGCAGATCTACTACCGACTACCAAGCACACGGCAACACTTATACAGTTTAACTTCACAGACGGCGCCGACAACACATATACTCAAAGCAAAAGAAAAAGGGACCATCCTCAACGATGAGGGGGGCAGACGGGCCTGGGGCCGAGACCGCGTCGAGCCTACCCGTCTGGTGATGAGCCGCAAAATGGCGGTGGCGCCCCGACTCCGTGGGCCTCGCTGGCACTGCCTGGAAATGGGGTGGGAACAGGGCCCCCTTCTCACACTATCTCAGCGCGGGGGGAAACAGGAGGGGGTTGTTGATGCTCGGGGGAATGAGGATGTCTCGCTGGCTTGGGTCCCGCGAGGAGCGTCTCCACCGCGACCTCGGTCGCGTTACCGGCCTCCCCTCTCCGCAGCTCCCCGACTCTGACACGAGCGCCCTCTCGACTGCCTTCGCCGCCGCCACCTCTCCACTCTTCTCAACTCCGTCCAACTGCTTTCCTCTTCTCAGAAACTCTCCTTGACTGACTCAACTACTCCCTCTTCCCAACTCAACTGCCGCCTTCCCGGCGAGCGAACGCGGCCCTTTATAGCCCCCGGGGCTTCGCTCCTTCACCTTCGACCCTTCACCTCTGGCTGGCTCCCCATTGGACAGAGGAAAAGTGGGCGTGAATGATTTTTGATCCGCGAATCTGCATACAGCAATTATACTCCGACGCACCTGGAGGCGGGGCCAAATCGCCCCACGTTCGCTGATAGGACGGAACAGAAGTGGGCGTGAATCATTTTTGATCCGATTTCTCGGAAAGGCTGGTGTTTTTGCACCCGCTGCTCGGTGCGCGCCCTGTCGAAGTCCAGGATAGGTGCCCACAAACGGCGCGGGAATGGCGGTGATGCGATGGTTGCGAGAGCGAGATGTGACGGCAAGGGTCGTGGCTGTTGTTGTGAAGCGGCGTTGCGGTTGGTGGTTGTTGTGTGATGCCTGTTGAGACGTGGTTGGTGGTGGTTGTGGTGGTAGTAATGGCGGCTGGTCCAAAATAAAGATAGTAAAAGAAAAACGGCTATCCTGAAGGGTCGCAGCCCGAATGAATGACATTTATTCCCTCTAAACAACGGGTTTGGACTAACTACACATATACTTACAGAGATATCTCACCTACGGGACCTGAATGGTGGTTTGCGAATTTCGTCAACCACAACAATATATATTTTGTGGCTCTGCGAAGCCGGCACTCCCCCAAGGCAATGGCACCCAACATATAGCAGCCCTGAGTCAGTTATTTCATTCTTATTTGTTCAGCGAGCCCTTCCATTATTTCTAGTGGGTGTATGGGACAAATGTGTTGTGTCGGGCTTTTAGTGAGGTCTTTCATTCTATTTGCTATTCTTTCATCCATTTTATTTTATTTTATTTCACACACGACCTCTCCTTCATGTATGCATGCCCACCACAGTCCAGACAGCCTCATTAGCACACGAGCGCCATTTCCCTGTTCATACGTTTCACTCAGACCCTAACTGTACTCACCACAACAACTTCAATCACTCCCAATGCTTCAATGTCCTTACCATGAACACCTTAGCACTTCATCCACCTCACCACAACCGCGACGAGGCACCGCTACCACAGTCAGCGCCCGGAACACTCACTGCCGTCCTTTGGGATGCCGGAGAACGGAGGACATTACGGAGCCTGTGAGCCAGAACATATTGATGGGTACATCAAAGCGAAAGTATGCGCTGGGGTCCGTTAAACATCGCCTGGGTAGCCCTGGTGCTCCACTAAATAGCGATCCTCACTTGGAGCTCAGCACACATTCATTGCCAGAGAGTGCTCCCAAAAACCCACAGCCCTTGTTTATCTTGGAGCTCCATTGCCTGGCCGTGTTTGGGGGTAAACGAGGCCATTTTCAGTTTTGGAGTCTGGCAGGGTAGGGCTACTTCTCGGAGAGGCCTCTGTGCGCCAATAGGAGTGCTTGGATATGCCTACAGGGCATTTTGATTCGATTTTTGGCTCCTTCATTTAGGCTCTATAAAATAGCTGCAAAAGAGCTAGGAGAGGCGTCGCTGAGTCATTGCTGAGGAGTCCACGAGTCATCGCCGAGTCGTTACCGGGCCATCGCCAAGTCATCTGCGCTCTGCTTCGCCAGCTTTGTTCCGCAGCCATTCTTCCTTCTGCTCAGTCTCCGTTAGCCTTTGCACTTGCAGATGTTCTCACATGCCACATAAGTTATCTCCTCCCATGTTCTGCCTCTCCCATCTTGTCTCGTCTGCTGTGAATGCACAAATACTAAAAAGAGAAACCACAGATATGCACTCCTTCACTCTTCCTCTTCTGCTCTAAATTTGCATCTCATTTACACCTCATTTGCACCTCCCACTCATGCACTATAGACACCCCCAATTTTCTTCCCTCCTCCCCTCATAAGTGACTGGGAAGTGTGGGCCCGTCGGCCACACCAGGTATTGAAAGAGGTCGTAAACACCTCAAACGGCCTCATCTTTCTGTGCTCTCTAATTTCCTCGGGTGTGTGTCTGATGGCACCTATTATGACAGATTAAAGATATTGTCGAAGTTTATTATCGGTTTAAGTCTGCGCTGCGTCCTGTCTTCCCTCTTTGTCGATATTTGACTACCTTTTTACCTGCTTGTGAATAAAGCCTCTTTTTTGTTTAACTGTATAATAAATTGCTTATGTTATAAATGTACGCAGCTCTTTCTGTCTTTTCCTCTATTGGTCCAGCATGGTCTGCACGTTAGTTTCGCTGGAACGATCTGCCCCACTAATTTGCTCTTGATAGCCAGCGCACACTCTCTGTATCACTTGGCAGTAATCCGGTGTGCACTGAGGGCATGAGAGCCCCCTTGGTTCGGCCATCTACAAGTAAGGCATCACACAAAGTAGTGTAACTCTGCGAGGATTGGCAGTACCAATCGGCATTTGTGGTTGCTTAGCAACCCGCTGGTGCATGGAGTTATCTGTGCCTGGCGGCCTCAGGATCGGGCATTCGGAAGGGACTGGAGTGCTTCCCCTTGTGGCGAGCCTCAAACTCAGTCTCCAACTATATATATATATATATATATATATATATATATATATATATATATATATATATATATATATATATATATATATATATATATATATATATATATATATATATATATATATTGTTGTGGTTGACGAAATTCGCAAACCACCATTCAGGTCCCTGAGGTGAGATATCTCTGTAAGTATATGTGTAGTTAGGCCCAAACCCGTTGTTTAGAGGGAATAAATGTCATTCATGCGGGCTGCGACCCTTCTAGATAGCCGTTTTTCTTTTATTATCTTTATTTTGGACCAGCCGCCATTACTACCACCACCAACCACGTCTCAACAGCCATCACACAACAACCACCAACCGCAACGCCGCTTCACAACAACAGCCACGACCTTTACCGTCACAACTCGCCCTCGCAACCATCGCATCACCACTATTCCCGCGCCACTTGTGGGCACCGATACTGGACTCGTGCAGGGCGCGCACCGAGCAGGGGTGCAAAAGCGCCGGCCTTTCCGAAGAAAACGGATCAAAAACGACTCACGCCCACTTCTGTTCCGTCCTATCGGTGAGCGTGGGGCGATTTGGCCCCGCCTCCAGGTACGTTGGAGTGTGGTCGCTATATGCAAATTCATGGATCAAAAAGCATTCACGCCCACTTTTCCTCGGTCCAATGGGGAGCCAGTGAGAGGTGAAGGGTCGGAGGTAAAGGGTCAAAGGTGAAGGAGCGAGGCCACGGGGGATATAAACGGCTGCGTTCGTCAGTCAAAGCAGTTCGCAGTCAAGAGTTGTCGGTGGAGCTGGGAAGAAGTGGTAGTAGTCAGAGTGAAGAGGACGGAGCTGTGGAGAGGTGGCGGCGGCGAAGGCGGTCGAGGGGGTGCTCGTGTCGGAGTCGGGGAGCTGCGGAGGAAGAGGCCGGCGGCGCGACCGAGGTCGTGGTGGAGACGCTCGTCGCGGGACCCGAGATAGGGAGATATCCTCCTTTCCCCCGAGCATCAACAACCCCCTCCTGTTTCCCCCCCGCGCTGAGATAGTGCGAGAAGGGGGCCCCGTCCCCACCCCATACCAGGCAGTCCCAGCGAGGCCCGCGGAGTCGGGGCGCCAGCGCCATTTCGCGGCTCATCACCAGACGGGTAGGCCCGACGCGGTCTCGGCCCCAGGCCCGCCTCATCCTTGAGGGTGGTCCTTTTATTTTGCTTTGGGTATATGTGTTGTTGGCGCCGTCTGTGAAGTAAAATTGTATAAGTGTTGCCGTGTGCTCGGTAGTCAGATAGCTCTGCATTGTCTTCTTCTTTTATATTTGCTTTTTGTGTAATATTGTGTTTCTTCTCCTTTTACATTTGCTTTTGGTGTAATTGTATATGTGTGCTTTCCGTGTGCCATCGCGAAATAAATGTGAATTATGTTGAACTGTTTTCCCGTTTCGCTTCGTCTTTTCTTTCATTGAATCTCCATCTTACTTCACGTAAAGGGTTGGTAGTGGGCTGAATACGCCCGATAATTAATCGAACCGTCGAGGCCGACAATAACACCGCTCGGTTATCCCGATAGTACGGAACGGGTCGCTTAAAGTGGCCCGTGTCTGAAGTCGACCTGCGGCGAGGTGCGATCGCCCGGTCTACCCTCCGTGTGGGTACTTAGGTAGGTCGAATTTGGTGAGCAACCCTATCCCACGCGGGGGGCCGATTGGCACGATCGTGGTGAGGCCGAAAGGTCCACCCGTGACTGGTTCCCGGCGTTAGTCCGAGAGGGTCACGACTGGATTGTCCGTCCGGTGGGCGACGTGCCGCGATTCGAGTTACGTGGCCGTTCGCACGCCGGCGGGCGCGAATCCGCAACACTGGTGTCAGGTCGTGCGATACAAATTCATCGCCCTCCTCGCGGCACTGGTATCGGAGAACGGGAAAACGGGCTCTCCTGTCTCCAGCTAAATTCACGGGAATCGGTCCAGGGGTGAGAGGAGCGACCCCCGATTCCCTCCAAATTACGAGCGAGCTAAATTAACCCTTTACGAGAAGCAAGATGGCGTCTCAAGGCGAGCGGGTGCCGGGTGGATTAGGTATGTGTAATAGTAATGTAGAATCCATGGCTCAGGACGAGATCACCGTGCAAGAGAAACCCGTACCAGAAGGTTGGGAAAGGCATCGATGCCGTTCATCTGGTCGGTTTTTTTATTATAACTCCACCACTAAATGTAGTCAGTGGGAGTGGCCAGGGCAGGTGACAATGCGGCAGATTATGGAACTCGCGCAGAGCATAAATGACAAACTGGATTACAGGAATGCCGAAATGAAACAAAGGAACAACGAAATGAAGAGAAATACGCAACAAATGGAAAATAAAAAAATGGATGGAAACGCACTCGAAGCGAAAAACCAAATGAAAGAAATGCGGGGTGAGATGCAGAGCATGGGCATAGGCCTGCAGGCAGGCATTATGGCAATGGCGAGGAGCGAAACGCGGACCACGGGCGAGAAAATGGCGCTGCCACGTGCTGGGACGAACGAGCTGGGGGGAGTGCAACGGCTGTCAGGCCCGCGGTCGGGGCGGGCGAGAAAATAATTCCGGAGACGTGTAAGACGAGACACGAGGTAAAGAAGGTATTAGAAAAATTAAAAGAAAGCCAGGAGGAGACAGAGGAGGGATTGAAGGTCGAAACGGTGGAGTGTGAGAAAAGACTTCAAGACATGACAAAGAGAGTTGATAAGCTGGGACTGGAGGGAAAAACGGAGACAGAGGAACTGGGAAGACGGGTAGAAAACCACAAGCGCAAGCCGGAAGAACAGTTAGAAGCCAAAGCAAAGTGTGAGTGTGCGGAGATGAGAAAGGAATTGGAAAAGAAAGTTTCTGAGTTACAGAAACACCAAAACAAAGAGAGGGAACTACAAAACGAACTGAGAGTGTTAAAAGAGGAAAGGAAGAGAACGGAAAATGAAACTTTAAGAAACCACACTGTACAGATCGAACAGCTGGAAGCGAAGGCCAGACTAAAGAATGAGGAACAAGAAAGAGTAATGAAGGAAGAACGAATGAGACAGGAGAAAGAAATCAGTCAGTTGAAAGAAATGACGAGATTGCAGAAGGAGGAACAAGAAAGGCAGTGGAATAGAAAACTGAAAGAGTATGAATTTGAAACTGAACGACAAAAGGAAAAAAATAGGTTTGAATACGAGGAGAAAGTAAAGGAGCAAGGAATGAAGCAGGAAGGAGAAATCAGGAGATTGAAGGACACAACGAGATTGGAGAGGGAAGAACGAGAGGAACAATGGAATAGAAAACAAAAAGAACATGAATCTGAGGTTGACCAATTGAAAGAAAAGCTGAGGCTGGAGTACGAGGAGATAGACAAAGAACAGCGAATGAAACACAAAATGGAGATGAACCAAATGAAGAAAACCATGAAACTGGATAAGGAAAGACAGGAGAGGAAACTAGGAAGAGTAATGAGACAGCAGCGAATGAAACACAAAATGGAGATGAACCAAATCAAGAAAACCATGAAACTGGAGAAGGAAGGACAGGAGAGGGAACGAGGAAGAGTAATGAGACAGCAGCAAATGAAACACAAAAAGGAGATTAACCAAATTAAGCAAACAACGAAACTGGAGAAGGAAGGACAGGAGAGGAAACAAGGAAGAGTAATGAGACAGCAGCAAATGAAACACAAAAGGGAGATTAACCAAATTAAGCAAACAACGAAACTGGAGAAGGAAGGACAGGAGAGGAAACAAGGAAGAGTAATGAGACAACAGCAAATGAAACACAAAAAGGAGATTAACCAAATTAAGCAAACAACGAAACTGGAGAAGGAAGGACAGGAGAGGAAACAAGGAAGAGTAATGAGACAGCAGCAAATGAAACACAAAAGGGAGATTAACCAAATGAAGCAAACAACGAAACTGGAGAAGGAAGGACAGGAGAGGAAACAAGGAAGAGTAATGAGACAACAGCAAATGAAACACAAAAAGGAGATTAACCAAATTAAGCAAACAACGAAACTGGAGAAGGAAGGACAGGAGAGGAAACAAGGAAGAGTAATGAGACAGCAGCAAATGAAACACAAAAGGGAGATTAACCAAATTAAGCAAACAACGAAACTGGAGAAGGAAGGACAGGAGAGGAAACAAGGAAGAGTAATGAGACAGCAGTAAATGAAACACAAAAGGGAGATTAACCAAATGAAGCAAACAACGAAACTGGAGAAGGAAGGACAGGAGAGGAAACAAGGAAGAGTAATGAGACAACAGCAAATGAAACACAAAAAGGAGATTAACCAAATGAAGAAAACCATGAAACTGGATAAGGAAAGACAGGAGAGGAAACTAGGAAGAGTAATGAGACAGCAGCGAATGAAACACAAAATGGAGATGAACCAAATCAAGAAAACCATGAAACTGGAGAAGGAAGGACAGGAGAGGGAACGAGGAAGAGTAATGAGACAGCAGCAAATGAAACACAAAAAGGAGATTAACCAAATTAAGCAAACAACGAAACTGGAGAAGGAAGGACAGGAGAGGAAACAAGGAAGAGTAATGAGACAGCAGCAAATGAAACACAAAAAGGAGATTAACCAAATGAAACAAACCATGAAACTGGAGAAGGAAGGACAGGAGAGGAAACGAGGAAGAGTAGTGAGAGAACAGCGAATGAAACACAGGAAGGAAATGAGCCAATTGAAAGAAACGATGAGATTGGAAAACAAAGAGCAGGAGGAACAGTGGGAGAGAAAACAACAACTATATGAGTGTGAAATTGAACAACTAAAACGGAGAGCGAGATTGGAGTCAACGGAGATTGAGGAGCTACGGAGGGAGAACGAACAGCGAATGGGGCTCAGAGAGAAAGAACGACTCAGATGGGAAGGAAAAAGGAACCAGGAAGAGACAGAAAAAAGGAACCAGGAGAGAAAATGTATGGAGACACAGGAGACAGAAAAAATAGAGGAGAGACTGCATGATAATGACGGGTTTAGAGACGCACACACACACACGGAGGTAGTGGAGGACGATGAGGGTGAGCTCGCGGAGTGTGTAGGGACCCAGTGCGAGCAGCGGGATAGCCTCCTCCAGGAACGAGGGGAGGGAGTATGCCCCCTTGAGGCGAGTCACGACCAGGTGGGTTCGGTCGTGCTTTGCGAGTTCAAGGGGAGAAGTGCTGCGAACGGGTGCACGGAGAGCTTGGGGGGGTATAGAGGCCCCGGAGACCCTTGTGGGGACACAAATCCCCAGTGTGGTTGTCCCTGTGTGTATGGTGCAAGGTGTGAGTAAGACCCCGTGTGTGGACGAGACCCCAGGTGTGAGTGCGTCCCCGTGTGTGGAAGCGACCCCGTGTGCGAGTGGTGTAGTGGCAAGTGTGCCAAAGGGAGTGCTTCCCAGCATGCCGTGTGTGGATGAGGCACCGTGTGTGAGTGTCGCCGTGTGTGTGAGTGAGGCACGGTGTATGAGTGAGGCAGCGCGGGTGAGTGCCCCCGCGTGTGCGAGTGAGGGACGGTGTGTGGATGAGGCACCGCGGGTGAGTGCCCCGGCGTGTGTGAGTGGTGTGGTTTGTGTGAGGGAAATGGCACGAGTGAGTGGAAGGCCGCGAGTGAGTGGAGCCACGTGTGCGAGGGAGATGGCATGCGTGAGTGAACGGCCGAGTGCAAGGGAGACCGCGAGTGTGAGAGAGACAGCGTGTGCAAGGTCGCTGTGTGTAAGGGAGATGTCAGTCGGCATGTGTGAACATGCAGCCGCGTCTCCCGGTGTGAGTTTAATGGTGTGGAGTGTGAGCGTCGTAACACGCAGGTGTGCGTGGGTCGAATGGCGACGACGGCGACATGTGAGGAAAGAAAGCCGGGTAGCGGCTGTAGTTGTTTCGGGGACCGTGCCGGGTTCACCCAGCCGCGAGCATGAGGTCCGTGCTGTGCAACGCACGAGGCCCCCACGTGCTCGCTTGCGAGAGTGAAGTCCCGGTCCGGAAACGCACGCGGTGGATTTGCCGATCCCGCGGACGGACAAAGTTTAGGCAGGATTACAGATTTGGACTGGACGGGTTCTCCACGCGATCGTGTGTGTTAAGCTCCAACGGGCAAAGCACATGTGTTCGCGTGGGGAACCCCTCGAGACGTGGGGCTTGTGTTTTTTTTTATGCGTACGGTGACGCCATGGCTGCACGTGGGGTTGGAATCCGGCAGGAGGGGTATCCCTGCCGGATGGTACCGTCCAAGGAGGGACGAGGTACACGTGCAGCTGCATGACGTCATGGGCAGGTGCAAAGTGCGCGAGCTGTGAGTTGCCGCGCTGGTGATGCGCATGTAAAAAAAAAAAAAAAAAAAAAAAAAAAGCAAGCCTCACTTTCGGGTGCACAGGATTCGTGGAATGGATGAGTTAGAGGGATTTAGATGAGCTTTAGGTGGGGAAATGAAAGTTATTTTAGGGATTTGGAAACAGTGACAGACTTGTGAATGTGTAGAGGGGATGTAGTTTAGCGACGTAGTGTTAAAAGGAACGTGCTGTAGTTTAAGGGACGACGTGGGAGCACGAGTTAGTTAGGGGATGTAGTTAGAAGGATGGCAGAGTTCAGCGGTGAGTGTGTTGAAGAGTTGGTGAGTGAAGTGGAAGCATGTGCTTGGTGAGTGAGTGAGGCCAGCGGGTCTGTGTGTGTGGAGCGAATGGGGAATGCATGGTGCGATGAGTGATTGCGGGGAGGAGTGACTCCCGCCCAAGGGACCCCGGGGTCAGTATAGAGTGAGTCAGGGGGATTAGTCAAATTTACAAAATGGAGGTCGTTTTGTTGTTGGTGGGAGTGTAGGCTCGAAACCCGTTTGGAGGGGTGCAGGAGCCCTGTTGACGGGCTGGGAGCGTGGCAGCGAAAAGTGAGTATCGCTGAGTGGGTACCCCGGGCACCAGGCTAGTCGGCCGTGATAGGCCAAGGGCCCATGGGGGGCCGGGATAGCGTAGTGGGCACGGGTGCGCCTGCTTGGTGCGGGGGCCCGGGGCGCCATTAGCCGCGTGGGCAGTGTTGTGGGCACGGGTGACCCTCGGAAAGGGGCCTGGGAAGCCAGCCTGCCACGTGTGCGTTTCAGGGGAGGTGCCATGGGGGGCACTCCCCAGTGTTTAGGGAGCTGGTAGGCTCGGAGGCAGTGTAGTGCCCGGGGGTGCCATCGTCGGAGAATCGGCAGAGGGTCGTGCCTGCCAAAGGGAGCCACGTGTCCCAGCCATGAGACCGTGTGAGGGCACGGAGAGAAAATTGGGGGGCGAGGCCCGAAATTGTGAGGACACCAACACAGGCGACGGGAATCTGGGTTGTTAGAACCAATAGTTTAAGCGAGAGGCGCTTGTTGAAAGCCCCGGGGTAGTTTAACAGTTAAATGGTTAGGGTAGATAGGAAGTGTACCCCTCCGCACCATCCATCCCCTCACTCTCGTTGTGGGCCGCTGGACCCACTTTGTGTTATAGATCGCCTCGACACAGGACGTTAGCTCTCCCTTATTCCCCTCCGGGAAGGGAACGTAGGGGTTGGGAGTAGGCTAGGTGACAGGATAGGTTAGCCGAACAAAGACGATAAAGGGGGTTAGGGGACGATTTATAGAGGGGAAGTAAAAAAAAAAAAGTTGGGGCTAAATTGGGGTTTGGACAAATTAAGGGAGTGGGTATGTACAGTGACAGGCAAAGGCGATAGGTGGGAGGGAGACAGGTAGGTAGGTCCGAGACCGCCTTCCGAGTGGCCAGCACCACCGCACTCCCTCCACCAACCTCCACTGAACGGCGAAGGCTGGCCAGCTTCATCTGCTGGCTGCGTTGCTGCAAGGCAAAGGCCGGCCCACTTCATCGGCAGCTGTTGTTTTGCTGCAAGGCCTGTGCCGGTTGGATCGTCTGCAGCTGTTTTCTGCAAGGCCTGTGCCGGCCAGTTCGTCTGCCGGCTGTGTTTGCCTGCAGCCGCCTTCTTCTGCGGGCTGTGTTTGCCTGCTGCCTTTGCCATGCCATGCCCACTGCCCACGTTCACCAGCCCCGTTCAATTTTGCGTTCCCCCCCCCCCCGTTCATTGCCATGTGCGCCAGGATCAAGGCAACAGTTTGCAAGCTGCAAGAACTGCCCTGTTGGCAGCTACAACACGGGCCTGCAGTGGCGGCCCGTGCACCGTGTTTGCGTTCAGTTCAAACCATTCATCCATCCATTCGTTGTGTTCATTGCGTGTGCCACTTGAGCTGGCACGGAGACTACGTTTGTGCAGCCCATGCACCGTTGTGGTTCACTGCGTTCAGTTCAAAAGGGAAGGCCTTGGACTGCGTGTGAGCAGCCGACCACGTTCCCTGTCACCTGCATTGTTCGAGCCAGAGACTGCATGCGAGCAGCCTGGCTCCCTGCTAACTGCTTTCTTTTTGCAGAGTTCATTGATCCTGGGCCATGGTTTAGTGTAAAATTTGTAAGTTAAGGGTAATATGTACTGTACATATGAGTGCGCCCCCGGCATGTCTGTCCTAGTGCCGGCAATTTTATTTAAGTCGTCCGTGTGAGTGAGTTTGTTTAGGTAGTTACTCAGCCCTCAGGTTATTTATTTTGGGGACACGAATACCATGAATGTCGCACTCAGGGATCCGTAGGTAAAATGTACTAGGGGAAAACTACACATGATGGCACACGAAAATTTGACGACTCGGGACGAGTCTGTAAAAAGGGGAGGGGGTAGTGTTGTGGTTGACGAAATTCGCAAACCACCATTCAGGTCCCTTAGGTGAGATATCTCTGTAAGTATATGTGTAGTTAGGCCCAAACCCGTTGTTTAGAGGGAATAAATGTCATTCATGCGGGCTGCGACCCTTCTAGATAGCCGTTTTTCTTTTACTATCTTTATTTTGGACCAGCCGCCATTACTACCACCACCAACCACGTCTCAACAGCCATCACACAACAACCACCAACCGCAACGCCGCTTCACAACAACAGCCACGACCTTTACCGTCACATCTCGCTCTCGCAACCATCGCATCACCGTCATTCCCGCGCCGCTTGTGGGCGCCGATCCTGGACTCGTGCAGGGCGCGCACCGAACAGCGGGTGCAAAGGCGCCGGCCTTTCCGAAGCAATCGGATCAAAAACGACTCACGCCCACTTCTGTTCCGTCCTATCGGCGAGCGTGGGGCGATTTGGCCCCGCCTCCAGGCGCGTCGGAGTGTGGTCGCTATATGCAGATTCGTGGATCAAAAAGCATTCACGCCCACTTTTCCTCGGTCCAATGGGGAGCCAGTTAGAGGTGAAGGGTCGGAGGTAAAGGGTCGAAGGTGAAGGAGCGAAGCCACGGGGGCTATAAAGGGCCGCGTTCGCTCGTAGTTGAGTCAGTCAAGTGGAGTTCGGAGTTGAGTTGGGAAGAGCCAGTCAAGAGAGGAGTCGGAGAACACAGTTGGACGGAGCTGTGGAGAGTTGGAGAGTTGGAGAGGTGGCGGCGGCGAAGGCAGTCGAGGGGGTGCTCGTGTCAGAGTCGGGGAGCTGCGGAGAGGAGAGGCCGGCAACGCGACCGAGGTCGTGGTGGAGACGCTCGTCGCGGGACCCGAGCCAGGGAGATATCCTCCTTCCCCCCGAGCATCAACAACCCCCTCCTGTTTCCCACCGCGCTGAGATAGTGCGAGAAGGGGGCCCCGTTCCCACCCCATTCCAGACACTGTCCGCGAGGCCCGCGGAGTCGGGGCGCCACCGCCATTTTGCGGCTCATCAGACGGGTAGGCCCGACGCGGTCTCGGCCCCAGGCCCGTCTGCCCCCATCATCCTTGAGGGTGGTCCTTTTCTTTTGCTTTGAGTATATGTGTTGTCGGCGCCGTCTGTGTAGTAAAACTGTATAAGTGTTGCCGTGTGCTCGGTAGTCGGTTAGCTCTGCATTGTGTTTTGCTTTTACATTTGCTTTTTGTGTATTATTGTGTGTTTCTTCTTCTTTTACATTTGCTTTTGGTGTAATTGTATATGTGTGCTTTCCGTTCATCGCGAAATAAATGTGCTTTATGTTGAACTGTTTTCCCGTTTTGCTTCGTCTTTTCCTTTATTGAATCTCCATCTTACTTCACGTAAAGGGTTGGTCGTGGGTTAAAACGCCCGATAATTAATCGAACCGTCCAGGTTGACGATAACACCGCTCGGTTATCCCGATAGTTCGGAACGGGTCGCTTAAAGTGGCCCGTGTCCGAAGTCGACCTGCGGCGAGGTGCGATCGCCCGGTCTACCCTCCGTGTGGGTACTTAGGTAGGTCGAATTTGGCGAGCAACCCTATCCCACGCGGGGGGCCGATTGACACGATCGTGGTGAGGCTGAAAGGCCCACCCGTGACTAGTTCCCGGCGTTAGTCCGAGAGGGTCACGACGGGATTGTCCGTCCGGTGGGCGACGTGCCGCGATTCGAGTTACGTGGCCGTCCGCACGCCGGCGGGCGCGAATCCGCAACACTGGTGTCAGGTCGTGCGATATAAACTCATCGCCCTCCTCGCGGCACTGGTATCGGAGAACGGGAAAACGGGCTCTCCTCTCTCCAGCTAAATTTACGGGAATCGGTCCAGGGGTGAGAGGAGCGACCCCCGATTCCCTCCAAATTACGAGCGATTCAAATTAACCCTTTACGAGAAATAAGATGGCGTCTCAAGGCGAGCGGGAGCCGGGGGTATTAGAAATGGATGTAGAATGTGTAGAATCCATGGTCCAGGATGAAAACCCCGTGTAGGAAATGTTGGTTGTGCAGGAACACGAACTCGCCCAACTGAACCCAGAGCCCGAAATAGGTGCGGCGGCGGCCGCGGTGTATGACACCTCCCCCCCCCCTCTCCACCAAAACCCCCCGATCCTTGCCGAATCGGCTCACCCAAGCGCACCCGACATGGCCCAGCTATGCGCCATGCTGGCGGCAATGACAGCGAGGATGAATACAAACACAAATGAAATGAAAAACGAAATAAAAGGCATGAACAAGCAAATGAACGAAATGAAAACGAAAATGGAAACAAACGCACTCGAAATGAAAGAGCTGCGGGGTGAGACGCAGAATATGGGCCAAAGCCTGCAGGCGGGCATGAAGGCAGTGGCCAGGGAGCTCAAAATGGCGACTCCACGTGTGGGAGCGAACGAGCTGGGAGGGAGTGCAACGGCTGTCGGGCCCGCGGTGGAGGCGGGTAAGGAAAAAATAATTCGGGAGACAAGAGACGAGGTGAAAGTAATTGGGAGGGAGAGAAAAGAACAATTAATACGGAAAGCAAGGATGAGGTACGCGGAGATCGTGAAAGAGCAAGGAGTGAAAAACAGGGAAGGACGGGAGCGACTTAAAGAGAAAGCAAGGTTGACCTACATAAAGATAAGGGAAAGACGCCAGAAAGAAGCGGAGACTAATAGACAGGAGGGGACAACAGAAACTTATAAATGTATAGAGACACGGGAGACAGAAAAAATAGAGGAGAGACTGCATGATAATGACAAGGCTAGAGACGTACACACACACACACGGAGGTAGTGGAGGATAGTGAGGGTGAGCTCGCGGAGCGTGTAGGGACCCAGTGCGAGCAGCTGGATGGCCTCCTCCAGGAACGAGGGGAGGGAGTATGCCCCCTTGAGGCGAGTCACGACCAGGTGAGTTCGGTCGTGCTTTGCGAGTTCGAGGGGAGGAGTGCTGTGGACGGGTGCACGCCGAGCTTGGGGGGTATAGAGGCCCCGGAGACCCTTGTGGGGACACGAATCCCCAGTGTGGTTGTCCCGGTGTGTGTGGTGTCGAGGTGTGTGTTCACGAGTGTGGCGAAATGCGTGCTGCAACGCACGCATATCGCGGGTCCAAGGGCGTGTGTGAGAGCGACCGGGTGGGTGACAAAGACCCCGTGTGTGGAAGCGACCCCGTGTGTGAGTGGTGTGGTGGTAAGTGTGCAGAAGGGCGTGCTTCCCAGCACGCCGTGTGTGGATGAGGCACCGCGGATGAGTGCCCCCGCGTGTGTGAGTGAGTTACGGTGTATGAGTGAGGCACCGCGGATGAGTTCCCCCGCGTGTGTGAGTGAGGCACGGTGTATGAGTGAGGCACCGCAGTTGAGTGCCCCCGCGTGTGTGAGTAGTATGGTTTGTGTGAGGGAAATGGCACGAGTGAGTGAAAGGCCGCGAGTGAGTGGAGCCACGTGTGCGAGGGAGATGGCATGCGTGAGTGAACGGCCGAGTGCAAGGGAGACAGCGTGTGCAAGGTCGCTGTGTGTGAGGGAGATGTCGGTCGGCATGTGTGAACATGCAGCCGCGTCTCCCGGTGTGAGTTTAATGGTGTGGAGTGTGAGCGTCGTAACACGCAGGTGTGCGTGGGTCGAATGGCGACGACGGCGACATGAGAGGAAAGAAAGCCGGGTAGCGGCTGTAGTTGTTTCGGGGACCGTGCTGGGTTCACCCAGCAGTGAGCACGAGGTCCGTGCTGTGCAACGCACGAGGCCCCCACGTGCTCGCTTGCGAGAGTGAAGTCCCGGTCCGGAAACGCACGCGGTGGATTTGCCGATCCCGCGGACGGACAAAGTTTAGGCAGGACTACGGATTTGGACCGGACGGGTTCTCCACGCGATCGTGTGTGTTAAGCTCCAACGGGCAAAGCACATGTGTTCGCGTGGGGAACCCCTCGAGACGTGGGGCTTGTGTTTTTTTATGCGCACGGTGACGTCATGGTTGCACGTGGGGTTGGAATCCGGCAGGAGGGGTATCCCTGCCGGATGGTACCGTCCAAGGAGGGACGAGGTACACGTGCAGCTGCATGACGTCACGGGCAGGTGCAAAGTGCGCGAGCTGTGAGTTGCCGCGCTGGTGATGTGCATGTAAAGAAAAAAAAGAAAAAGCAAGCCTCACTTTCGGGTGCATAGGATTCCTGGGCAAGGGGTGGAAGACCCCCTTGACCATGGCACAGGATGGAAACTAGTTAGGGGGAAGGGTTAGCATAGCTAGACCGGCTCCATGGGGCAGGGGTAAGTCCTCATGGGGCCTGTGGAATGGATTAGTTAGAGGGATTGTAGTGAGATTTAGGATGGGAAATTATTTTTTTTGATTTTGAGGACATGGACAGACTTGTGAATGTGTAGAGGGGACGTAGTTTAGCTACGTAGTGTTAAATGGAACGTGCTATAGTTTAAGGGACGACGTGGGAGCACGAGTTAGTTAGGGGGTGCAGATCGAAGGATGGCAGAGTTCAGCGGTGAGTGTGTTGAAGAGTTGGTGAGTTGTGAGGTGGAGACATGAGTGAGTGAGGCCAGCGGGTCTGTGTGTGTGGAGTGAATGGGGAATGCATGGTGCGATGAGTGATTGGGAGGAGGAGTGACTCCCGCCCAAGGGACCCCGGGGTCAGTATAAAGTGAGTTAGCTGGGTTAGTCAAATTAACAAAAATGGAGGTTGTTTTGTTGTTGGTGGGAGTGTAGGCTCGAAACCCGTTTGGAGGGGTGCAGGAGCCCTGTTGACGGGCTGGGAGCGTGGCTGCGAAAGGTGAGTATCGCTGAGTGGGTACCCCGGGCACCAGGCTAGTCGGCCGTGGTCGGCCAAGGGCCCATGGGGGGCGGGATAGCGTAGTGGGCACGGGTGCGCCTGCTTGGTGCGGGGGCCCGGGGCGCCATTAGCCGCGTGGGCAGTGTTGTGGGCATGGGTGACACTCGGAAAGGGGCCTGGGAAGCCAGCCTGCCACGTGTGCGTTTCAGGGGAGGTGCCATGGGGGGCAAGCCCCGGTGTTTAGGGAGCTGGTAGGCTCGGAGGCAGTGTAGTGCCCGGGGGTGCCATCGTCGGAGAATCGGCAGAGGGTCGTGCCTGCCAAAGGGAGCCACGTGTCCCAGCCATGAGACCGTGTGAGGGCACGGGAAGAAAATTGGGGGGCGAGGCCCGAAATTGTGAGGACACCAACACAGGAGACGGGAATCTGGGTTGTTAGAACCAATAGTTTAAGCGCGAGGCGCTTGTTGAAAGCCCCGGGGTAGTTTAACAGTTAAATGGTTAGGGTAGATTAGGAGATGTACCCCTCCGCACCATCCATCCCCTCGCTCTCGTTGTGGGCCGCTGGACCCACTTTGGTTATAGATCGCCGAACTCTGGGGAGGCCATTCTGAGGCTTCGTTGGGCCTCGGCACAGGACGTTAGCTCTCCCTTATTCCCCTCCGGGAAGGGAACGTAGGGGTTGGGAGTAGGCTAGGTGACAGGATAGGTTAGCCGAACAAGGATGATAAAGGGGGTTAGGGGACGATTTATAGTGGGGAAGTAAAAATAAAAACAAAAAAATAAGTTGGGGCTAAATTGGTTTTTCACAAATTAAGGGAGTGGGTATGTACAGTGACAGGCAAAGGCGATAGGTTGGGAGGGAGACAGGTAGGTAGGTCCGAGCCCGCCTTCCAAGTGGCCAGCACCACCGCACTCCCTCCACCAACCTCCACTGAACGGCAAAGGCTGGCCAGCTTCATCTGCAGCTGTTGTTTTGCTGCAAGGCCTGTGCCGGCTGGAGCGGCTGCAGCTGCTGTGCTGCAAGGCCTGTACCGGCCGGATCGTCTGCAGCTGTTTTCTGCAAGGCCTGTGCCATCGGCTGGCCGTGTTTTGCTTCAAGGCCTGTGCCGGCCACTTCATCTGCTGGCTGTGTTGCTGCAAGGCCTGTGCCGGCTCACTTCATCTGCCCGCTGGCTGTTTTTCTTCAAGGCCTGTGCCGGCCAGTTCATCTGCCGGCTGTGTTTGCCTGCAGCGGCCTTCTTCTGCGGGCTGTGTTTGCCTGCTGCCTTTGCCATGCCATGCCCACTGCCCCTGTTCACCAGCCCCGTTCAATTTTTGCTTTGCCCCCCCCCCCTGTTCATTGCCATGTGCGCCAGGATCAAGGCAACAGTTTGCAAGCTGCGAGAACTGCCCTGTTGGCAGCTACAACACGGGCCTGCAGTGGCGGCCCGTGCACCGTGTTTGTGTTCATCCCTCCATTCGTTGTGTTCATTGCGTTTCCCACTTGAGCTGGCACGGAGACTGCGTTGTGCAGCCCATGCACCGTTGTGGTTCACTGAGTTCAGTTCAAAAGGGAAGGCCTTGGACTGCGTGTGAGCAGCCAGCCACGTTCCCTGTCACCTGCATTGTTTGAGCCAGAGACTGCATGCGGGCAGCCTGGCTCCCTGCTAACTGCTTTCTTTTTGCAGAGTTCATTGATCCTGGGCCATGGTTTAGTGTAAAATTTGTAAGTTAAGGTAAGATGTACTGTAAATATGAGTGCGCCCCCGGCATGTTTGTCTTAGCGCCGGCAATTTTATTTAAGTCGTCCGTGTGAGTGAGTTTGTTTAGATAGTTACGCAGCCCTCAGGTTATTTATTTTGGGGACACGAATACCATGAATGTCGCACTCAGGGATCCGTAGGTAAAATGTACTAGGGGAAAACTACACATGATGGCACACGAAAATTTGACGACTCGGGACGAGTCTGTAAAAAGGGGAGGGGGTAGTGTTGTGGTTACCAAATTCGCAAACCACCATTCAGGTCCCTTAGGTGAGGTATCTCGGTAAGTGCATGTGTAGTTAGGCCCAGACCCGTTGTCTAGTGGGAATACATGTCATTTATGCGAGCTGCGACTTTTCAGGATAGCCGTTTTTCTTTTACTATCTTTATTTTGGACCAATCGCCATCACTACCATTACTACCACCACCAACCACGTCTCAACAGCCATCAACCACCAACCACAACACCGCTTCACCACAACCGCCACGACCTTCACGTCACACCTCGCAACCGTAGCATCGCCACCGTTCTTGCCCCGCTGTGGGTACCGGTGTTGGACTCGTGCAGGGCGCACGTCGAACGGCGTGTACAAAATCACGGATTTTGTGCTTCAAAAACGGATCAAAAACGACACACGCCCACTTTTTGCCGTCCAATCGGTGAGCGAGGGGCGATTTGGCCCCGCCTCCAGAACGATCGATATATGCAAATTTGTGGATCAAAAAGCCTTCACGCCCACTTTTTCTCGGGCCAATGGGGAGCGAGGTGAAAGGTCAAAGGGAGGGGGTCAAAGGCGAAGCTACGGGGGGAAAAAGGACGGTGTTCGTCAGTCAGCGGAACGAGAAGGAGTCGGAGGGTGGAGAGAGAAGAGTGTGGAAGTCTGGAGCCCGAAGCCTGCAGTAGCTGGAGAGGCTGAAGAGAGTCGAACGAGGAGAGCCCAAAGAAGAGTCCAGGGTGGAGAGTCCAGAGGCGGAGAGGCGGCAGCGGCGAAGGCAGACGAGGGGGTGCTCGCGACGGTGCCGGGAGCTGCACGCCCGAGGAAGGCCGGCAGCGTGACCTGGCCGAGGTGGAGACGCACACCAGGGATAATAAAGATCCTCTATACCCCGAGCATCAGCAACCCCCTCCTGTTTCCCCCCGCGCTGAGATAGTGCGACCAAGGGGGCCCCTTTTCCCACCCCCTGCCTGACACTGTCCGCGAGGCCCGCGGAGAGAGGCGCCATCGCCGCTCCGCGTCTCATCACCAGACGGGTAGGCGCGACCCGGTCTCGGCCTCAGGCCCGCCTCATTCTTGAGGGTATTTCTTTTCCTTGGTTTTGGGTATGTGTTGTCGGCGCCGTCTGTAAGGTAGAATTGTATAAGTGTTGCCGTGTGCTCGGTAGTCGGTATTAGCTCTGCATTGTTTTCGCTTTTATATTTGCTTTTTGTGTAAATGGAATTGTGTTTTCTTTTTTTTGTGTGCTTTTGGTGGAATTGTATTTGTGTGCTTCCCGTGTGCCGCGAATAAATGTGCTTTATTGTTGAACTGTTCTCCCGCTTCGCTTCGTCTTTTCCCCCATTGAACCCTCATCTTGCTTCACGTAAAGGGTTGGTAGTGGGCTGAGTACGCCCGATAATTAATCGAACCGTCGAGGTCGACGATAACACCGCTCGGTTATTCTGATAGTACGGAACGGGTCGCTTAAGTGGCCCGTGTCCGAAGTCGACCTGCGGCGAGGTGCGATCGCCCGGTCTACCCTCCGCGTGGGTACTTAGGTAGGTCGAATTTGGCGAGCAACCCTATCCCACGCGGGGGCTGATTGGCTCGATCGCGGTGAGACCGAAAGGTCCACCCGTGACTGGTTCCCGGCGTTAGTCCGAGAGGGTCACGACTGGATTGTCCGTCCGGTGGGCGACGTGCCGCGATTCGAGTTACGTGGCCGTTCGCACGCCGGCGTGCGCGAAATCCGCAACAATATATATATATATATATATATATATATATATATATATATATATATATATATATATATATATATATATATATATATACATATATATATATATATATATATATACATATACATATACATATATATATATATATATATATATATACACATACATATATATATATACACATACATATACATATATATATACATATACATATATATATACATATACATATATATATATACATATACATATATATATATATATATATATATATATATATATATATATATATATATATATATATTGTTACGGATTCGCGCCCGCCGGCGTGCTGACGGCCACGTAACTCGAATCGCGGCACGTCGCCCACCGGACGGACAATCCAGTCGTGACCCTCTCGGACTAACGCCGGGAACCAGTCACGGGTGGACCTTTCGGTCTCACCGCGATCGAGCCAATCGGCCCCCGCGTGGGATAGGGTTGCTCGCCAAATTCGACCTACCTAAGTACCCACACGGAGGGTAGACTGGGCGATCGCACCTCGCCGCAGGTCGACTTCGGACACGGGCCACTTAAGCGACCCGTTCCGTACTATCGGGATAACCGAGCGGTGTTATCGTCGGCCTCGACGGTTCGATTAATTATCGGGCGTATTCAGCCCACTACCAACCCTTTACGTGAAGCAAGATGAGGATTCAATGAGAGAAATGACGAAGCGAAGCGGGAAACAGTTCAACATAAAGCACATTTATTCGCGATGAACGGAAAGCACACATATACAATTCCACCAAAAGCACATAGAAGGAAAAGAAACACAATGCAATTTTACACAAAAAGCAAATGTAAAAGCGAAGACACAATGCAGAGCTAATACCGACTACCGAGCACACGGCAACACTTATACAATTCTACTTCACAGACGGCGCCGACAACACATACCCAAAACCAAGAAAAGAACACCCTCAAGGATGAGGCGGGCCTAAGGCCGAGACCGGGTCGGGCCTACCCGTCTGGTGATGAGACGCGGAGCGGCGATGGTGCCTCAACTCCGCGGGCCTCGCGGACAGTGTCTGGTAGGGGGTGGGAAGGGGGCGCCCTTGGTCGCACTATCTCAGCGCGGGGGGGAAACAGGAGGGGGTTGCTGATGCTCGGGGAAAGGAGGATTTTTACTCTGTCTCGAGTCCCGCGACGAGCGTCTCCACCTCGACCAGGTCGCGCCGTCGGCCTCCCTGGTGTGCAGCTCCCGGCACCGACGCGAGCACCCCCTCGTCTGCCTTCGCCGCCTCTCCACAGCTCCGTCCTCTTCGCTCCGACTCCAACGCACACGACGACGACGACGACCAACAACAACCCCTTTCTGACGAACGCAGCCGCTTATATAAGCCCCGTGGCTTCGCCTTTGACCCCCTGCCTTCGACCTTTCACCTCGCTCCCCATTGGCCCGAGAAAAAGTGGGCGTGAATGCATTTTGATCCATGAATTTGCATATAGCGACCGCCCTCCAACGCCCTGGAGGCGGGGCCAAATCGCCCCTCGCTCACCGATTGGACGGAACAAAAGTGGGCGTGTGTCGTTTTTGATCCGTTTTTGGAGCGGAAAATCCGTGGTTTTGTACACGCTGTTCGGCGCGCGCCCTGCACGAGTTCAATACCGGTACCCACAAGCGGCGCAAGAACGGTGGCGATGCGACGGTTGCGAGGTGTGACGGGAAAGGTCGTGGCTGTTGTGGTGAAGCGGCGTTGTGGTGGGTGGTTGATGTTGTGACGACTGTTGAGACGCGGTTGGCGGTGGTAACAATGGCGGTTGGTCCAAAATAAAGATAGTAAAAGAAAAACGGCTATCCTGAAGAGTCGCAGCACGCATGAATGACATGTATTCCCACTAGACAACGGGTTTGGGCCTAACTACACATATACTTACCGAGATACCTCACCTAAGGGACCTGAATGGTGGTTTGCGAATTTGGTAACCACAACACTACCCCCTCCCCTTTTTACAGACTCGTCCCGAGTCGTCAAATTTTCGTGTGCCATCATGTGTAGTTTTCCCCTAGTACATTTTACCTACGGATCCCTGAGTGCGACATTCATGGTATTCGTGTCCCCAAAATAAATAACCTGAGGGCTGCGTAACTACCTAAACAAACTCACTCACACGGACGACTTAAATAAAATTGCCGGCGCTAAGACATACATGCCGGGGGCGCACTCATATGTACAGTACATCTTAACCTTAACTTACAAATTTTACACTAAACCATGGCCCAGGATCAATGAACTCTGCAAAAGAAAAGCAGTTAGCAGGGAGCCAGGCTGCTCGCATGCAGTCTCTGGCTCAAAACAATGCAGGTGACAGGGAACGTGGCTGGCTGCTCACACGCAGTCCAAGGCCTTCCTTTTTGAACTGAACGCAGTGAACCACAACGGTGCATGGGCTGCACAAACGCAGTCTCCGTGCCAGCTCAAGTGGCACACGCAATGAACACAACGGATAGATGGATGGACACAAACACGGTGCACGGGCCGCCACTGCAGGCCCGTGTTGTAGCTGCCAACAGGGCAGTTCTCGCAGCTTGCAAACTGTTGCCTTGATCCTGGCGCACATGGCAATGAACAGGGGGGGCAAAGCAAAAATTGAACGGGGCTGGTGAACTTGGGCAGTGGGCATGGCATGGCAAAGGTAGCAGGCAAACACAGCCCGCAGAAGAAGGCCGTTGCAGGCAAACACAGCCGGCAGAAGAACTGGCCGGCACAGGCCTTGAAGTACCACAGCTGCAGATGATCCGGCCGGCACAGGCCTTGCAGCAACACAACAGCTGCCGATGAAGTTGGCCGGCCTCCGCCTTGAAGCAAAACACGGCCAGCCGATGAAGTTGGCCAGCCTTTGCCGTTCAGTGGAGATTGGTGGAGGGAGTGCGGTGGTGCTGGCCACTTGGAAGGCGGGCTCGGACCTACCTACCTGTCTCTCTCCCACCTATCGCCTTTGCCTGTCACTGTACATACCCACTCCCTTAATTTGTCAAACCCCAATTTAGCCCCAACTTATTTTTTTTTATTTTTACTTCCCCACTATAAATCGTCCCCTAACCCCCTTTACTGTCTTTGTTCGGCTAACCTCTCCTGTCACCTAGCCTACTCCCAACCCCTACGTTCCCTTCCCGGAGGGGAGTAAGGGAGAGCTAGCGTCCTTTGTCGAGGCCCAACTCAAGCCTCAGGATGGCCTCCCCAGAGTTCGGCGATCTCAACACCAAGTGGGTCCAGCGGCCCACAACGACAGCGAGGGGATGGATGGTGCGGAGGGGTACATCTCCTAATCTACCCTAACCATTTAACTGTTAAACTACCCCGGGGCTTCAACAAGCGCCTCTCGCTTAAACTATTGGTTCTAACAACCCAGATTCCCGTCGCCTGTGTTGGTGTCCTCACAATTTCGGGCCTCGCCCCCCAATTTTCTCTCCGTGCCCTCACACGGTCTCCTGGCTGGGACACGTGGCTCCCTTTGGCAGGCACGACCCTCTGCCGAATCTCCCGCTATGGCACCCCCGGGCACTACACTGCCTCCGAGCCTACCAGCTCCCTAAACACCGGGGAGTGCCCCCCATGGCACCTCCCCTGAACCGCACACGTGGCAGGCTGGCTTTCCGGGCCCCTTTCCGAGGGTCACCCATGCCCACAACACTGCCCACGCGGCTAATGGCGCCCCGGGCCCCCGCACCAAGCAGGCGCACCCGTGCCCACTACTCTATCCCGGCCCCCCATGGGCCCATGGCCTACCGCGGCCGACTAGCCTGGTGCCCGGGGTACCCACTCAGCGATACTCACCTTTCGCAGCCACGCTCCCAAGCCCGTCAACAGGGCTCCTGCACCCCTCCAAATGGGTTTCGAGCCTACATTCCCACCAACAGCAAAACGACCTCCATTTTTCAATTTGACTAACCCAGCTAACTCACTTTACTCTGACCCCGGGGTCCCTTGGGCGGGAGTCACTCCTCCCCCCAATCACTCATCGCACCATGCATTCCCCATTCGCTCCATACACACAGACCCGCTGGCCTCACTCACTCACCAAGCACATGCCTCCACCTCATAACTCACCAACAACTCTTCAACACACTCACCGCTGAACTCTGCCATCCTTCTAACTACCTCCCCTAACTAACTCGTGCTCCCACGTCGTCCCTTAAACTAGTAGCACGTTCCTTTTAACACTACGTAGCTAAACTACGTCCCCTCTACACATTCACAAGTCTGTCACTGTCTCCTAACTCAAAAATTCATTTTATTTCCCAACCTAAAGCTCACTAAATCCCTCTAACTAATCCATTCCACGGACTCCATGAGGACTTACCCCTGCCCCATGAAGTCGGTCGAACTAAGCTAACTCTTCCCCCTAACTAGTTTCCATCCTGTGCCCCGGGGTAAGGGGGTCTTCCACCCCTTGCCCAGGAATCCTGTGCACCCAAAAGTGAGGCTTGTTTTTTTTTTTTTTTTTTTTACATGCGCATCACCAGCGCGGCAACTCGCGCACTTGGCACCTGCCCGTGATGTCATGCAGCTGCACGTGTTCCTCGTCCCTCCTTGGACGGTGCCATCCGGCAGGGATACCCCTCCTGCCGGATTCCAACCCCACGTGCAGCCATGGCGTCACCGTGCGCATAAAAAAAAACACAAGCCCCACGTCTCGAGGGGTTCCCCACGCGAACACATGTGCTTTGCCCGTTGGAGCTTAACACACACGATCGCGTGGAGAACCCGTCCGGTCCAAATCCGTAGTCCTGCCTAAACTTTGTCCGTCCGCGGGATCGGCAAATCCACCGCGTGCGTTTCCGGACCGGGACTTCACTCTCGCAAGCGAGCACGTGGTGGTCTCGTGCGTTGCACAGCACGGACCTCGTGCTCACTGCTGGGTGAACCCGGCACGGTCCCCGAAACAACTACAGCCGCTACTCGGCTTTCTCTCCTCTGTCGCCGTCTCCGTCTCCATTCTACACACGCACTCCCGCGTGTTACGACGCTAACACACCTCACCATTAAACTCACCCCGGGAGACGCGGCTGCGTGCTCCCGCATGCCAACCGACATCTCCCTCACATACCGCTCTCTCACACACACGGTCTCCCTTGCATACGGCCGTTCACTCACGCGTGCCTCACTCACACGCGCGGGGGCACTCACCCGCGGTGCCTCATCCACACTGGCCGTTTCATCCACACACACGGCCTCACTCACACACGGTGCCTCACCCACACACGCGGGGGCACTCATCCGCGGTTCCTCACTCATACACCGTGCCTCACTCACACACGCGGGGGCACTCACCCGCGGTGCTTCACTCACACTGGCCGTTTCATCCACACACACGGCCTCACTCACACACGGAGCCTCACCCGCACACGGCGTGCTGGGAAGCACGTACTCCGGCACCATCGCCACCACACCACTCACACACGGGGTCGCTTCCACACACGGGGACGCACTCACACCTTGCACCACACACACCGGGACAACCACACTGGGGATTCGTGTCCCCACAAGGGTCTCCGGGGCCTCTCTACCCCCCAAGCTCTCCGTGCACCCGTCCACAGCACTCCTCCCCTCGACCTCGCAAAGCACGACCGAACTCACCTGGTCGTGACTCGCCTCAAGGGGGCATACTCCCTCCCCTCGTTCCTGGAGGAGGCCATCCAGGTGCTCGCACTGGGTCTCTACCCAGTCCGCCAGCTCACCCCCATTATCCTCCACTACCTCCGTGTGTGTGTGTGCGTCACTTACCCCGTCTTCATCGTGTAGTCTCTCCTCTATTTTTTCTGTCTCCCGTGTCTCTATACATTTATAAGTTTCTGTTGTCGTCACCTCGTGTCTCGTCTCACACGTTTTGGTCTCCCCATTTAATTTTTCCCTTTTGGTCACCGTCGATTCTTCTGTCACGACCCTCGCCCAACACGCCCCCCGAATTATTTTTTCACCCGCCTCCACCGCGGGCCTGTCAGCCGTTGCACCCCCTTCCAGCTCGTTTGCTCCCACACGTGGAGTCGCCATTCCCAGCTCCCTGGTCACGGCCTTCATGCCCGCCTGCAGGCATCGGCCCATGTTCTGCGTCTCCCCCCGGAGCTTTTTCATTTCTTCCCTCATTTGCTTGTTCATTTTGTTTGTGTTTGTATCCATCTTTTCGTTTATTTGTTGTGTATTCGCATCCATCTTTTCGTTCATGTTCGCATTTATCTTTTCGTTCATGCCTTTCATTTCGTTTTTCATTTCATTTGTCATTGCCGCCAGCATGGCGCATAGCTGGGCCATGTCGGGTGCGCTTGGGTGAGCCGTTTCGGCAAGGGTCGGGGGGTTTTGGTGGAGAGGGGGAGGGGAGGTGTCATACACCGCGGCCGCTGCCGCACCCATTTCGGGCTCTGGGTTCAGTTGGGCGAGTTCGTTTTCCTGTACAACCAACATTTCCTGCACGGGGATTTCATCCTGGGCCATGGATCCTACACATTCTACATCCATTTCTAATACCCCCGGCTCCCGCTCGCCTTGAGACGCCATCTTGCTTCTCGTGAAGGGTTAATTTCGCTCGCTCGTAATTTGGAGGGAATCGGGGGTCGCTTCTCTCACCCCTGGACCGATTCCCGTGAATTTAGCTGGAGACAGGAGAGCCCGTTTTCCTGTTCTCCAATACCAGTGCCGCGAGGAGGGCGATGGATTTGTATCGCACGACCTGACACCAGTGTTACGGATTCGCGCCCGCCGGCGTGCTGACGGCCACGTAACTCGAATCGCGGCACGTCGCCCACCGGACGGACAATCCAGTCGTGACCCTCTCGGACTAACGCCGGGAACCAGTCACGGGTGGACCTTTCGGTCTCACCGCGATCGAGCCAATCGGCCCCCGCGTGGGATAGGGTTGCTCGCCAAACTCGACCTACCTAAGTACCCACGCGGAGGGTAGACCGGGCGATCGCACCTCGCCGCAGGTCGACTTCGGACACGGGCCACTTAAGCGACCCGTTCCGTACTATCGGGATAACCGAGCGGTGTTATCGTCGGCCTCGACGGTTCGATTAATTATCGGGCGTATTCAGCCCACTACCAACCCTTTACGTGAAGCAAGATGAGGATTCAATGAGAGAAATGACGAAGCAAAGCGGGAAACAGTTCAACATAAAGCACATTTATTCACGATGAACGGAAAGCACACATATACAATTCCACCAAAAGCACATAGAAGGAAAAGAAACACAATGCAATTTTACACAAAAAGCAAATGTAAAAGCGAAGACACAATGCAGAGCTAATACCGACTACCGAGCACACGGCAACACTTATACAATTCTACTTCACAGACGGCGCCGACAACACATACCCAAAACCAAGAAAAAGAACACCCTCAAGGATGAGGCGGGCCTGAGGCCGAGACCGGGTCGGGCCTACCCGTCTGGTGATGAGACGCGGAGCGGCGATGGTGCCTCAACTCCGCGGGCCTCGCGGACAGTGTCTGGTAGGGGGTGGGAAGGGGGCCCCCTTGGTCGCATTATCTCAGCGCGGGGGGAAACAGGAGGGGGTTACTGATGCTCGGGGAAAGGAGGATTTTTACTCTGTCTCGAGTCCCGCGACGAGCGTCTCCACCTTGACCAGGTCGCGCCGTCGGCCTCCCTGGTGTGCAGCTCCCGGCACCGACGCGAGCACCCCCTCGTCTGCCTTCGCCGCCTCTCCACAGCTCCGTCCTCTTCGCTCCGACTCCAACGCACACGACGACGACGACGACCAACAACAACCCCTTTCTGACGAACGCAGCCGCTTATATAAGCCCCGTGGCTTCGCCTTTGACCCCCTGCCTTCGACCTTTCACCTCGCTCCCCATTGGCCCGAGAAAAAGTGGGCGTGAATGCATTTTGATCCATGAATTTGCATATAGCGACCGCCCTCCAACGCCCTGGAGGCGGGGCCAAATCGCCCCTTGCTCACCGATTGGACGGAACAAAAGTGGGCGTGTGTCGTTTTTGATCCGTTTTTGGAGCGGAAAATCCGTGGTTTTGTACACGCTGTTCGGCGCGCGCCCTGCACGAGTTCAATACCGGTACCCACAAGCGGCGCAAGAACGGTGGCGATGCGACGGTTGCGAGGTGTGACGGGAAAGGTCGTGGCTGTTGTGGTGAAGCGGCGTTGTGGTGGGTGGTTGATGTTGTGACGACTGTTGAGACGCGGTTGGCGGTGGTAACAATGGCGGTTGGTCCAAAATAAAGATAGTAAAAGAAAAACGGCTATCCTGAAGAGTCGCAGCACGCATGAATGACATGTATTCCCACTAGACAACGGGTTTGGGCCTAACTACACATATACTTACCGAGATACCTCACCTAAGGGACCTGAATGGTGGTTTGCGAATTTGGTAACCACAACAATATATATATATATATACATATATATATATATATATATATATATATATATATATATATATATATATATATCTATATATATATCCATACACGACATGGCCAAAAGTATGTGGACACCTGCTCGTCCAGCAACATCTCATTCCAAAATCATGGGCATTAAGCTGGAGTTAGTCCCCCCCCCCCCCCCTTTGCTGCGAAAACAGTCTTCACTCTTCTGGAAAGGCTTTCCACTTGATGTTGGAATATTGCTGCAGGGATTTGCTTCCATTCAGCCACAAAAGCATTCGTGAGGTCGGGCACTAATGTTGAGCAATTAGGTCTGGCTCGTAGTTGGCATTCTAATTCATCCCAAAGGTGTGAGATGGGGGTTTAGGTCAGGGCTCTGTGCACGCCAGTCAAATTCCACACCGATCTCAACAAACCATGTCTGTATGGATCTCACTTTGTACATGTAGTCCGGCAGATATGGGAATGGATTGTGCCTTTGATGATACAAGCATGAGCTTCAGCACACTGTTAGAGCATGCCCTAAGGAAGATATTTAGCTGTAGGGCCATCGCAGAATTGTCCTATGGCCAAAATGGCCACCACCGGTTGTTATTTTACCAGTCGCTCAGGTTCTAGACTCCCTAGGATATTGATTCTAGTGGCTAATCGTACATTTTCAAGGATGAGGAATGCAGTGGTACTACTTACAACATGCAATAACTACTCTAACAGCTACCTAACTACATATATCTAGCTTTCAGGGAAATAAATAATAGTAAAATTATAAACGCATTTAATATTGGTGGAGTTATACATGTACATGTTTTGAAACTGTGACATATTCATGAGAGTATAATGCAGTCTTCGCAATGTTTCCTTTATAATATTTGGTCGTTTATTTATATGAGCACACAGTTCATGAGATTATGCTGTATCTTGCAAATCAATAGTGCATATCCCATTGTTGTTTGACATGTTAGTGGTGAGGACAAGTCTACGACAGTCTTTCCATTATTAACCAGGTAAGGCCTTCCATCGTAATATTACAGGTTTTCAATGAAATGTAATGTTAGTTTCGAGAACACAGTCCACCACAGTGGCAAAGGGCAGTGCACTGAAGTGCTGCCTTGACACATTTGCACTGTCCTCTGCATACCTTTTTACATCCACAGCATATGAGTTCTCGACAGGCCTGGGTCGTTTATGGCAGTGTGGTCCAGTGAACTTCCCATCCACCTGTGTCCTTCTTCTTCCACCCCCAGTCACCTGTGGATGGGAGTTCTGGGACTGCAACCATCATCTGTCCCCGGCAGTGACCAGCTTGGTAGGCAGCCCTCTTTGTGTGCTGAATCAGTGCTGCCTTTGTTGGAGGGAGTCCTTCAATGTCTCTACCTTTCTGGATGAACAAGTGATTGCATGCTTGATTGACTGATTCCAGGCTGCTAGTGCGGTCATAGAGCAATACCACAAATCACTCCAGAGACTCCATCCAGTTGTCTATGGTGTCTGGGGTGGCAGCCAAGGCACAGAAGGCTCTAGTGATGTCATCAAAGGCTATATGATCAAAGCTCTGGCTGGATGAACTGCATCATTGTCAGCATCGTGCTCACATGCTTTCCCTATTGCAGCACCAATATCCTCATTGCACACGAGCACCACATCACGACCTTGCTTGTGAGCGTCCATGTCTGGGAAGTAACCCAGTATTCTGTTCTTGAGTTTGGTGGAGTGTACACGCCCCGTCACGTGTGTCCCCAGTTGTTCCAACCTGGTACTGTACAGATTTACCAAGTGTGTTAGCTTGAACACTGCTGCAACCATATTGTCCATGTGCACTTCCTCAATATAGGTGACAAGTCCAGCGAATGCTATTCCATGGTTAACAGTCTACATTAGATTATTGTGCCTTTGTGTCCCTCGCTTTATTGTACAGAGGCGCAAGGCACTGAGCATGGTACTTAGCCTCTTGGGCAATGAGATCTCCAACACTGAGTTTGGATAGGAGGTGTTTGTCCTGTAGTTTGAGGACACACTGCCTCACACGAATGTCAAGTTCGAATGTTGATGCATTACGCAAAGCATCTCTTGCTGCAGATTTGCCACAGAAGAAGCATGTCTCTGTTGAATGTGTTTCACGTTCAATGCTCTGATGGGTGAACTTGTGGGTTTCTGGATCATCATCGTGGTGTGTTTTCCTCTTTTCAGCCCTCTGAAGTTTTGTTTTGTTATACTGCAGTCTGCAGGAGTCATTCCATTTGGCTTTGTGAACCCGGAATGCTGCCTCGATGCCCTGACCCTCATCCAGTTGTGACAGTTTTAGTGTTCTTGGCAGGCAACTGATATTGTCGAATGCTACAAGATACTCAGCTCTGGTCCTGTATCCTGCCCCATCTGTACCACGTGCTGA